>NC_138822.1:83644005-83958294 GCF_965178545.1 Coloeus monedula | reverse complement strand
CAGACCTTTCTGGAAATGGGTTGGAGGCTTTGGGGTCTTGGATGGTCTTGTTTGCCCCTACGGTCCCTGGCCCTTCTCAGCCTCACCCCGGCGCCTGCGCTGAGCTGGGCTGTGCTTTTCTGCAGGAGCCACAACCAGGGCGTTTATCCCAGAAAAGCTGCCCTTCCTCCATAAGGCCCCTTCTCCAGCCACATCGTGGTCTTTCTCATGTGTGTTTTTGCCAACAATCCTTGGCAAAAGGAATGTGTTATTCCCAAAAATCCTTGGTTGGCTCCACACCATCCAGCTATCGGTGTTTGGGACATGCACATTAGCCCCTCACCTTCTGGGCTTCTGCAGATGGTTAGAGAGTACCTCGTAACAGAGCTCCTGTCTTTTCAGCTCTAAATCAGATGGGGATGGGAACCAGCTCTTTGTTTCTGTGGAAGTGCTACTCCATTTTGTAAATACTGTAACTTTTCAGTTAAACCCAACAAATTCTACAGGCATTTTTCAGATTCACTGAAATTATGTCAGTTGTTTCATTGATCTTTGGAAATTCATAGAGTTGTGGAATCCTTGAGGTGTGAAAAGGCATTTAAGACTGGTTGGGTGTGGAGAGATGCTGTTGTTACCTGTTCTGTGTAACCAGAGCATGGAGTAAAAACTGAACAAATAAAGTGTTTCTTTCCATTGCATAAATATTTTTCCAGTTGTGTCTTGAGGTAAGTGAGTACAACGATTCTACAAACTAACTGGTTTACTTAAAAGTAGTATTGAAAAAACAAAAACCAAAAGGCAGTTTCCATGATTCTGCTGTGGAAGATGCTCCTGCAGACCCCTTCTGAAGTCTGGGCAGCTTTGCATGGGCAAGACCTTGGTGTTCTTTCCCTTTCCAGTCTGGTCAGCACTGGGAGAGTTACTGGCCGTGTTTAATGCCAAACACTAGCCTTTGTACCTTACCTGGACTTTGTTGTGCCAGTTTTTGTGAGTTGTGAGTCAACTAAAGCTGTTTTGTTTTTTTTTCTTTCCAGTCTCCCATACACCAGCAGACTTGTGAAAACGTTGCTATATAATTTCATTAGACAAGAGAGAAGCCCTCCTCCAGGGACCCATGCTTTTCAGCAGCAAACAGATGGAGGAGGACTGCTCTATGGAATTGCATCTGGGGTGGCAAGTGAGTCTGATTTTCTATAAATTGTACTTCAGACCATATGAAGTATTGCCTTCTGTGTGCCCTCTCCTGCAGACACACCTGTAGCCCATTTCTTTTTCAGCAAGTGACACTGGTGTAAAAAAGCTATCCACAGGCCTGCATGGCCCATCTTGGGATGTGTTAGAATCTGAAGCAATTATACCTGCAGGACAGCAGATGGTAAAAGTATCATGTAGTCCCTGTTTTTTTTTATTGACACATTAAAAAACCCTCAACCAACCAACTAGTGCCCTATTTGATGAATCACATACTTCAAATTACTTAAAATGTTGTAAGAAATAGTTTTATGTGCATATTTTATTCTTTACAATAACTCAGTGGGATATGGTGACCTGCTCTGTGGCTCTGCTTGAGCAAAAGGTTGGGCTAGGTGGTCTCAAGGGGTCCGTCCCAGGAGGGTTCTTTGATGTAAGGGAACAACCTAGATAGGAATTTTTGTAACATAGTGTGCCTTTCCCAGTAAGTTGACTAATGTTTTTTCCTGATTAGTGTGACTAGATTCTGACCTTTCCCATGTGGACTGTTTTCTGTAGAGAAATACCGCCTGAAGAATAGCAAAGACTTGATGCCATTTGTTGTTCAGAAAAAGGTTTCTCATTTTTATTTTACTATATACTCTGTTTTGGTTGGTGGCTGCTCCCTTCCCCACACCAGATGTGTTTTACTGGTATATAAAAATCCGTCTTAGAGGTTTTTTCTTTTCCACCAAACAAGAATAAAACATAATACAGTGCTAACAGCAAAGGTAGATATTATTTTGTTTCTCCCCGATAAACTGGAGAACACTTTGCAAGTCAGTTGCTGTTAAAACCGATACTATTTATTTAGCTCTTTTGTGAAATCCATTCACTGGCAGCCTCCTGAGGGAGTATTGAAGTTCGGGCCGCAAGGGGTCTGCCAGGATTTGCAGTCCGTAGCAGTGCCCGCGCCTCTCCTCACGGCGGCAGTAAAAGCGCACGGCTGCTGCGCTCAGCTCCTTCTGCGCTCCGGGTAACACCCGCCGCGGCCGCGCCTGGGTTGTGTCCCTGACATAAACCCAGCACGAAGTAGTGCCTTGGTTCGCAATTCACTTACACACGCGCCAGATTAATTAAATTGTTCCTTACAGTTCCTTTATTCGAGTCCCGTCAGGTATATTCTTTTCCTTCATTTCAATTGCAAAGGGATATTGCTCTTAATATGTTTTTCTAAAGCAGTTTTCAGTATCTGGTTTGTAGTTTTGCAGTTCTTGCTGCATATTTTAGTACCTGTTAGTACCTGAATAATTGCTGTTATTTATGTTATTGCTAGTTCTGATCTCTCTAGTGTCTTTCTGCCTCAGTGCAGCCACAGGCAAAACACTTCTTCCCCTCTTCTGGTTACTTGACTGATTTGGAAATCCATCCATATTGCCACCACTCCAGCCTCCTTCTGTAACACTTCTCACATCATATCCCCCATGACTTTTTACTTGTTGTATATCAAGTTTCCATTTCTTAATGCAAAGTCTTAAAATTTCAGCCTACATCTGTTCTTGTCTCTTCCTACACTCCCACCTCCTTCACTCCTCTTGAACCATTCCCTTAGCAACTACCTTGGCAAACGCCTACGCTTGTTTTCTTGCTTCTTTCATGAGTACCTGAGGTGCCATCTCTTTGCCCAGCAAATTAAGTGTCTTCATTTAAAGCTTTAAGAAGGGGAGCCTTTTTAAAGAGCTTCCTAATTTCCTGCTTGTGAAAAGGGAAAAAAGAAGTACCACATCCTGTTAGAAAATAGAAATGTTTTTTCTATCCATGCCGAGATGGTTGGTTGAAAGTTTTTTAAAAATTATTTGCCTGTATATGATGTTGGACTATAGGTGAAACTTGGACACGGTAGGATTGTGGAGTAAATGGCATAACTGCCTATCTTATCTCTGAATTAACTCTTAGCAAATCAGTACTTTGGTTTGTGTAGCATCAGGTACATGGATAGAGTGCAGCACAAATGAAAATGCAGCAACACGAGTTGATAATCTGTTAGGAAACAGAAGTGAATTTTAAACAATGAACAGCTGTGGAAAACTTTGATTTGATTTCTGTATTGTATTACTTTTGTGTGTTTTGTAATCTTTACATAAGAGAGATTGAAAAAAGAATGGAAGAATTGAAAACTCACTTCTGTGTTGCTCAGTGCCTTTTAAATACCACCATAATGCTTAAAGTAAGTTTACTGAAGTAGTCTAAATATAATCTATTTGGGATGAAAGGAGATAGGAGCCTGGTTTAAAAAAAAAAAATTATTTTCAGTATGAAATTTTGAGGCCTAAAATAATTATTATACTTGTTAATTATTTAACTTGGTACCACTGTCATCTGCATGATCATGTAGAATGTTATTCATGTTTTGTAGTCACTTGCACTGCGGCAGGAGATCAACAAACTCTTACAAGCACCATATTTAAGAACCACCCTCCTTTTCCTTCCTTGTGATTCAGCAGGAGTGATAATTATACACAATATGAGCAGAATTTTACCCTTTCCCACAGTTAACTTTCTCCTGCTTTTCATCCTTTGTAGCCTGTTTTTCTTCCTCTCATGAGCTTCCTTAACTCTGAAACCACACAGCCAACATCCTCACACCAATTACTTCTTGGTTTGGCCTCTGACTGGATCCAAGTTACCTCTGTGCAAGGACCTTTCTCCATCCTGGATGTAAAATACCTGGATTGGATTGTCCTGCCAATTCTGTTATGCTCCGATAATTAAAGAAACAATGGTGGTTTTGGAAGGAGGGGAAAAATAATGGTATTTATTTTTGTAACTTCATAAAGGAGATTTTTCTCTACTGAGTCAACTTTGCTTTGTCTTTGTGGTCTTTCAGTAGGTGTGCAAAGTAATTGTAAAGTGCCGCTAGATCTGGGGCAGTGTTGTGAAGCATAAATGACATCAATATGCATGGAAGGAGAGTTTAGATATTAGAAACTCATTTATTGGAAACTAGAAATTAATTATTCTCGGTTCACAAATCACATTGAACCAACTTACCATCAAACCCAAGTTTTTTTGTTGGCTCTAAGTGCCCTCTTCTTTTTTCTTGAGATTTATTAACATTTGCCAATTCATAGTCTACAGTCAACTAAGTTGAGACAACTTTTTGTGGACAAGCAATTTTTTTTTAATTAGTCATGTTATTGTTTGCAAAATAAAATCCTTGTTAGAGTGAGGAACTGCCAAGCAGATGATGTGCTAAGACAGAGAAATGATAGTGCTATTCAAGGCTATTGAAAAATAAGTCAGTTTAAATGTTTTCCTTTGAAATAGTTGATCCAGTTTATATTTTGCTGTTAAAAACAATCCCAGACACTAATGCATCTGACAGAAGTAAGGAGTTACTGCAACAGTGGGATCTAATTGACTTGGCTTGTGCTGTTTGGGTGTTTATAGATGTGAGGGGTACAATGCTGTATCTGTAAGGAGCTAAAGCAGAGTCAGTAACCAGATTCAGCTTCATTAATCACCTAAGTCCTCATCATAACTAATCTGCCACACAAATGTACTGTTGTAGCGTTAATAGAAATTGCAGAATTCAGTGTGTAGTGGTCAGTGATGGCTTTTTTTCTCATGTCTGTACTCTTTGGTTGGAACTAGACAAACATTCCTGGCCATTAATGACTTTATATCAGGCAAATACCTGCTTTACTGTGCGTTATGCTGTTCAGCATAGGATATCCTGTTGTACATCTGGGATTTATGTACAGTATATACAATATAGCTTATCTTTTTTTTTTGTGCTACTTTCTGGTTAATAGAAGCATCTTCATGGTAATTTTTAACTTTACAAGAAAACTATTTATTAATATTTAGTGGTTTATGTTAATATCTTTTTCCTCTTCAATTTTATGTAGCCAGATTTGTAATATCTACATTAAAATATATCAAAGTAGAGAGACACAAAAAGGTACTAACAAAGTATCTGTTATTTCTTATGATTTCACCAACCTTTATTTCTGCTAACAAATGCTTCACTCTGCTTGCTTCTACCTTCCAGATCCTTTTCGTGATGTGTCACAGATCTGGTGTCTATCTGTGATGCTTAGTCAATGCTTAATTGCCTGTTCATGCCCTCCACAATGGAAATGTACATCTGAGCTTTCTTTCCCAGTTCTGTCTGTTTGTGTTCCTTCTTGCTTGCAGTCTGTAAGTGTCATCCTCTTGACGCTGTAACTGTGATATTTTCACCTGTCTGAATGGGAAGATGGAGGTAGTTTCCAGATCTTTAACCTTTCTCTTAGTTCCCCTGAAGATGTGCCTGACACAGAGCAAAGTGTGCGGCTGCAGTTCAAGCACAGGTACTTTGAGAATAAGTAGTTGAGTGTTACTGGTTGTGTAGCTGTGGCAGGGGCAATCTGCCAGGGCTGCACAGCAAGCTGGTACCAGAGTGGCTTCATCCTGCCCAAAATTTGTGCTTGGGTGCTGTAAGGACCACAGAAGCTGGTCTAAAATTAGGTTGAGCTGCTGCCTGAGCAGTGCCTCAGTGTCCCCTTTGAGAGTTCTCATGTTTTTTGACAAAAACTCGCCTTCTGCCTTAATCACATTAGTACAGAAATACATTGTGTCTGATAGGAATCTCTGCAGGCCAGAGATGTATTCACTGTCAAGCTCTTAGACACTTCCTTTGACATGCACTGTATTGTGTATGTTCTGTTTCTTGAAATCTAATTCATCTTCATGTATTTGAATGCTGTGAGAGTATAGAATGATTATACAGCAATAGCACTTCTGGTGACATTTGACCCCAGTTCCACCAAGCTCTTGGGACTTTGAATGACAAGGATCTGAAACCAGAACAGTTGTAGTATAATTAAGAAATAATGATGCTCCCAGGGCTGGAGCCCCTGTGCTCTGCAGCCAGCCTGGGACAGCTGGGGGTGTTCAGCTGCACAAGAGAAGGCTCCAGGGAGAGCTCAGAGCCCCTGGCAGGGCCTCAAGGGGCTCCAGGAGAGCTGCACAGGGACTGGGGACAAGGCATGGAGGGCCAGGACCCAGGGAATGGCTTCCCAGTGCCAGAGGGCAGGGCTGGATGGGATATTGGGAAGGAATTGCTGTCTGTGAGGGTGGGCAGGCCCTGGCCCAGGGTGCCCAGAGCAGCTGTGGCTGCCCCTGGATCCCTGGCAGTGTCCAAGGCCAGGCTGGACGGTGCTTGGAGGTTAAGTGAGAGATGTCCCTGCCCATGGCAGGGGTTTGGAATGAGGTGATCTTTAAGGTCCCTTCCAACTCAAGCTATCCTGCGATTCCATTAAATTGTTGATCAGTCCTCTTAGCTTCACCAACATGTTTTTGATGGTTAACCACCATTAATCAGAACTAGCTGCACAGGTAGCATGGGCTTTGTTCTGTGAACTCTGCTCTTTGCACATACACTGATGGTAGTGACAGCAAAGCATTCTTTCCCAGAAGAGTAATTTATACCATTATTTCCTGGGCTTGATAATTTTAAAAATCTTCCATTGACTTTGATGAGTCTCATCAGTATGTGCAGGGTGGTGTCAGGGCATGGATCAGGCTCTGCTCTGTGGGACCCAGCAATGGCACCAGAGGAAATGATGCCCAGGAAGTTCCACCTGGACATGAGGAAGAACTGCTCTGCTCTGTGACTGAGCCCTGAAACGGACCAGAGAGGGTGTGGAGCCTCCCTCACTGGGGATATTCCAGACCCATCTGGACACAATTCTGTACCATTGCTCTGGGATGACCCTGCTCTAGGAGGGAGCTGGGACCAGATGATCCACTGCCATCCCTTCTGTCCTTACCCATTCTGAGAGTCTGTGAAACTGTATGGTTTTTTCTTTCATTTGGAGAGGCTGATGCTCCTGGGGACCCTTGGCTGCCACCACTCCACCCTTGTGACAGTGACAGAATTTTTCATGCTTAACATTTTGGAGGCTTATGTGTTTTTGAAATCTGTAAAGCCTCTTTTCTGTGATGTCTACCTGACGCTGCACAGGCTTGTGGTGTGCTGGGAGCTGTGCTGTAGCTCTCTGTAGCCTGTCAGCTGTTTGGAGCAGGGACCATCAGTGCACAGCACACCGAGGCTGTGGTTCATGACTAGAGCTTCTGATTTCTGTGGTCATACAAACCCTAATTGTAACCATATGCTTCAGCTTGTTTACTGGGACTGCTGCAGCAAGTTTCACGAGGTGTGCGGGTGATTTATCTCTCTGACATTTATCCTGATATTCCAAAACCTGAGCAGCTTCAAATAACCCAGTATAAAAGAGAAGAGAAAACCTATTGGGTCAGAAATGATTTTTTTTTAATTCTTATGGGGAAATTGCTTATTAAAGGAAACCAAGAGGCAAGCTGATATATTGTAACAAAGTTTTAAAAGTTGGTATTTTGCAAGGATTAGGGCTAGAAAAACAGAATTTTATATAGCTGAAAAGGAGGTATTTCTTGCTTTCCAAATTCCAGAGAATTACGGAAATTGAAATTGAGATAAAGACAATGTTTATAATTAGAGAGAATGTCAATAGTCAGCTATGTAAAAAAACAAACTCAAGCAAAAAAACCCAGTTATACTCAACTTTTTCGTAAAGTCCTATAAATTTCAATTAATAATGGTAAGGATGGTAAGGATGGTAAGGAATGGATGGTAAGGAATCCGTAACTCTTCACCTTATCATCCAATGTCAACAAGAGTGTTCATTTCCTACCTTATCTTTATTTTAGCAATAACTGTGAAAAGGCTTTAATAAACACCAGTGTTTTTTCAGTTCATTTTTGAGCGCATTTCAAATTATAAAGATGCTTGACCATCCGTGCTGCCTAAGAATCAGTCCAAAATCTGTGAATTCAAGGTTCAGTACCTTCTCCCCATAGGCTGCTGTGCTTCTTTTACGATGTTAACAGATGCTGTGATCAGGTGAGACCCCACCTGCAGAGCTGCCCCAGCCCTGGGGAACAACAGCACAAGGACCTGGAGCTGCTGCAGCCAGTCCAGAGGAGGCCACCGAGATGCTCCAGGGCTGGAGCCCCTGTGCTCTGCAGCCAGCCTGGGACAGCTGGGGGTGTTCAGCTGCACAAGAGAAGGCTCCAGGGAGAGCTCAGAGCCCCTGGCAGGGCCTCAAGGGGCTCCAGGAGAGCTGCACAGGGACTGGGGACAAGGCATGGAGGGCCAGGACCCAGGGAATGGCTTCCCAGTGCCAGAGGGCAGGGCTGGATGGGATATTGGGAAGGAATTGCTGTCTGTGAGGGTGGGCAGGCCCTGGCCCAGGGTGCCCAGAGCAGCTGTGGCTGCCCCTGGATCCCTGGCAGTGTCCAAGGCCAGGTTGGAGGGGCATTGGAGCAACGTGGGATAGTGGAAGGTGTCCCTGCCCATGGCAGGGGTTCGGACTGGATGAGCTTTAAGGTCTCTTTCCAACCCAAACCATTCTGGAGTTTCATGACCTTGAAGTTCTAGATGGTCCTCCTTCTGGATGGCAGATACAGACTTTGTAGCGTTAACAACTCAAAGGATTGGGGTTTTTTGCACTAATATGGGATATTAAAATAACACCTATAACTTATAACTCCATAAGGGATTTATTATTAATGATTTTGAAAATATCTGCACTAAACTGCTCAGGCTTGTTGTGTTTAGCTGCACGATTTCTCATGAAAGTGGTTGGATTGGTCCGGAAAAAGGATGATCTGTTCGGTTCCAGATGCACTGATGCCATGTTATGAAAAGTTTAAACTTCATGTGTGATAACTGACAAGTGCCCTGGATGGGTTGGCAAGTGAATGGATAAGACAAACTGAGATGCATTTCAAGTTGGGAAGCGGAACATTGATAAAGCACAACAAATTCTTTGGCTTTTTATTGTTCTTTCTTAAAAATTGTTTTTCAGGTCTGCTCATGGATTAAATCCATCCGAAGCTGCATTTGTTAATAAATTACATGTTACTGAATAACACATTAACTGTTTCCCTTTCATTGTCCTGCCAGATGTCTGTGCCATGTTTTGGAGAGGGAGTATTCAGACATCAGATCACTCATTTTAACCATTGTCCATGTTCAGCAGAGCAGGGGAGTTGCATTGCCTGATGTGTGAAGCTCCTTTTAATAGTTAAATTTTGTGGTTTTATTGATTGGTCGTGTGTGTAAAGACTAAAGGAATGAAAAGGCAATGCTGTGCCCTGCCTGTCTGGAGATATGGATTAGCTAGGTAGCTCCATTTTCTGGGTGGTTTGTTTTCTCCAGGAGGCTACTGGAGTGCCAGTTCTGTGAAACTATCATGTTATTTTGCATTTTTTCTTTAAGATTTTATATTTATTTTATTATTGATGCATTGTAGGTAAAGCAAGGGTAGAGGAAAGGGTGTCTCTGTACTTTCTGTTTAGTTCCCTGTTCCCTTTCACCTTTAGCTTCTGCTCCTTCCCCAAAATAAATGATGATGGATTTTTTTTTAGTGCATCTGCAAGGAAAATCTGTATTTTAACCCAAATAACTCCTGAAATCTGGTAGACTTTTTGACATGTACAAAGTAAAAGAGTTTATTCATATGATACCAATTATGTCGAGCATAGGATGGACTTGTGGTAGGAGTGGCACATTTCAGATATGTAAGTTCTGTGTCATGATCAAATTAGTTCAAGTTCTGAAACAGTTTTATTTGCCTTTCAATAATTTTGTCACGTGAGAAGCTTTAATCTGTGATGTTAGTCTACTCAGCTGCAGTGCTTAAATACAGAGAATAGTTTACCTAAGGAGCCTGCAGATGAACTCTTACTTAGTAGTAGTACTTATGAGACAAGAATATTCCTTGCAGGAAGTGGTACCTGTCTTGCCAGTGCTAAGCACCTGTCCAGAAGGAGAGGGGTAATTAACTACTTCTATGAAAAAGTCATTAATGCAAGTAGAAATTGTCATTCTGGCTTTTGAATATGCATGGTGCAAAGGAATACTGTGCTTTTAGGAGATGGTGACTGTGGTAGGTTTTGCTGTATCTCTGAGGGAAATGAAAAACAAAAGTGTGTTGTGAAAGCAAAACTTTGACCGGCGCCAAAACTCAGAGTCAGATCAACACTTGACTCTTTTTAATCTGTAATGAAAATATTTGTGTGCATTTGTGTGTACATTTGCAGTTCAAAATTGCAGTCTTGAGGATGTGTACAGCAGCTTTGGTCCTTGACTCAGATCATAAAACTGTGCTTTTATTTTCCTGTGCAACCTTGTTTTAAATTCAGTTGTTTGCATTTTTTTATTGTGGTCAGTATGCAAAGAATACATTGAATTTGCAGAATGCGAGACAAAAATATTTTGAAGGATAAGAGAAGTCCCATCCCTGGAAGTGTTCAAGGTCAGGCTGAACGGGGTTTGGAGCAGCCTGGTCTAGTGGAAGGTGTCCCCTCCCGTGGTAGAGGGCTGGAATGAGAGAAGCTTTAAGGTCTTTTCCAACCCAAACCATTCTGTGATAGGAGGAAACACTGTGAAAATCCTGGCTGTAATTAATTTTGTAATTTTGAGGTACTACAACCTCACTGGAGCCACACACCATCTGGATGTGGCTCAGAGTATGTTTTCCCTGGAGCCTTGTTGGGTATGTTCTTAAGAGCACATACTTGCAGTATTGCCTGTATGGACTGAAGTGTTTGATTTTGAGAGTTGATTTCACAAATAATTTCATTTTGACAGCTGTAGTTTCTAATGAATAATTTTTATTCAAGAAGGGAAAATGTTCCTCTACTTTTAAGCATAAAAAAACTTGGAAGTCTTTCCATCTTTCTTTTATTTCTATGGATTATAGTTGTACTTCCTTGTTTTTCTAGAGTCACGGAGGAGCTAAGCTCTGCACAGAATGAGCTAAGATTTAATGAGGCCTTTGACTAAAATCTTTGTCTTAAACCAACAAAGACAAACCCTTAATGCGATTATACCATCGTTATTTTTTACCTAATGTTCTAGAAGACCCAGTGGTAATTGAATGTGTTCTGCCAAACTGTAGTTTCCAACACAAGTATGAGATTTTTACATAACCTGATAAATGGCTATTTTTCCTTTTGAATAAGCCATCAAAAACTTTTTCCGTCTTTCTGCGAAAGACTTCCCAGCCAAAGCAGAGCAAAGCCAAACAGATCATGTGCTTTGCAGTGTATTAGTAGGAACTATTTTCACAGTTGCAGATTTAAGTTTTATTTCCTTGTCCTGAGGCCAGTTACTATTGTTGAGTAATTTGGTACTTTCGTGATTGAGGTTTAAGTTATTGGTATGTGGTAGTTGTAGCACTGAGCATGAACATTCATTTTTGTGACAGTTGGGGTTGTTTGTCAATTTTTCTCTTTCAAGCGAATGGCATTTTCCAGAGTGACTCACTTTGGGGAAAGAAAAATACTATTAACAAGAAAAGAATGTGGCACCTAGGAATAGACATCCTGGTTGAAAAGAATGGATTTCCATTATTGAAAAATAAATTTCTGCATGACATGGAAATTCAATTATTATCCTTATAGGAAAGTGTGAATTTTTGCTTGCTTCTAAGTAATTAGATTTTTATTTGGATTTTGAATATACATGAAGCCCAGAGCCATGCTGCTGCCAAGCTCTGTCAGTTAATGTCTGGTTGATGGTGGCTGTCACAGGTGAGGGGACGTGGCTTAGACAGAAGTGACGTTCTGCGTTTGTGCGCACTCAGCTGCTGACTGGGTGAAGAGCTGGAGCAAGAGGGAAGAAATGTTACCAGCACCATAGCTGGAATGCAACTTTATTCATTTTATCTTTCATCAACAAATATTGGAGTTTAACAAAACTAAGTATTGTATACTTAAGAGCTGTGTAAAGTAAAGGGAAAGACTAGATAGATGAGAGGCAGACACAGAAGCAAATCCCTTATTGCCTGAGTTTCCCATATTGTCTCCTGGTCCTTTCCATCTTCTGTTTCTGTCATGTAAGACAATGAATGGGGATGTTGTGGAGCTGGGAAGGTGGAGTAGCTGTAGGTAGGAGGATGACTCTGACATCTCTAACCCAGGGATTACTTGGCTGGCTGACATGAAGGCTCTTATATGTAAATTACTGTTGTGATGTAAACCCATTCCTGATGTGAATGAATATCCAAGAGTTAATGATAAAAAACTTCCTTCGTTAGAATATCATTAGGGGCTTGCTTGTAACAAGTGGAGAGCAAGTGGTCTGACAGGCTCCTGCACATTATTTTATTTAGCACGTTAAGCAAATGCTTTCATATTTGGCCTTTCTAGATCTCTAGATAGCATTTCTTCCTTTGTGCCGAGCACTGCTCTCTTTCCCCCTTCTTTCTGAACATTTGTGAGGTTTGAGGTAGACTGTTACTGGTAGAAATGCTGCAGTACAATGGACGGATTTTCCTTGGCTGGGATCCAAACCCTGTATTCCTTTTGTGGATATTAATAATGACAGAGTTGAGACCTTGTCACTCTTGTGCTGAATTGGGTAGGTAATAAATTTAAAACTAGGTTTCATAAGAGAATTGTGGTCAGGAACAGGATAACATTTTCTGTCTAAATGAAAAATTTCAGAATGAGTCTAACTCTGGAATAATTCCTTGTAATTGCTAAAAGACTGAATTTCATACCATTCCAGCTAATATTTTGGATTTTTGCTCAGCAGTATGAGACTCTCTAGCTGATAAACACATGGGCCTGTACTCTCAGCCTGAACAGAGAGTTTTTACTTTCCTGTTGGTCTTAGTTCACACAAAATACGTCAGGAGGGTGGCGTGAACTGGTCTTTAAGGTGCCTTCCAACACAAATCATTCTGTGATATCTGTCATACAGCTAGGTTTGAACCTTTGGGGAAAGGTGGATTTATAGATTCGTTTAAGCCTTTAAAACAAACTAGTTTTCAGCAGATCTGAATTAGGGCTTAAATGAACTAGGACTTTGCAGGCAAGAAGTAGCTCTTTCACAACTGGTTCTTACTGTACCAACCATGTAATAGCTGCCTGTAGTGCTTTTTTACATAATTGCTTCATGTAGTGAGATTGAAAAAAAGTGGGGAGAGGGATTAGCCAGTAAAATAAGAGAGAAGTGAATCATTTGTTGAAGACCATCTTCATTGTTTTATTTTCTCTGTGCTCTCAAGGAAGATCCTGTATTGCAGTTATCAGGTTTGCAAACTTTTCCTTGGGACTGGTAAAGCTCTTAAACACAAATTTTACTAGAGACTGCATGTCTAAAGAGTCTTTTTTTCTAAGTGCATAAGCTGGTCTTAGATTATTCTCTGAATACTTCTGAAGGTTTTGTGTAAACGTATCAGGATCTATACCATTCTTTGGAAATAGAGCAAACCCCTAGGACTGCCATTCATCATAAAATCACAGAATCATAGAGTCGTTTGTGTTGGAAGGGACCTTAAATCTCATCCAGTGCCACCCCCTTCCATGGGCAGGGACACCTTCCACTATCCCAGGTTGCTCCAAGCCCCATCAAGCCTGGCCTTGGACACTGCCAGGGATCCAGGGGCAGCCACAGCTTCTCTGGGCACCCTGTGCCAGGGCCTGCCCACCCTCACAGGCAGGAATTTCTTCCTAAGAATTCTTTTGTAGGCAATGATGACAGATTGTGTGGTGTAAAAGCCTTCATGTTCCTCTTCGTGGCAAAGGATGTGTATTTATGGCTTTGCAATGTGTCCTGCTGGTTCTGGGGTCTGGTTATGCACAGAGAGATTGTATGCTCGTGCAGAATCCCAATAGCTTCAGAGGAAGTCTTTTGAGATGAGACCCTAAACTTCCAACTGGTTAGCTTTAGCAGTGGTATGAAGTGCTCCAAGGAAAGTAGGGACACCTCTTGATCATGCTCTGAATTCATAGTGATGGAGGAAACAGAGGAGTATTTAATTTTTCCTAGAATACCAGGTGAACTGTGTTGGGTTTTTTACACAGTTTATGCTGAAAACAGTCAGAAAATTACAGTTAGAAGAAGTGCATAGTTAAAAAATTTAACCATTTGAAGGAGACAGATGGTGCAACATTCCAGATGCAAACCAGGTATGTCATGTGGTACAGCACATGCAGAGTACATTGATGCCTAGTGGGAGTGTTGAAATAAAATGTCCCCAGCCCCTTCCAGTCCTGAGGAAACCCATGGCATTTTTCAGATCAAAGAGCTAAAACCTTAGTAATTTTAGAATTTCTTCATATCTAGTTATTGAAATATACTATGAAGAACTTTCATTTCTGTGGTCAGCAACAAACACTTGGGTCTTTTGTGTTAAGTGATGTTTCTTACAGAAAAGTGTGGCAAGAGGAACAAAATAAGTCAAAAGAAAACAGTTTTACTCAACAGAACTGAATTTTTTCAAAATATACTGTTAGGGACTACATTAAATTTCTGTAGTGCCAGGGTGAGCCAGATATGATGATATTCATGAGAAATTACCTGTGCAGGAAACTCAATTTTAGAACCTCTGAAATTATAAGAGAACTGCTATAAAAACATATCTGGAAAATAAAATAGTAATTGGCAATTTTAAAAATGTAATGAGTTTAACAATAAGTTGCATAAAGGGTACTTGTAAACTGTTTATGATCTTGGTGGTGGTGGCAGTCAGGCACAGCAGCTTGAATGCCTATGACAGCTCTGATTGACAGAATTTGACGTCATACTTCTGAGACCTAGTGACTAGTCCAAAAATGACTTGTATAACTGCATGTATCTAACCAGAAACAACACCTGTACTGTGAATGGAATAAAGATTCCTTTGGGTTGGAAACGCTCTCCTCAGAGAAAAAGTAGTTGTAAATCTGTAAGTACACTGCTAAAAACACATGTATTTTCGTCATCCAGAAGATTTTCTAGGAAGTTTTATGTCCTAGTATATAATATATACTAAGTTCTAGCAGGAGGGCTTGTTCCCAAACATCCATTCCAAACAGTTGATCAGCAGAAGTTAAACAACTGCTTGCAAGTCTTATCACCTGCAATCTCTTGGAGGAAAAAATAAAAATAAAATAAAAATAAAAATTTCTCCTTCGTAGTAATTGGTTGATTGGCCTGTGGTTGCAAAGTCAGATAAACTGAAATTTCAAGTGTCTTGAACAATGATTTTAGACTTCTTGATATGAGTACTTGGCTGAAGTTGTGTAGGGCTTGTTAGCCCAAGATACTCTTCGGGCACTGAGAATGAAACAAAGCCACTCCTTGTCCTGCTGAAGTGAGTGCTGCTTTTCCACATCACAATATGGAGAGCAAGACATAGACAGACAGCATTTTGTCCAAACGTGTGGCTGACTTCGGGGCTTTTCAGACACTAGTCCAGACTTACTATAAAGTTGTATCTTCACGGGGGAATCTGACTTGGTAGAAATTATGGATATTGGAAATAAGTTCTGTCCTCAAAAGCTGTTACCTTTCTGGGAAGACAAACAGAATGGCTGGTCTTCATGGTGAGCCACTCTGAGTGTTAGTATGTGATGGCCCCTCTCTGGAAGTGTCCAAAACCAGGTTGGACAGGGCTTGGAGCAATCTGGTCTAGTGGTAGGTGTCCCTGCACATGGCAGGGGTGGAACTAGGTGATCCTGAAGGACCCTTCCAGCTCAAACCATTCTGTGATTCTATCTGTGTCTCCATAAAGGAAAATAACTTTCTTGTAAGTTTCCTCAATGATCCAGTCATTTAGTCTCAAGAAAACAAGTGAACAGCAACAAATTTATGGTTGGACTTGACCTTAGAGATTTTTCCAACCATAATGATTTGATCTGTGAAATCTGGAGTAGTTCTTTCGAGTTAAAAAGCCCACCTAATGAAGCAGAATCCTTAATAGAATAATGGCAAGTCTAGGGCTATACCAAGCAGACACATTCCCTTTCTTGACTAAATAGGCGACTTAATTGCTATTAAGTCTGACCTTACTTGTGATTCTCCATGAACTTTCATGTTGCCAAACATTTTGTGGAATGAATCAGATGACTGTAATGATAAAGCTTTGGAGATGACTTCTAGTCAACCTTTTTAAATTGTCTTGTGACCAAGAAGTGAGAGGTGGCAAGGTGTTCTTCCATTGGCATTTTCAGAAGCAGCATTAGTTTTCTAAGGTTTCTCTCAAACAGTATCTGGAGCATGTGATCCCCAAATCAAATGTAAGGTCTGTACACAACAAGTTCTAGTGGCAGGTCTGCTGTTTCAGCCAATCTCAGCAATAGTTTGGTGATCATTGAGTGGATTTTGCCAACATGCTTAAAGATAATCCCACTTCACTATGGAGAAATCTTTACTGGTTTCAGGCTTTTTTCTCCTCCTTGACTTCCTCTCCAGTTTTTCAGTTCGGGGATTTTGTGTGCTGTCTTTTCTGTTAAAAGTGAGGTTTGGAATTTGCTGCACAACATCACCCTCAAGGTGGTGTTTGTTGTTTCTTGCTGCAAGCAACCTGGGAGATGGACAGAAGCTATAGAGCCTCTCATTGTTGTCACTGTTGTTTTTGGACAGGAATCACATGTAATCTAGGTTAGAGAACTGCTTGTTATGTAAAGGCTTTATGCAATTGGAAATGCATCATTTTACATTTTGCAATTAAGAGAGTTGTCCTGAAATAGTCTTAGCCTAGATGGAAAATGTGCTCATTAGCCACGTTCCTATTCTTGCCCAATGTTCTGTTTAATTTTTCTACAACCTTTTAACATGCTGTGGCTGCTGTCAGTGCATTTTTTGTTATAATTGCTGTATTGGTTCTAATTGCTTATTAATGAAGATTTATATAAATTTTTTCCTTTTCTGAGATATATTTGCCTTCCCTATCCCGAGTTTGAAAACACTCTGAAGCTTTGCAAAAGTTGTACTGTTTCCCAAACAAACAATTTTAAACTGCTGTAGCAGTCACAAAACAAAGTTCTGGTGACAGCACTTGGTAGAGCCGAGCGATTTAATTGCAGCATTAAAATGAACAAATGCAGGGAAGGCTATTGTGTGTGGCTGGTCTGGGTGTGTTTGCCATTTATGCTGGTGCTGCTTTATGAATAGAAAATACATTATGTTTAATATGGGCTCTCATGGGACTGTGGGAGTTACTGTATCAGTGCATCAAGTGATATGAAGAAAATAAGTAATAAACTGTTAGTCTTGTCTCTTCCTCCATGGTTTTCCTGTTCCCTTGGTGCACTCTGTCAACTTACAAAAGTTTTTCTGACCTGAAGGTAAACTTTCTTTGAGCAATATATAGAGAATAAAATTTAATAATTATTTTCCATAGTAGTCAACTAAAATGTTTTAAATGTAATCCTGTGTAGCTTGTCTAGTCAGGATAATGATTTGTCATATAATATGTAGCTACTTGTGGAATTTTTGTCCTTGCTAAATAGAAAATGTTTATCTTTGCCATTTGGCTTCTTAGTATTTTCACTGGAAGAAGAAAAAATAACCTTATGAGCTTTTGCAGTTTGTGTATTGGAAAATAATGTGTTCTCAATCACTCTTACAGTGTTTCTCTTCCTGTCTTTTTAATAGCATCTTTTTTTCCCCTCTGTGTTTTGCATTCTCTCTCCCCACCACAGCCACCACCAGTCTGCTGAAACTCATGGCATGCTCAAATATTTGGAGTAATTTTTTAAGTCATTCCAGCATCCTATTGGTATGTTAAGAGCTGGCATATTTGCAAATTGCAGAAGTCAATTTTTAGAGGATAGAAGCTTTGTAGAACTTAACTTCGGCAAGTATGTAGAGTTCTCCAGTTAATTAATTTAAAATTAGATTTTCACTGTGGTTTGGCACATACTTAAAACAAGCACAATACAATTACTAAAGATGGAAAGTAAGTACTAAATAATCATTTCACCTTATGTACAAATCAATCCCTTTGTCTTGTCACTTTTTCTGCCTTAGGAAGCATGCTTTGAAAAGAAATAATGACTGTATAAATTAAAATGTATAGTTCTGTCTGGTTAATACGGGTATTGTGCTAGACAGAATTCTTCATGGAGCGTGGTGTCCGTAGTGGAGCTGTCATTGTGTCCTTCCACAAGCGTAGGAAGGGATTTTATAATCTGATAGAATGCCAAATGCTTTCAACTAGAATTAAAAGTGGTTCACGATCCATCAATTGCAATCATGTGTGTGTGTGGGGGTGTGTTATCATTAAACTCTTATGTCTCTGTGAGAGGTGTGGGAGGAAATGAGAGCTTGGAATGGAATGGTTGATATATTGTGCATTTTCTTTTTCCGATTTGTTCTGAATGTATTTTGGAGCCCTTTAATTCACGCTTTCCTCAAACAAATCGATGCTGTGTTTGCTTAAAAGTATATTAATTAAGCAGTATCTCATTTTGTTTTGTTTTTCCTTTTGGGCTTGTTTCAAATGATAATTAATTGCTAGTTAACAGTTCATAGGCTCTGCTTGAGTGTGTAAGGCATGTTTACTCAAATTCATGCTGATTTTAGGTATTTGGGTTAGAATTGGAGCTTTTACTGCTATAGCAACATTGGAATATTCCTTAATGTGGAGTCAGGTGTTTCTGCAACTGCTGATGCTTTTTTTAATTACTTAAACTTGAGCAAGAGCACCTTGGCTTACCTGTAGTTGTATCTGTGGGGAGGATTCTTTGGTGTGAAATTTTCAGAGCTTGATGTGGGGGTTGAGTCTTGTGGGACAGTATAAAAATGCTGCATTTCTTAAAAAATTCTGAATTTCCTCCCTAGTCTTATCCTGATCCTTCATTTGAAGGCTATTACTCCAAAGGCAGCCTGCTGTTGGGCCTGTGATGTCTGACACTTTAGGGGAAGGGAGCGCCCAGATGTTCATGGTCAAAAGGAATCACAAAAGTCAGAGGGTCCACAAAAGTTTAGGAAGCTTTCTTAATGAATTACACACTTGGCATTGAAATTGGTGTGTCAGTCCCTGTTCTTCTAATATAAGCACATGGTGGTGGATCTTGGATAAAGGAGTAGAGTGAAAGGGAAGAGAAAGAGGGGGTGGATTGAAGAGGGGAAGGGAAGGGAAGGGAAGGGAAGGGAAGGGAAGGGAAGGGAAGGGAAGGGAAGGGACAAGGAGGTCCCAGAAAAGTGCTGCACTTCCTCCGTATGGCCCCTTCTGCAGCCACATCCTGGTCTTTCTCGTGCATGTCCTTACCAACAGCCCTTGGGTGTTGTTCCCAACAACTGATCTTGGCTCTTGGCTGCCTCCACAGCCATCCGGCTATTGGTGTTTGGGACATACACATTAGCCCCTCACCTTCTGGGCTTCTGCAGAGCCTTCAGCTGCTCGAGGGGACCCATTGCCAGGAGAGGACACCACAGCAGCTGCTGCTTTTGCTGGTCGTGTATCAGATCTGTTGATGGAGTGTGTGGAGAGTGTTGGGAAATGCACCCAGAGTAGTTCATTTGCCAGAGCCTGACCTTCCCAGGGTGCTCCCTGAAGGCCTCTGTGGCTTTTTGGCCTCTTTGAGGAGCTGTCAGATTGTTTGGAAAAGCTTTTACTGTTGATTTTTATACCTTTAGCAGGCTGTTCCCAAATTACTTTTGGCTCAACTGGGTCTGGTTTAGCATTGAACTTGCCAAAGCTTATATACCTTTTTCTTTCCTGATTTGGAAAAACTTAATCTTTTTACATATTATAGTCTCCTTTCTTTGCAGTTGAGTTATGGTGCTTTTTTGTCTGTTCAGGGTCGCTAACAGAGACATCCTCTCTAAGCCCTCATGTGGTGACTTGAAGTTGCCACCTAGAAATTCATAAGCTGTACTTGTTTCCTTGTCTGTTTCTTGGTCTTTAGGGTAAGTGCTATCCTGAAATTGCTAACTAGGAAAATAAATCCCCCTTTGATAAAAACTTGAAAACTGGAAGAATTCTCTGAATGTTTTATAGTTAAAGCACTTGAATTACAGACTGTGAATGAATCTGTGTGGGAGACTGCTGGGGGTTTTTGTTTTTTAGGAAAAAAATCAGGTCATAGAATTGTAGAATCATGGAAGGGTTTGGGTTGGAAGAGATGGTAAGAATCAGTTCCCCCCCCCGCCATGGGCCAGGACACCTTCCACTAGACCAGGCTGCTCAGAGCTCCATCGAGCCTGGTCTTGGACACTTCCAGGGATGGGGCAGCCACATCATGACCTTGGAACAAAGACTTTTTTCTTGTCTGCAAAAGAAAGAAAAGTAGATATGTAGGAGGTTTCAGCAGAGTTTACTCTCAGCTGGAAGGAATTTCTGGATCAAATTAATTCTGCCAAAAATGAGACATGTTTTAGACACCACAGCATTTGACAGTTATTTGGTACTCACTAGTTCTGTGTGTGAATGTGTATGTATATAATAGAAAAGCTATAAAATACAAATAAAATATAGACTATACAGAAAAATATGACCATACTTACCTTTAATAATATAAAGGTGTACTGTATCTATATATTTAGTGTATTTATACAAAAATATACCAATATACCACCTAGAGATATAAAAATTAAACGTGTAAGTTACATATGAGAATAAATATCTTCATACATCTAGAATACATTATAGCAATATAACATATAGTTAGGAGTCATGCTGTTTGCATGTGATAACTTGTAACATCCCCATTCAAAAAATTTCAAGTGGTTTTATAAGATGTATATACAGCATATACAAATATGACATATGCAAATACATTAAAGCAAATGTATATGTAGAAATGGAGATAATACAAAATATAAAATGATTCCTAGGAAAAAAACAATTTTGGCTTGCATAATTTCAAGTTTGGCATCAGGTTTATCCATCCAATTCATTGCTGGCTTCTAATTTCAACCTCAATAGTTTATATTTATTGAACTGCTTCTCTCAGCAATTGTCATTCTGAGAGGATCTGTCAAGCAAAGATCTGTCTTTTTATATATATCTATATAATTATATCTGTATAATTGGATATGTTCTATATATCATTAGCTAGTTGTATGTAAATACACAGTGAGTGTATAATCAGTCCCAGTGTGTATATAATCTGCTCTGACTCTCTTCAGTGGGTCAGAGATCTCTTAGGAAATTGGGACATCAGCTCGGGAACAACGCACATTCAGGCCAAGGGCATCAGGATGTAAAGACCCTTATTAAGTAGAAAATTCTCGTTTTTATAGATAGGGGAAAAAGAGGAAATAACATGTTTGGAGCTTGGCTAAAATGACACAATCAGTTGACATTGCAGCTGGAAATAAAAATTCCACTGTCCTGATCTTTATCCTCGTGTTTTAACTGCTGGGCCTTGCTTCAAGGTTAATAAAACATGCTGTGTGCATGTGATAATGTAAGATTCCCACTTGCCAACCAATTTCAGGTGATTTTATAAGATGTCAATATAGCATATAGGTGTTTCTCATTGTTTTATCTTGCTAATGGTAATTGTTTTGCAAAAGGCCTGCTCACAAGGCCCTGCTGTCGGCTTGTGCCAAACAGGTTAATGGCACTTGTGATTTTCCAAGCAGTTTGCTGAGTAATTGTTGTGGGAATGTGGAGTGAGTTTCATCCTGGAAAAGAGAAGGCTCCAGGGAGAGCTCAGAGCCCCTGGCAGGGCCTCAGGGGGCTCCAGGAGAGCTGCACAGGGACTGGGGACAAGGCATGGAGGGACAGGACACAGGGAATGGCTTCCCAGTGCCAGAGGGCAGGGCTGGATGGGAGATTGGGAAGGAATTGCTGTCTGTGAGGGTGGGCAGGCCCTGGCACAGGGTGCCCAGAGCAGCTGTGGCTGCCCCTGGATCTCTGGAAATGTTCCAGCCCAGGATGGACGGGGCTTGGAGCAGCCTGGGGCAGTGGAAGGTGTCCCTGCCCATGGCAGGCAGGGGTTTGGAGTGAAATGATTTTGAAGGTCTCTTTCCACACAGGTCATTCTGTGATTCTGTGAATGTTTGGAATAGCAGAAATGTTTTTAATAAAAAATATTACAATATTCAAATTATCTACTCAAAACCTGGTAGTCTAAAAAGGATATCTCTACACAGAAGGCAGCTGCTGATGCTGGAGGCCTACAAAGCTTGTCTGCATCATGGAGCTTGCCTGGACTACCTTGGGATTGCCAAGTAGCTTCCACACAATTGAGATCCACGTAGAGATCTGGAGGTGGTGGTACCAGGTGTCACCCTCGAGGGCCGTCCTGCTGCTCAAATTTGCTTTTTTAACTCCTACATTGATCTCATACAGAATGAGAATTGCTTTGTATGTTATATTAAAAAGCTACATTAACTCCTCTTTCTAAGGCATAGGCCTGGCCCCATTGTGGATGATGGCAAAGAGGCAGGCATGGCTTGTCCTCACTGTTTCCTAACTGCTCCCAGAGAGCAAACTTCTTTTCCCTTTATGGCTTGGGACTATTGCAAAATGCTTAGGAACAGGAAAAGCCCAGAGGAATCCCTTTCCCTGTGGTAAAATCATTTTTGGGTCCTGAAGATGAAACATTACGGAACTGAACGTGTGTGCTAGAGAAAAAATAAAGTGCCTCTAAATGTATTTTTTCATATAAATGCAAGTCTTCATGTAATTCATTCCATAAATTGGCAAATCAGTACTTGGAATGAAAATTTTCTCAATACTATATATGTAATTTTAGTCTTTAATAGTAAAGTTGATGAGTGTTAGCACACCATGTTTCATATTTCAATGTTAACTATCAGTTTTTTCTGGAAAAAAATATGTAGGCAGAGTCAGTAATACTTAGTCAGCCTTTTTCTCCCCCCCCCCCCCCCCCAAAGTGTTCTGTTTTTGTAGTCAGTAAATTTGACCCACCAAAACCTTTCCCTACACCATCCCCTCCACACGGGCCATTGACCCAAAAGAGAGGGAATTCAGTTGGTGTTGGATCCATAAGAGGGCTTCAAACAGTGTTTCGTGTGTTGCAGCTCTGTTTTGTTGGTGCAGGTCCAGCCGTGGTGTCTGGTGACAGAAACGTGTTCCTGTCTGATGCCGCTGGAGTTGATGTCAGTGCCGAGTGTGGAGCCAAAGGGCAGGTGCTGACATAAAACAGCTCGTCAGCCTTGGCAGGAGCTCACGCCCTGCTCCGAGAGGGAGCAGGGACACTGGGTCCTTTCAGCTGAGGAGGCATTTTCTGCTAGTCAAGATAATGAAAAATTTTGCCTGTGGCATGCTTGTTCTGGGGATAGGACTTCATTCCTCAGCACTGCCGCTTTCCTCAACGCTTCATCATTAAAACTGCCATTTTAATAATGTTCGTATGGCTGGAGCTGGTATTGATGCCTCAAGATAAGCTTGTAGAGCACTTTCTGTAGTGAAATCCAATTTTCAATTGCTCTTAATGTTTTTTCAGACTTCAGTTGTTTGTGATGAAACTTTTCATGCTGAGTATCTTCCTTAGGCTTTTTTTTTTAGATTTTTTAAAAAAATTTTTTGGCACTGCTTTAATTGAAAACAGTTACTCTGTTTCTGAGAATGAGGTTAGGGAAAAATGTTACTTAACCAATGCTGAATTCTTACATCTGTTTTATTGAGGAGTTTTAGAGCCTTCATGCCTTGGAACAGGCTATTGAGATTTGGGAAGGGGGGCTTAGGGGAGTGAAGCTGTGGATAGAGATGTGCCATTTACAATCCCTCTTAAAGTTTACTAAATCTGGCCAAGTTACAAGGTCCCAGAACTTGCTGTTTGCATACGTTGAGCAGAAACTTGTTGAAAAACTGGCAGCAAAATTGTCTGAGCATTGGGTTTTCATGAAGTGTGTTCCACAGAGCGTCGTGCCAGTGAGGCTTGAGGTGTAGCAGCCCTCGTGAGGTCCATGAGCCTGTTCCAGGATCCAGGGGAGACCTTCTCTGCTTCATCCAGTTGCTGGTGGACCAGGTTTCAAGCAAGAGAATTAACACTCAGAGTTTCCCTCTTCCTTGGTGCAGCAGGTAGTGTAGAGGAAGAAGTTAACTCACACAAACAAAATCTTTCCTTTTAAACAAAAGGTAGGGACATGATGGGTTAAAAAATAACATGCCCATTGCACTGTGGAGAGGTGGCAGGCTCCAAGGAGTGTGAACAGATCTTCTCAGGAATATGGGTGGCAGCCAGAGCATTCCTAAGATGTGTAATTCTGAGTTTTTCAGCTGTGCTTATATTAGGAGTTTTATTTAATTGTTTTTGAATGCTCTCCTGAAGGCTGATAGAGAAGCTGTCTGGAATTGCTGCAGGTACCAGTGCTGAGGTGCTTCACAAGTTTGGAGGAGTGAAACTTAGGTCTAGGAGGGAAGCAGCAGGTCTGTGCTGACTTTGCTGTGCTAGCTATTCCTTAGTTTTCTATGGGAGAAGAAAGAGGAGGTAGGGATCTCTTACCTGGCATGTGAGCAACAGGCTGGAGAAAGGAGAAAGTAATTTTTCTGACAAAATCACAGAATCACCGAGGTTGGAAAACTCCTCCAATACCATCATGTCGAACCTATGCCTGATCCCCACCTTATCACCCAGCCCAGAGCACTGAGTGCCATGTCCACGTGTTCCTTGGAAGCCTCCAGGGATGGGGACTCCAAACCTGCCTGAGCTGCCAAGAATTCCTTCCCAATATCCCATCCAGCCCTGCCCTCTGGCACTGGGAAGCCATTCCCTGGGTCCTGGCCCTCCATGCCTTGTCCCCAGTCCCTGTGCAGCTCTCCTGGAGCCCCTTGAGGCCCTGCCAGGGGCTCTGAGCTCTCCCTGGAGCCTTCTCTTGTGCAGCTGAACACCCCCAGCTGTCCCAGCCTGTCTTCATAGGAGACTTGAATGGCAACCTCGATCTGACCCCCTGAGTGGTGGCAAGAATGATCTCTCAAGTCCACCAGCAAGGAATATATGTTGTCATGGAATTGGGATATATCTTGTCGTGATCTTTGCCATGGAAGTTGTGCTGCATACATTTAACAAGTAAGGAAACGGAAAGATGAAAATTATCTTGTGGTTTAGGCAGTTGAGTCCAGAAAAACTTAAGTCTTCCATGCCTCTTTGCAGTTTTATTATATTTTTTTTTTAGTCTGTTAAGTAGAATGTTTTAGAGGAAGACTTTCCCAGAAGCCACTTGATCTTGTTCCTCTCATGTCTCAAGAAACAGGTGAATTGAATGCCTGCAGTCACAACAAGCCAACAGGAGCAGTGTGCTAAACTCACTAACTGATATAAAAATCTAACTGCTCTGGAAAAGTCATTTCTTGGATGCCTCGACCTGTCTAGCAACTTTACAGGTCACTTCTTTCATTGGTTGTCTGGATTTCTTCCTCCCCCTTCCCTCCTCTGTGTGGGGATGAAATTCTCCTGAGGGTCTTACATCAAAAGCGTTAGTTAATATCAATACCCTGATTAGCACTATTTAAAAATAATACTGCCAAAATGGTTATTTTGTAACATGTTTCTGTGTTTGTTTCTGCCTCATATTTTGCCTGATAGAGTTGACAGAAAATGCTACTGGATGTTCCACTGTTGGTTGAATTATACACATTCACTGTGTTCCCTTGCGTTCTGACAAGGGCAATAAAGTACCAGGATGGTACCCTGGGCAGAAGCCAAAGGAGTTTCCTATTAAAACCAAAAATAATTAAATAAAAAATAATTTAAAAATAAAAGCCTGAACAAAACCCCTCCGGGAACTAACCTCCTCTCCCCAAAATCCCACCATAATAACCCGAACCAAAAAAAGCCCCCAAATGCCACCATCCAACAACTTTTAATGTCTCACTATATGAACTTGTTGTTGGCGTGAGGTTTGCTGTTCCAAGGCTGATAGATGATTGAGTCAGACAGTTCCTCTAAAATTAAATCCAGCACTGGGTGGATTTGCAGTTTTTCCCACATTTCTCATTCGTTTTCCTCTCTCTCACTCTCTTCAAGCTTGCACTTAGTCTCCCAGGTTCCAAGTAGTCATAATACTGTGGTATTGTGCTCTTGTGTAATACCATGAAACCTTTATTTATTTTTTCTTGATATTGTGGTCAGGTTTGCAGCTTCAGTTATACTGGACTGTCTTCAAATGTGCATCAGGAATATTGTTCCATCTCTGAAATTGTATCACTTGTGTCCAAAGGAGTTGAAATAGGTGTTTCCAGCAACAGGCCAGGAGTTGGGCTAATAAAAATGTGAAGATTCCTTGTTTAAGATGTTCCCTTCCTATAGTTATTTTTAATATATTTCTAAAAGTGAATTAATGGTTTATTAGGGTTATTCCCAGCCTTATTTGGCCGTTTGTTTCAGGAGTGTGTTATGTAATTTGCTTTATTTAATTCTTCAAGGTGTCTGTCTCTGGGTATGTCTACTACTCATACTCCAATTACATATAATGAAAATGCCGTCAGGGATTTCCAGCTAACAAAGCTATTCCGTGCTTCAGCATCTCTGGGCAAGTAAGAGAGGTAGACCCTATCTGGAAATGTTAGATTTATCACAGACTCATGGAATCATTAAGGTTGGGAAAGACCTCAAAGATCATCAAGTCCAACTGTAAATAATATATATAGTTATAGGTAATATGATTTCACTGAGTTTACAGGTATTGACTTTGTTTTTGAATGTTTTGTAGTTTTTCAGATGGAATACTTTTTTGTGGGTATCTTTATACATTTCTGATGCCTCTGTGGTGTCAAAAGCTTTCAGGAGGATGCAAGTCTGCAACTGAGCTTCATGGTCCTGGGAGAAGGTGATTGTCTCCTTATTTTGGAGTTCAAAACAAGAGAAAGAGTTATGATGCAATAGATGGGGTTCCTGCCCCAAGGAAAGCTTGGATCATTTCAGATGTCACAGTAAAGATCTCCTGAGATCTAGTGATAAAAAGGAAGATGAATAGTTTAAAATGAAATAAACACTGTTTTCACAGTGAAATGAGGGACATGCTTATTTATCAATCTATGCCATTTAGTGTTTGCAATCTTTCTCAGTTCCATGACATTTGAAAGGTTGTGCAAAGTATTGGAGCTGGGATTAATTGCAGGAAGCAAACTGGAAAAGACTTTAAAAGAAAGGAAAGAAAAATGTGTGTATGTAATTTGGCTGGGCAACAAAGGAGACCTGACTGTGCCTTTTATTTAAGGGCTGTAAACACTGAACTGGGGCAGAAATGTTTTATGGTATTACATAGAACCACTTAAAGGAATAAGTAGATGAAACTGAACAAAGTAATGCTTAGCTGAATATTAGGGAAAAAAATCTTAACATTGAGGTTTATTAGATTATGGAACACTCTTCCCAAAGGATGTGGTTCAAGCTCCATTACTAGTCCCTTAAAATTAGACTGGATAGAATAACATGCTGTACTGGAGGGAACACTGTTGCATGGATAGGGGATGGACACAGTTACCTAATACATCTTTGCATTTCGCTTGCTTCCATGATTCATTTCCTAAAAAACGGCTTCCAGAATGTGTTAATGACATCACAGCCCCGGCCACTTCAGACTCATCAGCGCTTCTCTGGCTTTGGAGGGTTTATGTGGAGATTTCCTGGGCTGTCTTTTCCCCAGTGGCTCCTACACCCCAGCCATTCCCTGTGGCTTTCCTGTCCTGCTGCAGCACTGGGAGCAATGGGAACATCAAAAAAGGGAGTGCCTGGGGTGTATTTTAAATGTGTGGATACACAGAGACATAAGCTCGGCTACTCCTGGACAGGCTGTGACCAGGAGTGGGGCAGGCAGGGAGCTGGTGTTGCAGAGCTTGGCTCCACAGAAACAACTACCTTCTGCTGTTCTTGGCAAGGAGGATGAAAAACTGGTCTCCTTTACACAATAGTGTTATTAGGTGTGAAAACCCTCAAACAATTAAGTCATACTCAGTCATGTATTTCAATGAGCCAGTTGAAATCTGTGAAATATAGAGTGGTTGTTCTGTTGCAGTGATTTGTTGAGAAGAAAATAACTTGGTTTTTAAATCACTTCTATAATTCTTTTTAACATTTAAAGAAGTAATCTAAAACATGCACTTAATCTTTCTATAGCATTTCAGTCACTTTCCTGTAGTATTTAGGAATTAAATACTTAAAATATAGTAGTAAAGCAGCTGAAATATAACACAGCACCTGAAATAAAGCCCATGGCAGTCATCTATGTAAATTGTGTGACTTTGACCTTGCACTAAGTGGTAGTTCAATGGGATTTTAAGCCTGAATATGCAGTTCCAAGTGATCACACATTTACTCTGATACACATCATGTGCCATGCTTGTGTTCCAGACAAGAAATAGAGTCAAGATGGACTGGCCCATAGCTGTTGTCTCAAAATGCTTTTAAATTTAGTGTCTCCCACGTGTGAATTCTTGCTGCAGCCTGCTGATGACTTAGAGAGCAGCTAGCCTACCAGTATCTAAAATACGAGTTTCTTTTGCTAGACTCTGTGATGTCCAGAAACTATTCATTTATAGCTGTTTGTAAAACTTCTCCTATTTCTCAAGCTAATTTGGGTTAATTCTGTGAGTCCAGTACTGGACAATGAAGAGCGTGAAAAGTACTGCTGAAAATTAAAAATTTTTACTTTTGCCATTTGTATTACCATGCCAGGTGAAATGTTTTAAAAGCCTATCATTTATGAGAACTTGTGTCAGCTGAAAAAGTTACTGCAATTAAAAAGTGACTGCAAACAAAAAATTGCAGTAGTGTTTAGGACAGCCATTTTTGTGCTTCTGGGTTTTGTAGTTTCCCTATTTAAAAAGTCTGTAGTCACCAGATTGACTTTTTCAATCACAGGTTGTCGTTTGTGTGTAAGTCAGTGTGTTTATGCTACGAATGAGTTTAGTGTTGCTTGAGAATGGAATATTTAATATGCAGGTTCATAAACCACGTAAAAATGATTCCATATTTCCTGTACTTCAACTTTGCTAGTTTCTTTCTGTAAGGAATCCTCCCAAATCTGCAATAGGACTTCCCTCTGCTGTTTTTATAGTCTTTGAAGCAAGTATACCCTGTGTTCCTCACAGTTTGCAGTTTGAGTTCCTTAACTAAAGATCTGAGATGTTGAAGATGTGCTTTATAAAGTATAAAATGCCCCTGATACAGCAGTTGCCTCACTGATCCCCTTTCATGATTCCATGGATCTCTTTTTCCTGTCCCATTCATTATCACATAACATCCCTGTGGCAGCTTGAGAAATTGCTTGCATGGAAAAGTAATCGTAGGAAAGTATTTATGTATTTTTAGCTTTCTTCTAACACAATGTAGCAGCTGGAAACAAGGACAAGAGCCAGCACAACGTGAACTGCCAGCTCTCCATGGGCCACCAGAAAGTGTTCATCAGACCACAGTGTGAGAACCATTGAATTGACTTAAGAAATGTGACACACATAATAAGCGTTAAACAAAAAAAACAATACTCAAGTTCCCAGTGCTGCTCCTTGAGTGTAATAAGAATTAAACAGTAATTGTAATGTTTTTTAATAATACGTTATTTACTGGGTTTGGTGGAGGAAGTACATGATGGTATCAATTAGATGCAATGAAAATCACTTTTGCTTTAGTTCTTCATCATCTGTATTTAGTGATGCCTTAGATGCTGTTGCAGCATTGGACAATCTTCCGGATGCTAAAAGTTTCAGAAGTAGGAAAGCAGAATGGGGAGCTATGGTTTGACCTGGATGTGTTACTAACCATAAGTTAGATTTGTTCTGTTGGGATTTTTTCATTGTGGTTGAGTTTTCTTTCTGATATTTAACACTGGTTTTGCCAACTTCTGTAGCCTTATCTATTTGTATTCTTTCCATTTTTGCAACAAAGGAGCAGGATTGTCATTTTGGAAATGCCAAAATGACAGGGGGAGATCAAGAGACCTTTTGAAGATCTTCATGTCTATTAAAACTCTTTATTTTGTCCTATTCAGTCTCAAAAGCAGCCTGGGACTGCACCTCAAGTTGGTGCCCTTGGCAAAATAATTTCAAAAGCAATAAAAAACTCATTGGGAGGATGCTAAATATGTTTGAGAGGGCATGGGTTACGTGATGTGGAATGAGGGAAGGACCTGCCCTCTTGCCAAGCTCCAGTGAGGAGAGACAGCAGCATAATCAAAAAGGCTTTGCCAGTATTAATTGCAATTTAATGCCTATATTTAAATGCAATGAAGGATGTTCAAAGAAAGGTTGAAGTTCAGTGATTACTTTAATTGAATTTTTCAGCTACTATTAGATTAAAAAAAACCCCCAAACAATATTAATTTCCTAGAAAGAAACTTGGAAATAAGTAACTACAATTTCCTCAGCATTAATTTAATGCTCTGTCCAGCATGAGAAGTCAGAGAGTTTGTCTTCTGAGGCTTGACACTGAAGGTTGAAAGGTGAATAATACATGTTTAGCAGAAGAATTACAACTATTTTAATAACTAATCCAGGAGAGCTCAAAAATCAATTATAGCTCACAGTCTGTTGATCTGCTGACTTAGAATAATGGTAGACAGTGTTAGAAGTTGTTGACTGTAAGTTGCAATGCTTTATATAAGTGCAATGAGTTTTTGGAGTACCTTCTGCCCTCTTGGTTTCAAAGTATCTTCAAAATCAAACTCCTAAAATTCTTCTTGATCTTGTGAAACTATAAATAAGTGCGTTTAAACTTCTCTCAAAGTAGGTACAAACATGAACCTTATTTGTATCTCATTGTGTAACAGAGACCAGGCATTAGGCTGAGATTTCTGCAGAGTTGTGTTTACATCAAATAACAGTCAGGTGAAAGAAAGTTCTATTTTGATGACTGTGTCATAACTTCATTTTGCCATTAAGTGTTGTTTCACAGACTGTCAAACTAGATTAAAGTCCTGCATTTGTTTTCGTGGCTGTAAACTGTGTTTCCAGCCATCTTACAGAAGATCTCAGCTTCCTGTTGCAAAATAACATAGTTTGCTCTTATGACCTGCTTTTCTTGCTCTGCCTTACATAGAGTTGTATGAACAGGGGGAAAATATCTGTGGTGGCTAGTTTAGTGGAAGAGAAGGGCAAAAATGAATCTGTTCATTTGGTTTTAAGGGTAAACGCAGTCAGTTCCTTATCAAAGTATTACAGTATTTCCCAGAAATAATTGGGAGAATTCTACATTTCCGTAATTGTCAAAACTTCTAGCAATGTGGCTCCCCGTGGGACTGAGTCAAGAAATAAAGTTATATCAGTGAATCCCAGAGCTGGTCAGGCTGGAAGGGCCCACAGTGGGACATCTGACCCCACCTCCCTGCTCCGGGAGGATCATCCCAGAGCACACGGCACAGGGTTGTGTTCAGACAGGTCTGGAATATCCCCAGGGAGGAGACTCCATGCCTGCTCTTCACAATCTGCTCAGGGCCGGGCACTGCCCAGGGCAGCAGTTCTGCCTCCTGTGCAGGGCAATTGCCGGGCTCAGGCCCTGCCCGGTGCTCTGGTGCCGCTGCTGGGCCCCGGAGCAGAGCCCGGGCCCTGCCCTGAGCCCTCCCTGCAGCCAGGGACAGCCAGGGCTGAGGGCCCCTCTCAGCTGGGGCTCCTCTCGAGGCTGAGCAGCCCCGGCTCCCTCAGCCTGTGCTGGGCACGGAGATGCTCCAGGCCCTTCAACATATGTGTCACTCTGCACTGGACCTGCTCCAGAAGCTCCATGTCCCTCTTGTACTGGGGAGCCTGGATTTGGCCACAGTTAGAAACAACGGACAAATATTAGGGAAATGCAATTAAAAGTATCCTGCAGAAAACAGTAAATTGTAGAAATTAAATAAGTGATCCAAATACTTAAATATTTGTCTTGTTTTCTGCTTGGATAGAGTTGCAGTGCTGGGTAATTTTGATATCACCTTCATTTTTTAGTTGTTGCTAAGTTGTGCTTACACTGAATCAAGAACCTGTCAGCTTCTCATGATTTCAGAAGGAATTCCTCCCTGTGAGGGTGGTGAGGCCGTGGCACAGAATGAGGCTCTGCCCCATCCCTGAAAGTGTTCCAGACCACGTTGGACAGGGTTTGGAGCAGCCTGGTCTAGTGCAAGCGGTCCCTGCCCATGGTAGGGGGTGGAATGGGATGAGCTTCAAGATTCCTTAAGGCACAAGGAACTGGGAGGGGACACAGCCAGGACAGCTGACCCAACTGGTTGAAGGAATATCCCATATCCTGTTACGCTCAGCAGTAAACTGAGGGGTATTGGCCAGGGGTGGGTGGACACTGCTCAGGGTCTGCAGCAGGTGGTGAGCAACTGCATTGTGCGTCACTTCCTCTGTGTATTCTTTTATCATCATTATCATCATCATCATCATTTCCCCTTCATTTTTGGTTCTGTTGAATTGTCTTCATCTCAACCCATGAGTTTTGTCTTTCTCTTAGTTCTCTCCCCCATCTCACCAGAAAGGAGAGAATGATTGGCTGTGTGGTGTGTTTCAACAATACTGAAGAGACTGTTTTAGGGTTATGGATTATTGACTTCATCAGGCTTATAATTAGGACTAGAAAGGTAGTATTTGGTACTGTAGAGCCTTTTCAAGACTTTTTAAATCTTCAGAAGCAGTTTGCCTGATGATGGTGGTTCAGGTAATCTACTCTTCTCTCCTTTTCATAGTTTAGTGGTTTAGTTTTGAGAACCCTAGCTTTCCTTTGCCACCTTCCAGAGATGTAGAAAGCTTTATAAAAGCATCTGGAGTTTGTATTTCTTTGGTGTTATATAAAAAAATGATAAATAAAATAAAAAAATAAAAAAAAAATAAAAAAAAATAAAAAAATCTCAATGTGAAAGAAATCCAGTCTATATGTAGGAGCATTTAGGCAAATTTCTCTTCATGCCTATAATGATGCCAGGCAGAACTAGTACTGTTGCAGCCATCTGTGGCTGTCCTGTTGGCTTAAACAGGAACTTGCATAGAATCATGGAATCCTAGGATGATTTGGGTTGGAAGAGACCTCAAAGCTCATCTCGTTCCACCCCCTGCCATGGGCAGGGACACCTTCCACTATCCCAGGCTGCTCCAAGCCCTGTCCAACCTGGCCTTCATCCCTTTTAAACATGGGATTTTTTCCCTTTTATTCTGGTTTTTGATTTTGGGTTTGGTTTCTTTTTTTCCTGTGATGTTCTGAAGAAACAGAATCTGAAATGTTATTCTGGCCACACTGTATCGGTGTATATTCTTCTAAGTTTTCTGTAACTTCAGATATGAAAAGTTAGTTAGGAAAGCTTCTAAGGGAGTGCAGTAGAAGTTACTTTGTTTTGCATGTTAAAGAAATTAAATATAGTTTTGTAATTTTGAAATGTGCATAAATATAAAATTATGTTTAACAAAGTAATATCTCAGGTATTGTGAACATACTACGACATGCAGGTAGAAACTCCCTGTCTCTCTGTCCTCCCAGGCTCTTTACCTATTTAGCATTTTAATCTGATGTTTATGATCAGAAACAATATTTTCCTTTAAAACTTTTTTGACTTGAGTACGTTGGGAGCACCAGCCAATATTTAGCACCTAATGTGACATTGCCCTTTGCAAGTGAAAGGAATTTTATGAACCTGTTACATGGGATTGGTTTTCTGGAGGACTTGACAATGCACGAGAGAACTTCAGGAGGTTACTTGGGTCACATATTAATGTGCAGATTTCTCTCGGACATACTGACCTCATTCTCCCTGGTGGAAGATTCAGATTAATCACCAGTGTTTTGGCCATATCCCTCTTTTCCTAACTATTGAGGAAAGATGTAGTAATGGCAGATGCCAGCCACAGAAGGATGGGGTGGTGGAAGATTAAAAATGAACTAAAGTTTAAGAAAGGAAATCGGATGAATTTTAATTTACTTAACATGTAATAATAAATGTACAGTTATTTCAGGGTTTTTAAAATAGTTTCTTTGCATGTTACTTCTCTGGTTAACTCATGTAAACTTAAAAACTGACTTCATGGTCAGTATCATTCATTCTGATAAGGACACTGGATGAAAAACCTGGTGATAAAAGGTTATTAATGTAACACAAAATTTTTGCTAAGAAGGCTGCAATTATAGTGCTTTTTATTGTAAGAACTCTCTCAAGCTGCTTAACACTGAGTGGCATTAGCTTCCTTGCCCATGACATGGCAGTAATTGCCCTGCAATTGTCCTAATGAGGGGGCATTGGTTTGTTACATGATTTGACTATTACGTTTGAAGAAAAATACTCATTGGATGGCTTGAAATTTTGTCGTGCTAGGAGTACTTGAAATTTTTTTATTGGTTATACTTTAATGTTTTGCAGTCAAATGGCTTACAGGGTTTTTGTCATTTATACCTTGAATCTTGCAGACTAGAAGATTGGAAACTAAACTTGCTTAATTTTTCTGTTTTCTTTAAGAATGTGTGTTGTAATTAATTTTTGATTTAGGCATTAATTAAAAGAGAAAATAAGGATTTGCCTTTTTATAAGTAGAGGCAACTATTTTTTTTTCCTGTATAACTCACAGCTTTGACCTGTTAAATGAATAATTTTATGAAATGCTCAGTCTCTGCCATAAAATTTCAAGATGCTCTCAAACAAATGAACTGCTAGGCAGGCATTTGGGGATGAATCTAATACAGTGTGATTGGGAGGGGTTGCTTCTTATCCCCTTGTAATGAGTATATCAAGAGCCCAGGTGTGATAAATGTAGAGGTTTTGTCCTTTCCTCTGACTCTGTACCCCCATAATGCTGAGTGTGCAGTGTCTCTGTTTCAGTTTTGGTTCTTTTCCTAGTTTTTCTCAGTGCTGTAATACAGTCCCATGAGCAGTGGCAAGGATGTAAGGACTGATGGACTTGCTGGACAGGGATGAGGGGTGTCCTTTAATCCTCCTCTGATGCTCCTTCTCCTCTAATCAATATTTGGGCATGTAGCTGGTCATCTGGGTTCTCCAATGCTCCTGTAATCAGGAACAGGAATTTCAAATGCAGTAGTTTAGTATTGGAGTTAATTCTTTTTAGTGCTGTAAGTATGAAAATGACTCTGCATTTGAGGCTCAAACATCAAAGTTTAAGCAGTGTGATAATGAGAGTTTTTTCAAGCAGCCTTTGGGGACATTACATTGGCTTTATACATTATGCCTTACTACTGGAGCTGTACATGCACAATGTACAGTTGTGGAATCAGAGAATGACTTGGCTGGAAGGGCCTTAAGGCTCATCCAGTGCCAATAGTGGCAGGGACACCTTCCACTATCCCAGGCTGCTCCAAGCCCCGTCCAGCCTGGCCTTGGACACTGCCAGGAATGGGACAGCCACAGCTGCTCTGGACAACCTGTGCCGGGGCCTCACCATTGTCAAAGGGAAGGATTTTGTCCCAATATCTAATCTAAACCTACCCTCTAAAGAAGCCTTGTTTATTAAAATATGACCAAACCTATTATTTGCTGTTTTTTCTCTGCAGCTGGCCTGTGGACAGTGTTCACGCTGGGAGGGGTGGGCAGCAAAGCGTCGGCGCAGCTGGAGCAGTGCTCCCCTCTGGCCAGCCAGAGCCTGCTGCTGCTGCTGGTCCTGGCCAACCTGACAGATGCTCCAGACACCCCGAACCCCTACAGGCAAGCCATCATGTCCTTCAAGAACACACAAGGTTTGTATCTGTTCTTACTTCTGAGCCTGAACTGATGAAATGGAGTTTTAAGTTGCTGTGATTGCTTAGAGGTTCTCTTTCCAAGATTTATTGTCCTTCCAGCGAGCCCATGGAAGAGCAGTAATAGCATGTTTTCATCTGGGAGTTTTGAGGTGGAGTTCCTCAGCTGCTGGAACTTAATGGTGGGGACAGAGGGAGTATACTTTGTAAAACTGACTTATAAGTAGATTGGTTATCCAGGAGTCTGCGGGAGTCCCCTAAAAATTTGTAGCACTTTTTATCCTGGAGTCACGTTCCTTAGAGAGAAAGTAAATAATGAAATTGCTACCTGGGTTTTCTGACTGTATTGTATTTAAAAATTAAGAAAAAAATTTTTAACATAAAACTTCCATGAGTTTTGTTTGTATGGGAGATTTCACAGATGTTTTGGTGCTTGTCTGGATTTTGACAAGGCAGGTTCCAGTCTGTGTGTCAGGTAACTGCAGGTACCATGTGGCACTGACTGGCAGAGGGTTTTGTTTGGGACATGGGAATGCCCTAACACAGCTTGGGTTATCTAGATAGCTCAGCATGCAGCCTATGCTTTTCACAGAATCCCAGGATCATTTAGGTTGGAAAAGCCCTCCAAGTTCAACCATTTCCCCAGTACTGCCAAGGCTACCACTACCCCATGTTCCCAAGTGCCACATCCACACAGCCTTTAAATCCCTCCTGGGATTGGGACTCCACCATTTTCCATGTGTACTTTATCCATGCTTAAATCTCTGAGTCTGAGCCATGTGGTTTTACCTTTCATTGGCTCTGTGCAGGTTGGCAGCGTGCACAGAACTCAGGAGCTGTGTGACAACCTGTGAAGCCACAGTAATATCCTGAGTTATGCACTTTCTTCTGGGGAGTTCTTGTATTTCTTTATCCATTAAGTTTTAACCAGGTTGAGCTCTAAATTAATTCACCATTACCTAGGAAGATTTATTGGGTTGTGAGGGTGGAGGATTGTTCTCCCAAGAAGAATTCTGAGTCCTAACATGCTTCTTTGATTTATTGGATACCATTTACAGGTGGTTGAGATCAAACTGTTGATAAAGTTTTTGTTTTGTTCTGTCTTTAAACTGCAAGCTTCCTTTAATGTTTCATTTTGGTTGACTTTGTTTCATGCCATCAGTAGCCAGTAATGTTTTCATTAAAGAGCGCTATACATATATCGTTATAAAATTTTAAATGAACTTATTTTGTGTCAAATGTAGCATGAAAAGCTGTATTTTCTCTACATGTGTATGTTGCTAGAATGACTTATTGTTTCCCAGAAATTTGTTCCCACTAGCAATACTCATAATTGAGCTTAAATTTGATTTCTGTGAACATTCTAAGGGGTTCATAAGAGGAAAGTAATGCAAAAAAAAGAGGCTAGTTGCTGTCATAATATATACTATGAAAGGAAAACTGGCATTTTTGTTAAAGTAATTTCTGTAATTTAATTGGAGCAAAACTAGAAGAATTCAGGATAGGGGTTTTTTTCCCTACATGGTCTAGAATAGTTTAATTTTTCTCTTGGTCACTTTAATGTTCTGCAGAATAATACAGGATGTGCTGGTGTAGCTGGTAAGTTTCTTTGATTTTGTTTAGATTTTAATTTTTCTGGGCTTTTTAGTATCCCTTAATAAAACTGATAGTGAAATACTGTAAAGCCCAGTGGCACAGCTTAAACATGCACAGAAGTGAAGCTGCGAAGTCAACGGGTACTTCTCAGCTAATGACCTGTGGCACCAAGGACTGAATTGTTCTGATTTTGCTGTCTACTTCCAGGTTTTCCCTCCTGAAGGGAAATTCCTGCCTGAAGCAGGAAGGTTTTAAACCAGCTGGTCCACAGTCGTGGTCAGTGGTTGAGGAAAGGCAGGTTGGAGTCTCTCCTGCGCCTGTGGGTGTGTGGTTTTGGGACAGGCAGGGTTTCCATCGCCGCGGGGCTGCGTCTCTCTGTGGTTCCCAACTCCAGCAGGCAGGAGCCCTGTTTGCTCCAGGGCCTCCTGCTGCCTTCTGCTCAATGGCTGGAGCTGTCCCCCCTTGTGCCGGCCAAGAGGAGCAGTGGCTCCCCGGCACGCTGTCTGCTGGGCCCCACAAAACCAGAGGCAGCCAGGGCTCCTGCAGGGCTCCTGCAGCACTTCCAAGCAATTTTCCGTCCAAAGCGGGTGGAAATGTTGTTCAAAATAAGTGACGACTGCCATGCTCTTCTGTGCTGAAAGCTACTTAGCAAACTTCTATAAAAATATGGGCTAAAAATGATAGAACCACAGTGTGGTTTGGGTTGGAAGGGACCTTCAAGATCACCCAGTTACAACTCTCCTGCCATGGGCAGGGATACCTGCCACTTTCCCAGGTGCTCTGAGCCCCATCCAACCTGGCCTTGGACACTTCTCTGGGCACCCTGTGCCAGGCCCTCATCACCCTCACAGGGAAGAATTTCTTCCTAATGTCTCATATAAATGTTGCCTCTTTCAGTTTAAAACCCTTCCCCCATATCCTATCACTGTTTGCCCATGTAAAAATTCTCTCACTCTCCATCTTTTTCAAAAGCCCTGTTAAAGTACTAGCCTTTTCTGTTTCCACGGGTAATTTCTAGACCTTAGAGGTTTGTGCAGATGGATGTTTTTTGTTGAAACTGGTAAAGGTTCTGTGAACAGAAATCTGTTTTATTTTAGCTTCCAGCTCTGGCACGGAGTATACTGTGATTATGAACAAACTGCTGTTACTTTGGGGGATGTCTGACAATATGATGTGATATTTTGCATCACTTAACCCACAAAACTCCCCACCACACACCTCTGAAGTCCTGACACCCGTGTTTCACTGAGATATCACAATAATCATGACTTATACACATCCACCCTGCATGCCAAGAAAGGGATGGATGGGAGATACTCCACCTTAATACCAGAGAACTAAACCTGGAAGTTTGAGGTGCAGGGCTTGGAAGTATGTCATTGATATATTGGTTCCAGAGAAGACCTTGTGGCTGCCCTCCTTCCAGCTGCTCCTGGGATCACATTCCTTCTTAGCAGTGGAAGCCATATGGAGGGGCAAAATTGCTTTATGAAGAAAGGTGAATGTTTTGTGCAGATACAGGGGTCTTACTCAAGCTCATATGGGAGGACAACCTCAGCTTTTTGGCACAACTGAAGCTTTGTGAGACCCTATTATGGTTTATGACCATTGGTGATAAGAGTTGTGTGATTTTTGTTTCCTTCTTACTGTGGTGTCTTAAATACTTCCCTCGGAGGTTTTATAAAGTTAACAAATAACTGAATGATAAATGTATTTGTGAAAGATTTTCTGTTATTTCTTTATTTCAGATAACACTGCATTTTCGTCATCAAATCCACATGCTTTCCAGATTAACTTTAACAGTTTATACACAGCTTTGTGTGAGCAGCAGAAATCTGATCAAGCCACTCTTCTCTTATACATGCTTCTGCATCAGAACAGCAACGTGCGGACCTACGTGTTGGCACGGACAGACATAGAAAATCTGGTGAGTTGTGCTCTGCCTGCCTTACTCTCATCATGAGGGATTAGCCCTGCAAGCTTGGGTGTCACCAGCTGCCAGTGGCCTCTGTTCTTCAGTGGGAGCAGTAGGTTCTTGATCACTCATTCACCAGTGCTGGCTCACTTACTAATTTTTGTTATGTCATCTCAGGAGTGTGCTGCTGAACATGTCACTGCAGTCAAGGGTAGTACTGGTAAAGCTACAAGACCATCTTGGATTTCCTCTTTTTCTGTGCCACTATCATGACCCAGGTTCAAACCTGCTCACTTCTGATCATGGTGTAGAGAAACTGGTAGCAGATATCATTCTGTTCATTATTTTATTTATCTCTTTCAGATACTCAGGCCAAAAAGTTGCACAATCTTACTCTATGCTTTCAGGAGTAATAGTTAACAAAATGAGCTGTAACTGGACTAACACGCCAAATGTCTTAAAAGGTTGACCTAAGACTGAAACTCCTCAAGGAGCAGCTCACAGATTTTATAGAAATACAACTGTAGTGCCTTTTTATCCGCTTAAATAGGATTGTGGTTAATGGCCAATATAACAGACACCTGGTATGGTTTTTGTAGGTTATAAATTAGCTTATGCTCCCCACTTTAGTAATGTCACAAACCACTTTAACAAATCTTACTTATTAAAAAGCATTCCTTTAATAAGATAATGGCTGTCTAGGGGAATTGGTAACAGAATAGAGAACCCTTTCCATTTTAATATTTGAAATCTTGCCAAGTAATTAGATCCCTTGCCTGTTTGATGGCAGATATGGAGTGAGTTTGGTTTCAGTCCAAGTTCTAGCAGATGTATTGCTAAAATCGGAGTTGATAGACGCCACTGTTGGCAAACTGGGGTGAGATGGTTGATGCTGAATTGATTCAAGACTGAACTACTGTGTCGTCCACTGCAGATTATGTAGGCAAGGACTGAGTCATTTTGCATGAATTCTGTGAACAAATGGTCATGTATAATTTTTGAGGCTGCTAGTGTGTGATATGGCAAGTTAACAGCTGCTAACCACAACAATTTGCTGTATCTTTAGAATCACAGAATAGAATCCCGGAATGGTTTGGGTTGGAAAGGACCTTAAAGCCCATCTTGTTCCAAACCCCTGCATGGGCAGGGACACCTTCCACTATCCCAGGTTGCTCTAGACAAGTAAAGATTAGGTGTGTGCACTGTTTTATAGTTACAATTTCTGATATACTGTTCCAGAAAAACAGTGTGGTGCATCTGTCAAAACAAGTCCAGATACAGGTACTCAGATGCTCTGCAATGTGGGATATCTTAATATATTATCACCTAAAAAAAATATAGTCAGAAAATCCCAGAAATTATCAGCAACTTTAAACACTTCATAGGAAAAGCTGAAAAAATTCAGGAAAACATCACTGAAAAGTCAACAGTATGTTTTTGTGGGTCTTTTGGTTTTTTTTTTTCAATACCAGCATTTGAAACTGCTCTTATTTTGCTCTTCATGCATACTGTTGCTTCTTTGTTATTTACTGACAAGCTACTGACATCTTTGTCCAATCCTCTTTGTTTTTATTAGGCCAGTAGATAAGGATGAGTAGGAACCAACTGAGAAGAGCAATTTTAATTGCTCTGTAACAGAGGCTGAGCCAGATCCAAAAAGAACTGGGAGGGCTGGGAGGGCTACTGGACAAAGAAATCATGACGTTCTAACTACAGTCCTGTGGTGAAAAGGGGTAATTCAGTCTTTGACTTGAAAATGAGATAAAGGGACTTGAATATTGGAGCTGGTTATCCTTCCCTGTATGGCAAGAGTGGTGCTGACACACTGTGTACTATTCTGGTGTTGTACTTCCATGCTTCATAAAATAGCTACAGAGTATTAAAAAATGGATCAGTAGAGAAACATGTGAGTTTTCTTGCTTTAAGATTAACAATAACACTGTGAGAGGCTTAGGAAGCTAACTTAGGTGGTCGGAGAAGAACTTGGGAAGCATCAGGATGTGTATGTGCCTTCATAAGGGGGAATCCTTGAAAATACAGGAATCTCTGCCTGCAAAGAGGGGTGGTGAGAACTAAAGCCTGGAGGTTGATGCTGGAACCCTGGGTTCAGAGAATTTCAGTCTTTCAGTGCTCACAGGAAGTGATCTTCAAAAGCACACTGCATTTGACCTGAGGCCTTGGGAAAGGCTTCCCAAATGATGTGATAGCACTCAGATTGTTGCTGTGTAATTAAAAGGAAGTTTGTTGTATCACTGGGTGGAATATGTAGAGATGTAGAAAATTTAGGTTTCTGGGATATGGTAATATACATGTAACAAGATGGAGGGTTTTGGGTGTGGATTTGCTCTTCTTCTTTCTTCTTTCTTCTTCTTCATAAGCCTGGGTGATCTGGTATTGGTTCAAAAAGCCCGCAATGCAGAACATGAATGATTAGTTATTGGATTATAAGTAAAAATAAATTAGTTGGCATTCCATAAATGGGTAGTTTGGGCTTTAAAAGACTTTGGAAGGTAGCACTTGGGAGCCATTTTCACTTTGTTAACTTAGAGGCACATACTGTGCAGCTGTACTATAGATAAGAAATAATAAACGTCTGAGTCCGAAGAAAAGCTCCGCATCTCCTATGTTTCAATCCAAACTCTGAGGAGTAAAAGAACCAAAAGACAGAGGCAGAGAAAGAAAAGAACACAACAGAAAATTTAATAGTTGATTCCCACCATCTGGAGATATGGGAGAAAAACAGTAAGGTCATTAATTCAGAGTCAAAACGATCTTTGAATAAGGGTGGAGGACTGTTTGGAGGCATGTAGTGTAAATCAGTGGCCTCTTCTTACAGAGGCAGTTGGATGAATGAGGTGTAAGGTATATAGGTGCTGTGTGAGAGATCAGGTCCACAGGCAGCTCAGAGCTCATCCTAAACTTCCAGGGGTTTTGCAGGTTGTTCCTGTTTCACTGTATTCATATGTTGCATCCCATATGTTGTGTTTTCCCCTGTTTTAATTTGTCTTCCTTTTTATGCCCAGGAAGCATCACCAGAAGGTGCTCTGTAACATTTCATAAGGATTTTTGAAATGTGTCTCTGCTCTTTTTCAACTTCAGTTTAACTTGTAAATTGATTCAGTTTGTTTTTCTTAGGTGGTATGACAGATACTGTCTCACCTCACTTCCTCATTTGTGTATGACTCTCCCTCTGGCAGTTACAGCTAAATACCTTCACCTTCTGTTGGGCTTTAAGTTTTATTGTTAATAAAGAACCTTTTTTTGCTCTTATTATAGTTCTGCTTTGCAAAATGAGTAGGATCTTTGTGTGTCCTTCATGACTTCATTTTTTAAAATAACTGGATTAAGTATCTGATGCTAGAAAATCTTCTGGAGAAGTTCACATCTAGGATTTGTCTGTCGTATTCAAAGTGCTTGCAGGGATCCTCCAGAAGGTGGTGGGACAGGTGAAATAGGGGGCAATTAGCACATTTTTTGATAAGCATAGTGTTCTGATCTGTGGATGGGAGACTTCTGAGCCTTCTTCTGTTTGAAAGATCAATTAGCACCAGTATCGCAAGTAAAAATACCAGTGCGATTTCTGCATCTAAGAAATGTGCTTTTCAGTGTGTTTGCTTTGGCTGCTGAGATGAGATTTCATTGCTGCTCAACATGACCAGAATGAAATAACATATATAACGATGTATTTATATCAACTGATGGTACAGCAATATTTTTTCCTGTAGTATAACTTCATCTTAAGCAGGTTGCTGCTTGTATTTTGTTGATTACTAAAAACAGTCTATTTTTAAACTTTACTGGAGAAACCAAGCTTGGACCTGCAATTTTCAGTGTCTGTTTTTACCTGCCACTTGTTTTGGGGATTAAAAGTAACTTTTTAATGGTAGCTGTGTCTTGCCAGTTAGAAGCTGCTCCTGAGGGAGGAGTGTTAGTAGTGGTGCAGTAGTGGTAGTGTGATGACTGTGAGAAAAGGGTCAGCAGTACAAAAGAAGTGGTGGCTGTCTTCTCAGTACAGGGTTGGACAAAGCCACTGTGTAAGAAGATAGATAGAAAAGTTGTAATGTGTGTATGTGGCTTAGAAGTGTAGAAGTGCATTTTGGTTGAAAATCTAGATAAATTTTAATATGATTAAACAATTAACTGAGAGGATTCTTCTCTTTTGGAGGAATCTGCCTCCTCCAGAATCCTCCTGAGACTCCTCTCAGGCATCTCCTGCAATTTCTACCTTTACTTGAGACACCTGAGATCCCAGGCAGCAGCCCTGGACTCCTTCAGAGAAGATACCTGAAATGTTTTTGCTGTTTAAATTGCAAATCTTGCTTCCAAGATTCACTTGAGAGTCCTTCCAGGCATCTCCCAGGGTTCTTCAAATTCTTATAGTGACCTGAGAACCCAGGTTTCAGCCCCAGACTTTTCCAAGGAAACTACCTAAGAGTTTTCCTCTTTTGAAGAAAATTGTCTCCTCCAGGTTCCACCCAGGACTCCTCCCAGGCATCTCCCAGAGTACTTCCAATTTTACATTTTAATATGATTAGAGTTTTAATTTAATCTTATATTCTAACTTTTTTACATAAGTGGTGACTTGTTAAATAGTTTTTGTTCTGAGAACAGTAGTGCTTGTCCTAAAGAACAGTAATACTTGTCCTAAAGGTGTGTGTGCACCTCAGCAATTGATATACAAAGGAAAAAGTGTTGTAAGGAGGAAGAATTATAGAAAGTGTATGGATTGATTCTCATTCCATCCAGAAATGGCATGTGAGAGAGGACTAAGTTGCAGTTTGCCTCCCTGAGTTCTGTCCAGTGTGTAGATGGAGAGAAGCCTGAAAGAGGAGTGGAAGGGGAAACATGGCCAAAGGAGCGGAGGCTTTGGAAGCAACAGAGGTTTGTTTGGGGCAGGAGGGCTGATTGCCGTGATCTGGAGTGCCAGACCACTCTTCGGTAGCAAGTGTGAAACTTTAGTAACAGTACTTTCACATGTTGGCTTGTAGGGGAATGGCTCTGATGTGTCAATATCATGTGTTTTTAAATGTAGTTTGTAGCAACACACTTGTAGGACTTGGAGCACTTGAGGACATGGATGGACTTTTTCAGTTAAAATTAGTATTAATGGGTGTAGACAGAGGAGATCTTTTGGGTTGTTCTGAAGGAATATGTTTTGCCAGAGTGGTTTGTATGGTTTAACACAACCAGATTGAATCACAATTATCTTTAAAGGTCCCCTCCAATCCAAACCATTCTGTTCTTCCATCTGGGATCTGTCTAGAAAACTAAGAAGTTGTTCCAGTGGTTACATTCAGCAAGGCTTTTGTTGTTCTCCCTGCAAAGTCCAGTTGTAAATGCAATTCTTCGTTAGTTTTATGTTGCTTCCAGCTCTGTCCAGCTTACTATCATAACTCTTGGACTTGGAAATGACAGAACTTTTGCAGTGCAAAGCTACATGCAAGGGTTGGGGAAGGAAACAGGTTGAATGGTGGACTAAAGCAATGGTGTTTGTCTCTCTTTCTCCCCATCCAAGGAAAAGGACTAATTTTTATGTGTTATGTGCTGATTAGAAGTTCTAGGGAAAACCTGGTCTTTACTTAAAATTGGTATTCAGAAAACACAAAGATGGAACTCTGGTTTCCACTGAGGAGCAAGAAGGATCCTTTGAAATGGCGAGGGAAGCATGTTTGTAACATGTAATTTTGATAAATATTTTTATTTTAATATCTATTTAGTATTAATAAAACTATTAATGTAAATTTATGCTCCCTCTGCTTCTGTTGTTGTCTTGCCTTGACCCTGATGAAAGCAATGTCAAAAGATTTTGTGGCCTGCAGCATTTAGATCAATCTCATTTCATCCTAATAGAAACTGGTTTAGTATGTCCGAACTGTTTTGAAGATGGTTGGTTGTAAGAGAACATTTTGGTAACTTCAGAGGCTTGTGAAGCACTTGGTGTCCTGGCTGCTCACCAGAATAGGTTTCACATGATTCATCCAGCTGCATTTGGCCTGTTTTGAAAAACAGCAAGTTTTTAGGTGTCTAGAAGCTTCTTGGAACTGAGGACTTTCTCCAGTTCCTTTTTCCAGGGCTTTTTGTGATTTCGGCCTATTTCTGCAACTCAGGGAAGCCACGTTGTACTGAGCCAGTAGAAAGCTAATTTTCATTTGGTAGAGAGACAACGTTTGCATCTGGATTAACTTTGGACTAGCATTCAGGTATGCTTGCTGTTGCAATGAAATCCCATTTTCATTATTATTGCAAGGCTTTGGCTTAAGCTGTTCATCCTGGTGGAAATGTTGCAAGACCTTGGGCTGAACTCTAATCATAATGATCAGTCAGTTCTCTTTGGCTGCATATTATCTAAAATTGGAAAAACAGGCCTCTTCTAGTCTTAACCCAACCCAAACTGTTTTTTTTCTGGTATTATCTTCACACACCAAAATGGGATTTGACTTTCAGGTCTCAAAATTCCTCTGTTCACCTCAGCTCCAATGTGCTTGGCTAGGTTTGATGAGCAAAGTCTTTTCAGAGCAGGCTTGTAGTAAGCACAGATGTTTAGACACAACTGTTTTCCTGCTTGGACTGGTGAAAATCTTGTTTAACAATTTTATTTTCCCCATAGTGTAGCGAGGAGGACTGAAGCGTTTGGAGATTATGGTAACTGGTATGGCTGGGAATCTCATTTATTAGGGATTGAAATTCCGTGTCTGACCACAAGAAAGCACTTGTTTAGACTCTATTGTGAGACGAAATGGAGCAGATTGAAGGTGTTTGGACACCGTATGTCGCTGCTCAGGGGTGGTTGTTTCAAGAGGGAGGAATTGGTATGAATTGTCAAGGGCAGGGTGATACATGGGGCCTTTAGAGCCTCCTCTGTTTTGTATCTGAGGTATTTGAAGACTAAACTCATACATGCATTTTTCTTTCCCCAAAGGTTCTGCCAATTCTTGAAATTCTGTATCACGTTGAAGAAAGGAATTCACACCATGTTTACATGGCCCTTATCATTTTGCTGATCCTTACAGAGGATGACGGTTTCAACAGATCCATTCATGAAGTGGTGAGTTGCTGTTTTGGTAAATAATCCTTCAGCTCTAAAAATCAGCTAAATATTTACTTTTAAGAAGATACATCGGCAGATCTGTTCCTTCAGCAGAGGCTGTATGGGCTCATCCAAATTTGATGGCATATGCATATTTCTTTTGTAAGAAGAAGTAATCTGAAGACTGATTTCAAAACTTTTCCCAAGTGAAATGAACAAACACACTCCCTCCTGTAGAGAAAATGCTGCAAATATATCTTTTTCTGTCTTTTTTGGTGTTCCCTGTTACAAATTAGCCTAGTAGTAGCCGGGCAGGCTGCCTCAGAGTTGCTGAATATTTGCCATGGAAGTGGAGGGCCTAGAAAAGAGGAAAAAAAACAGGAAACCTTTTTTATTTCTCTTGAAAAACTTCATTTAACTAGTTTGATGCAGCCTTTAGCTGGAGTTGTATTTTCCAGACTAAATGTTACTTCCTTACTTGGCACTTCTTTTTCTGTTTCTCTGTCATATTAATTTCTGTTTTATGTTGTCCATATAACAGGATCCAAATTTTTACTAGCTTTGATGGACCTTGACCATCTGTGTAGGAGAATACCTTAGACAATTATGTCCTAGTTTCCCAGCTTCTAAAACTACAATAATACATGAGATATTTGCACTGATTTAATTTAATTTTTTGACTGGGACACAGAAATTCTCTTCTGGGGCAATTATTATCTTTGTGAATTATTATCTTCGTGAAGTTATTGAAATGCAAAATGCTGAAAGCAAGTTTCCTAAACAGAACTGTCTCCTAGATGAATTTCCAGCCTGATTTGGAGGGAGCTGGCTTTTTTTCTTGGTGTCAAGCAGTAGAGACTTACAGTACTTTTTCTCTGAAATTTCAGGTTATTTAGTATAGCTCTGTATCTAGAAACCAGGAAGAGATGATTTAAATGCAGTTTCCTGGGAAAACGTCTTTGGAAGCAGCTTTTAGGAGTACCTACAGTAACCGGGAAGATGCTTTTTTCCTACCTTCAAATTTGTGTGCCTTGAACCTGTACGTGTGCACCAGAGGTGTATATGTGTGATGTGTATTTTTGGGTTCCATGTTACTGAGTCATTTAACCTCTTTCGTAAATTGGGCTTTTTGAGAGTTGGAGTTCAGCAGACAAGGTGTCATTCCTGCCTCAGTCTCTTTCGCTATCACTCTTCATTCATTTTAGAGGCTTTACACACGGTCTTTCAATAAATTCCTTACTGGATGAGTAAAAGTGGAAGATTTCCCTTAAATTCCTTAATGAAGATCCAGCTGTGGAATGAAAATATAAATCAAGTTTTCTTGTCTGGTTTATCCTGCCTTTCAGCTAACTCTGCCAAAAGAGTTGAAGTGTTTGCTTGCAATGTGGATATTGGTTTACTACTTCTATCTTAATAAAAACACAAACCCCACCTTGTTCCTTTTACCCTGCACTGATGTTTTTTTCAGTTGTGCCTTTGCTGCTTCCATTTTCTTCACTTTTTTTTTTTATTTTACTTCAGATGTTCACTAACTGCTTCTTTCTTTTCCTCTGGGGTTGTGTTTTCTTGCTCCGCAGTTCCTGGTTCCACCTGTTAATAGTGCTGTGTGGCCAGAGTTTTGCTGGATTTCCTTCTTAGGTGGATAATGAGAGGTGGCTGTGAGGTGCCTGAACCTCCAGGCCTGTCTGCATGTGCTTCTCCTACACATTCCTACAGATCCCAAGAAGGGGAATAAGTGTAAGGGAAAAAAAGTTTCAAAATCATAGTTATAAATCCATTCCCCTCAGCCATGTCTTTGAATTAATTAAATTGATGTTTTCAGGTATGAATGAGCAAGTTACTGTTCAAAAACTATAGTATTAAGTAAGAAATTAGTCTCATACTTTCTTAAATATTGACTTCAAATCTCCTGAAGCCTAGGAGAGTACTATAGGTCTGCAAAATGATGGGAGTCAGAAAATCTGTGTAGACCTTTCTGTAAAATATGAACATCTAGCATCAGTTTCACAAACCTCATGCACTGCAAATACGTACCAAATTTTAGCAGTTACAGCAGGATTTTTTTTTTCCTCCATCACTTGGGTAAAATATGAAGAAAAAAGATGTGCTGTATTTTACATCAACCTGTTTTTCTCTCTGCTGTGAATCCTGTGTACTGTTCGTATAAGAACCATGACTGTACAGTTCAGTTATGGGCTATTTTCCTTTGTGGCATTTAACCCACATTTATTTATTGATTTTTAAGATTAATTTCAGCAAGCAAAGTTTTATAAATCTGGTGATTATACCAACTGGTAAGGAGATCAGGAAACCACAGAAACTCTTTTTGAGTGCTGTAGGATGCTGAAGCATTTTTTATTTAAAATGAATGTGGTCTTAACTGCCTGGAAAATATGATCAAAATCATAGGTCCTGTTCCTGCAATTGGTTTAATGCAGTTGGGTCACTGTAACCACACAGAACTCAATTTCTTTCACTAATAATAACAGTAATTATAATAGCAGAGTAAACAAGTAAATATAAGAATTCCCCAGAGGGACAAGTATTGGTGATCTTTTGTCTCTGATTTATGAAATTCTAAATAAAATTACATCAGACGTCAAAATAACATCATACGGTGTTTTATGTAGCAATAACCTTATTGTGCTACTGTAGCACTTTATGCTGTACTAAATGGTGATAGATTGTAAATCACAATTTAACTGTGTTTATTTTTAGTGTGTTAAAAAATACCTCATGAGCAAAGTTGTGGGAAACACAAACTCACAGTGAGTGAGAATCTCACTGCTTGGTATAATTCGAACTGAGCTCCTGCTCTTTGCATCTGCAGTTTGTGCTCCCTGAGTTGTAGCTATCCAAGAGCCTGGTATTCAAAAGAATAATTAATCAAAACATTTTAATTTTTTTAATAATTATTCTTGAAAGACCACCCCAGGACTAAGCTTTTTCTTTTTTTCCCTTTGTAATATTAACTACAAACCAATGAGATTGGTCAGTGGGGGTACTGGTTCCAGGTAGATGATTTTGAAATTTAAGATATTTTCATGCTTCATGCTTCCGAAACCCCAAATGGATGGTGGTGGTTGCTGTTGTTGTTTTTGAAATGGACATTTTGCTGCCTACCAGCTCAGGTTGCTTTCCTCAGTGTGGAGGAGAGGTAACAGGTCCTGGTATGTAACTTTATAACTGTGAATTTGTCTTTTTTTTAAGAGTAGTGTACTATTTCAAGGAGTAGTTATCTCAGTAACTGTCATTTTTCCCAGGTTGGTGTTTTCAGAGTTTCAGGGAGAACCACTGAAGGTTTCAGGGGTGAGACTGGAGCATTAACATGTCTTTGTCTATGCTTACAGCTGTCAACATGTTATTTAACGAGCTCTGGTAACTTCCTGTTTTGCCTTAGGAGTTTGAAATTCGGTAGGTGGCCTTTGTGCTAGGGCTCTGCTGCTGATAATATGACTAAATGTGACCAAATTATTAGTCTCCGGCCATGGGGAGCAGTCTGTTTCCATCTGCGCAGCCGAGACGTAGCCAGAGGTGGCCTGACGTCTGTGGAAACTGAATATTCTCATTTTGCTGCTCCCAGAGCCATCTGGGCTGTGTGCATCTTCCCCTACCCAGGGATCACGTTATCAGCTGAGGTAAGCAGGGATGAGCTGCAGCTTGTGCAAGTGCGGCTCCCAGCTCCCGTGGGACAAAACTGTGCTCCCAGGGATGTTCCTGTTGCTGCTTGGCAGGGGTTGAAACCACACAGAACCGTTTGGCTTGGAAAAGCCCTGCAAGGCCATCAAGTCCAGCCATTCCCCAGCACTGCCAAGGCCACCACTGACCCCTGTCCCCAAGTGCCACATCCACACGTTGAAGAAAGTGTGTAAGAACAGGAGCCCTGATGTGACAGCAGTTAGGAGAAATTTTAAACAGGATGGGACTGTCTGTACATGGAAACATGGGATGGTGCAGAAGGGGAGACGGACAAGAGTTAAACAAGAATTAGGTAAGATTTGGAATGCTGAGAAAAGAAATTAGTAAAGAAGCAGGATAGGAACAGAGTGACAAAAAGCTGAGGAAGGTGCAGTCAGACTTCTTTCTGATGAGAGACTGGGATGGGCAGGGTAGGACAAAGGAGGGTGGCTTCACCCTCACAGAGGACAGGGATAGATGGGATATTGGGAAGAACTTCTTCCCTTTGAAGATGGTGTGGCCCTGGCTGCCCCATCCCTTGTGTCCAAGGCCAGGTTGGATGGGGCTTGGAGCAACCTGGGATAGTGGAAGGTGGGTTGAGCTTTAAAGTCTCTTCTAACACAAACCATTCTGTGATAAGGTGTGGGTGGGGGGAGTGGAAGCAGGTAAAAGAAAGAGCTGAGAAGGAATGTGTGGAATGGGGTCTGGCAGGGTGAGAAGGTGGGAATAAGCTACAAGGAGGGAAAACGGGAATGGTGATGGCTTTTAGATCGGACAGATATCCATGGGTGGATGAGAAGGTTGTCACTGGAGATGCTGGAGGGCTCAAGGTACTACTTGAGATTACTTAACTTGCCCCAGTCCCATTCCTCTTGTCCCATTGGGACACCCTGTGGGAGAGAGTGCATGATGGGATCTGGTCTCAGTTCCAGGATAGAGCGAATCATGAACTTCCACTTTGGTTGGTGAAACACAGCGTTGTGTTCCACAAAATCACACCAAAGAGGGTGGGAGGAAACATGGGGATTGTTTTATTTGTGGGAGGAGGTTGCTTTGCTATTTCACTCATAAATCAGAGACTACAAAAAGTAACTTATTAGAAACTTAATCAATTAACTCGATGGGTTTTTGGCCAGAGTAAGTGAATTTTGTCTTAAGAGGGGAAAAAAAAACCCCCAAACTCTTGGGTATCGTTTCAGAGCAAATTGAGTGAAATTATTTCTTCTCAATAATCATCAGGAAATATGTCCCTTTATGTACTATTGGTTTCAATTTACATTGTGTGTCATGTCAAAACAAATAATATTTTATACTACCCATTTTCATAGCTGTATTTTGTTTTTTGAAAAGTCTGGTGAATTTTCAATAAGCATTTAAAAGTCAGGAAATGAAATGTACAACCACAACTTATCCCTGTTATATTTATGTTTTACTGAGAGTAACCATTATTTAATGATCATATACTGTATTCTTCAATAACAATATGTTTTTCTTCTGGAAGGTTCCAGTGCTGAGCTTGAGATATTTGTCAAAGTGGTTAATTTATTTCTTTATATAAAATCTTCTCTTGAGAACAGGTATAGGCACATAGTCATAAATAATCTGTTATTAAGAAATTACAATTACGGCAACCAGGATGAACGTCTACACTTACTTTAGCATTTTGCATTTGTGAAGTAACCCATGAACTTGCTTTATCTGACCATATGTTTACGCTTAGCAGCCATGGGATGATCCAAGTTCTCCACTAGCAGAGTATCTTCTTGCAGTGAAGTTTGTATGTGTAATTCATTAATTACTTGCACTAACAGCTTTTGAAATTTTCAGTTGCCTCTTTTTGTGAAAATATGTGTGTATTTTGCGTTGTCTTTCGGGCATTTCCTGTTAATCATATATTTTGTCCATCCCAACTAGTTGTCCTTGTTTACTGAAACTTCTTGGATGACTTGTTTTCATTTATACCATCATCACTTTCTCTTAAAATAGTATTAGTGACTTGTTATAATCAGAAATTATAGTGGTTTCCACATCCACTCATCGCCTGCTATTTGTGGAAACCTTTCTTGTAGTGATTTCGTGTTTCCTATTTGTTCCTCAGCCTGGACCATTCTCCCCTTAAATACCTCTCAAGTTGTTTCTGTCTTCTCCCTGTTCTGATTTTTTGATCCTTTTTGCAAAAGGTGTTTACCATTGACCACCACACCTGAGTCTGTACCTGGGGATGTTTTGTCACATTTGCCATGAAATAGTGTTTTTCCCATCTATAGGTTACAGTCACTGGCTTCATTTTAGCTTCCTTGTGGGAAATACGAAAGTGCTGACAAAGAGCCATGTGATAATGGAGATACTTTAAAAAAATTACTTTAAAATTTATTTCAAGGATCTGAACTTTTATTTTCTCTTCGTAAATAATAAAAGCATTATTTCTATATCTAAAACTGCATCAGCTTGCCAATTAACATGAATCATAATAAGGATGCTGTTTCACATAGCTCTTGTACTGTGAAAGAGCTTCCAGAGGTACAGACTCACAGAATGGTTTGGGTGGAAAGGGACCTTAAAGTTCACCTCAGGGTTCCTCCCCCTGCCATGGGCAGGGACAACTTCCACCGTCCCAGCTGGCTCCAAGCCCTGTCCAGCCTGGCCCTGGACATTACCAGGGATCCAGGGGCAGCCCCAGCTGCTCTGGGCACCCTGGGCCAGGGCCTGCCCACCCTCCCAGACAGCAATTCCTTCCCAATATCCCATCCAGCCCTGCCCTCTGGCACTGGGAAGCCATTCCCTGTGTCCTGTCCCTCCAGGCTCTTGTTTGAGTCCCTGTGCAGCTCTCCTGAAGTCTCTCTTCTGTCTCTGAAGTTACACAGAGCGATAACTTTGTGTGCAGTAGTCCTTGTTAAACATGTTTATGTTTTGACCGAGAATAACCCTGACTTTATAGAGGATCTTTTCCATGTTTTTAGGACAGTTCCTGTTGAGTCATTTTTACCAGTCCTTTAAGGCAGGGTGTTGGGTACATGTGTTTCCTCCATGTAGGTTGGCTGAGTACAAGGAAAGAGTGGATTGATTCTCCTTCTGCAATAAACTTGGAAATGGTGGTTAACTTCATCCACCCTGATACTGGAGGGCAGGGAAAGATATGAAGCTCTTAATCTAGCTGATGACTTTCTCTAAGTTTTAGGGGAAGAGACCTCATACCTGTCAAGGGAAAGGCTTCAGTGTGAAGCCAACACTTCACCTGTGGATCTGCCCCCTCACCTTCAGTGTGTGCACTCTTGCCCGTCAGTCAGAGCTCCTGTGTGCTGCCTCTTGCCAGCCAGTGATGAGGGAAAATGGCAAGGCATTGGCAGAATTATTCAGGTGTCCTGAATGTAAATGGAGGCTTTATAAAGGGTAAAGGGTAAGATCAAAATGAGTGTATGAGTGTGGTGGCACAGAGCACAGAAATTAGTGAAGTGCCAAATGTAATCATCTTTCTACACCTGGTGTGTTTCCACATGACTTAAAGTTGATGAGATCTACTAGTGGTTAATGCTGCAGAGGTCTGACTTACTTTTTTTTTGACCTTTTTTTTTTTCTTTGTTTTAATTATGCTTTGGAGTACAAAAATTAAGTCACATTTGAGACTGGAAATTAATTTTCCTGTGTTAAGGAATGTGAGATTCCAGACAGATTCGTATGTTCATATTCAGACCTAGGTGCTGAAGAGACGTGTTTTTTTATTGTTTTCTTTTGCAGATACTGAAAAACATCACTTGGTATGCTGAGCGTGTCCTAACAGAGATCTCACTTGGGAGTCTTCTAATACTGGTTGTGATAAGAACCATCCAGTACAACATGACACGGACAAGGGTAAGACTTACGTGGAGCACTTGTGAATTCCTAACCTCAGCAGCTTGAATTCAATTTCAAACAGGGGGTCGGATTTTATTCTGTTGCAACCAGTTGGCATCTGGATTTGCAGGAGGGAAGAAAATAGGCAGATCAGCTGTATTAACTAAGTGTTTCTCAACTTGTAACAATTTCTGTGTTGTCATCCAGTTCATAGAGTACAGTTCTATAAAGACTTTAATTCAGGCATCAAACTGATCTTCAGTTGAGAGGAAAGAGTTCCTTAGTTTCATGAGAAGAAATGATTCGTTGTAGGCTGTTTGCCTCTCTTAAATGACTTAAAAGTGGGAATTTCAGGTCTATTTATTGTTAGTGTTTTCGAGAAGTACAACAGGGACATGGCCAGAAGACCTTTTTGAGCTCTGGCAGAGCAAAACTGCTTGAACTTCAGAGCTTAATAGCCTGGATTGGTTTTGTGCATTTTTCAAGCATTTGCTTTTTTACCTTTTTGCAAACACAAGTGTAGTATCATACACTTCTGAATGTTTTCAACAATTAAAGGCACAGAATTTTTTACATTAAACAGTCTCCAAAATATTAAATATATTTTAAACTGGAAGAAGTAAGGGTTTTGCTTTTATGATAAAAAGAATAGGAAGGTACAAGAACAAATTTGGCATATATTTGTAGTATTTAGAATCTGTTATGTTATGTAAATGAATATTTTAGACTTGAATAGGGAAATGAATCCCTTTTGGATTAGATAAGTGGACAAGTTTCATTTTATGAAAACCCTTGACTTTGAAAGGGCCATCAGGTAAATGCTTATTTGGTCTAATGGTTTCAGGGATGCTGAAATGAGGACCAGTGCTTTGAAGTAGGGTATGGTTGTAGTTGTGGGATATATGCTGTGAAAGAGTCAATAGGGAGATGAGTTATGAAGTATAAAGTTTTAGGATAAGACTACAGGAGAGAGAGAGGTAAGGTAGAGAGGAGGAAAATGTCTTCATGTGTTTTTTTTACATCTGTGGTGCCTTTGTAAATGAGCACTGAAAGACAAATACATATATATCATGTCAAATACATACACATATATATGTATACACTCTAAAATCTGTATGGAATCACTCTTTTATAAACGTTCTATTTTAAGAAAATGTGTTAAAACATCACCAAGTATATATGCTTTGCATTTCTGCCCTGTGTTTTTAAAACAACATTTATTACTCAGTCTTTTGAATGATTCCTGAAAGAGGTGTCAGTGCATATCCAACGAACAGTTTGGTGTGTTGGTTTTTTTATCTTCCCTATTCTTTCTGACAGGACAAATACCTTCATACAAATTGTCTGGCAGCCTTAGCAAATATGTCGGCGCAGTTCCGCTCACTTCATCAGTATGCTGCTCAGAGGATCATCAGGTAAATATAAAGACTCTGCTGGAAAATCATCTTTACTGAAACTCAAGAGTAGAGAAACATGAATTTTGTATGCCTTAGTAGTACAGGAACATTAATTTTACATGCCTTAGTAGATACCAATGAACTAAACAGCAGAAATCATAACTGAGTAACTAAATAATCTCAAAATAAATCTAACTTGCTCTATATTTCAACCTGATCTGAATGGACACAAAAAATATCAGTTTCTCTGTCTGAGAAACTTCTGCCTTTTGATCCTTTTAACAGAACAGCTCAATAGCTGCCTTCAAAACAGAAGGTTTTCAGGGATTTATGTGAATTACAAATTCAATCATGTATCCAGTTATTATAAAAATGCACTGAGTGGTGCTTCTCAAGTATTGTACAGCATGGATTTTCAGCTTATTTCTTCCTGAATATTTGGCAAAAGGTCTGGTTTTTAAATCAGACATAATGCAATCATCATTTTGTGACAATACCCTGCAAATATGGGCAATAAAGCATAGATCTATGCTTTTCAGCTGATAAAGTTTATTATCTGTATAGTAATCAATAGTCAGTATCTACTCTGGTTCTAAAACAAGGCCAGAACTTGGTCCTTCCTATTGTGTTTCTGTGCTGCAGAGCACATTGTAAAGGCAGGTAACCCTGCGCCAGGCATCCTTCTCATCTTGGCAGCCAGCCCTGCTCCATGCTCCAAGGGAAACTGGGAAGGTCCTTTTTAATGTGATCTGGAATAAATTGTTACAGGGCTTGTCAGGTACAGATTGCGTGCCAAAAATAATAATTGTGTACCTGTACACTTTGTCAAGGACTGGGTTAACATGACATGCAGCTTGTTCTTAAGGATTTAATTCTCTCCAAGACACTTCTCCTTTGAAAATGGTTGGTGGTAAAAGTAGGACAGGTTACCAGAATGAATGCATTGTGTTGGTGCCTTTCACCTGCCTGATACTTGCCCTCTTTTCATACCCTTGGCAGAAGTAAAGAGGGTTCAGAGTTTGAAATGGAGCTATTTTTCCCTTACTTGCCACAGACATTGTCTTAAATATTTGCTGTGCTCATTTCTCAAATCACAGACATGAAGTCTGAGTTTTCCAAGCATTTGAAATGTTTGGAAAGCAGAGATCCTGGTGTGGTGTGAGATACACTTCTCTGACTCTCAAAAACTTGGTCTTGTTCTTACTGTGATGCTTCATTTGCCACTTCAGAGCTTCTTCCTAGGATCCTGGGTTCTGATTTAGTGTTATTTTATTCTACTGCTGTTTCTGCCTCCCAAAGTGAGATATGTTCCTCTGGTTGTATTTGGGGCAGGAAGCGGTTATCTTGCTAGTCTCAAGACCTAAGAATTTCTCTTTCAATGATTTCATGCAGCGTTTCAGCAGGATCCTCTAATGTTTGGGAGCCTTATTCCTCATGTTTCTTGACATGCATGGTTACAATATGACTTTAACATTGCTGCTTGATTTTTAGCTGTGGTGTTCTTACTGGAGGCAGATAGACTTGCGCTGCTGCTTGACACTGAGGTGTGCAGAAAGAAGGCAAAGGGGTGAATGGCAGAAAACAGGGAAATGAAATTCAGTCACAGTGGAAGATCATCGAGTCCAGCTGTTGGAGTCCCTATCCCTGCAGGGGTTTAAAAGCTGTGCAGATGTGGCACTTGGGGACATGGGTCAATGGTGGCCTTGGCAGTGCTGAGGCAATGGTTGGACTTGATGATCTTCAAGGGCTTTTCCAGCCTAAATAGTTCTATAGTTCTATTCTGTGATCCTATAAATTAGTCTGAGACCTCAGTACATTTGGAGAATTGTAGACATGTTGGAGCTGTATTGTTCTGTCTGGAAATAATGTAAGGGTTGATAGAGAAAATGGCCATACTCATCAACTGAAGAAGCAAAAAAAAAAGGCAATAAGATCTATATTATATATACTATGACATTCTTACATAGTCCAAAGGTATTCCATGCTGTTGCTTTTAAGCTTCTGTCTTCTTGTAGCCAGGCACTCCATATTATTCTAAGTGGAAATTGTAATGAAGGAGGTGACTTTAGATTTGAAACAGAACCAGCAAAACAAGAGGAGTATTAAGGAAAGAGGATCTTGTTCTGCAGTTAGAAAACTGTACATCTGGACAATAGGCAAATATGACCACCAAGAATTTAATTTGTCACTGTGATCATGATTGCTTATAAATCAAAAGACACTACTTAAAAAATATATTAAAATCTGTTGTAAAATGTCCTGTGGGACTAGGACACAGGCATGCTGGAAGGAAGAGCCAGTTCCAGCAGCAGCCTGTCTGCTGTTAGACTTTACTGCATTTTCTTCTCAGGAACTTTACAGCCCTAGGTTCCTTGGCAGGTTTAAACACCATAAAGGAAGTATGTTAACCCGATTTCCTCTCAAAATACACTAGATTTGCTATAACGTTTCAGTTATCAAGAAAAGCAATAAAAATACACATATTTCTTAATATGCTGGTGTTTGAGTCTGATATGGTCCTTCCTTTTTCTACCTTAGTAAGTTGGTTATTCACAATTATTAAATTTAGCCAGCAGTCATGGACCCAGCTTTGTTCAATTGTGATGCTAAAGCAAAGTATATTTATACTCCTATTCTGCTTTACCATCAGAGTACAACCATCTTAATGCGAAAGTGTTCTCTGCGAAAGAAAAACAAGATAGTACTTTGTATTACATGAAGTATTTCAGGGTATAGGTTTCTAAATCAAGTAGCTCTGAAACACTTAAAATCTGCTTAGCAATACAACTGAATAGACAGTCATAATTTAAACCTCTCCAGATGCTCTGATGACTCCTTCCTTAATGTGAGAATTAATTCAATTTCCATGCAGGCTTTTTCCTAATCCTATTCTGAGCAGAGACACCCAATTGTTTTAAATTCTGAAGACTATTTTCTGTGAAAGAATGAGCTGGGAATATTCAATGTAGTGCACTTAAGAGCTCAGTGGAATACAACTTCATAGTGTTGGGTAATTTGTGTCATGTTCCAGCAAAGCATGAAAATTGTCAGATTTGTGTAAATCTATCACAAGCAGCTGCTGGAAGTTAAAAATAGAAGTAATAGATGTTTCCTAGTGAGATCCAGGGTTCGTGTAGTGTTGGATGTCCTCTGTTGTAGATTGCCCTGACTTTGAAATCCTTGCCTTCTCTGATCCCTATATGGGCCATTTGCTGAAGAGTTGGACTCAATGATCCTTGTGGGTCCCTTCCAGCTCAGAATATTCTGTGATTCTGAGATTCTCTGCACTGCTACACGGGTTTATGTTTAATTACACAGAGCTCTTTTATCAGTGGAGGACTGAGGGTGGTACTGCACTGCACCGTGAAGTGCTGCCGTTTGTAGTATCTTGAAATTATATTTAAATGTACCTGCTTAGTAATGCAGGTATTCAGTTTGTCAGTTAACACTGCGAGTCAGTTGGCATTAATTCCTTTAACCTCTTTGGAAACAGCTTTCATGATATTTGGCTTTTCTGCAGCTTGCCTGACTGCTGTAGTATATGGAACATTTGGAGGGTCTTCCTCGGATTAGCTGTGTTCTGGCATCTCCTCTCCATGTCATTCTAATAAAATTAGTGACAAGAAGAGGACTGATCACTTCTGGCAAATGCTTTTCCTATAGCTTCATGTGTTGGAATGTTTGCTGTTTCTAAGCAGTCATATGCCACTAGAGGTTGCCATGCACCTCACTAATTACATGTGCACTTCTAACATTAAATGACTTTATGGGGGTAGAAACACCATCCAGTTTTCCTTTTTTTCTGCATTATCACCACAGCTGCCCATGTGTAGGGCTGTGTGAGACACTAAGAACTTCATTGGTTGCACTTATGTTGATTTCTTTGGCAGTCACAGAGGTTCCAGGAGATTCAGGGAATGACATGAGGAAAGAGGTTTGTGTCAATTTTCCTGATGCTTGTAGGAATCAAGTGGAATTAAGGAAGAATATGTGCTTTAAAGAGATACAGATCAGAGACCTGTGTAACTTGTGCATGCTATGGGATGCAGTAGGTTGTACTTGAGTGTCATCATAGCCATGCTGTACCTGCTTTGAGAGCAAAGCTTGAAACCTATGTTCCAGCTGTAGAGGTTGTTTTTCTCTTTATTTAAATAAGTTGTAAGTAGTGTACTTAGACATCAGTGCTTTTAAAGTCTGACTGCATTGCTGTAGTTGCTCAGGACTCACATCTGAGAGGAGGATGAAGCCCTGAGTTCCCTTTTCACTCTTCAGCAGTGTCTTCATCTTTCTGTAGAGTAAATTATGTTTCTTAAGCTACTGTGAAAATTGCCATCCTTAATGATATGTGCTGCTGTATTCGAGACATTTCAGCTGCCAGCCAAACCATTTATTTGCTTTATGGTTTTCTATGTTAGTAATTTAATTGCTCTGGTATGGTTTCCTCTTATAGGATTCTGATGGGATTTTCTTGAGTAAAAATATTTATGACTGTTGATTAGGAAAAAGAGTACAGGATGTTACTTTAAACTGTGCTTTTGAAACCTATCTTATCCTGGACTAAAAATTGTCCTTAAGTTGTAATGTGTGAGTTTCTGTAGGAACATTTTATTGCTACTGCAATGTATTTCATAGGATCCCGGAATAGTTTCAGTGGGAATGGACCTTAAAGCCTATCTCATTCTACCTTCCCTTCCCTGTCCAATGTTTTCCTTACTGTAATTGTAAATAAAATTCTTCCTTACACCCAATACAGCCCTGCCCTCTGGCACTGGGAAGCCATTCCCTGTGTCCTGTCCCTCCATGCCTTGTCCCCAGTCCCTGTGCAGCTCTCCTGGAGCCCCTTGAGGCCCTGCCAGGGGCTCTGAGCTCTCCCTGGAGCCTTCTCTTGTGCAGCTGAACACCCCCAGCTGTCCCAGGCTGGCTGCAGAGCAGAGGGGCTCCAGCCCTGGAGCATCTCGGTGGCCTCCTCTGGACTGGCTGCAGCAGCTCCAGGTCCTTGTGCTGTTGTTCCCCAGGGCTGGGGCAGCTCTGCAGGTGGGGTCTCCCCTGAGCGGGGCAGAGGGGCAGAATCCCCCTGCCCTGCTGCCCACGCTGGGGATCAGCCCAGGGCACGGGGGGTTCAGGGTCAGGGCAGGTCCAGCTCTCCCCCACAGCACCCCCAAGTCCTTCTCCTCAGGGCTGCCCTTGATCCATTCTCTGCTCAGAAAAATTTGTGTGAATTTCTTTCAACAAAGAAGAAAAGTGTTTATAGAGCAGCAAGACCTGTGTGATCTGTATTAGGGGCCACATTGAACCGAAAAATCTGAAATTGTTAGTGTGTGAATGTGATGAAAATAAAATTTACCAATTGCTTAATAATATCATTTAGCAGTGCCAGTACCGAGATGTAATTGCTGGCTCAAAACTTTCTCGGCTGCTCACATAGATAAATTTGTCTCCCACACAGCTTTAGACACTGAGCATTCTGGTTTTCCTGCCTTTTTTTCTTTGATGTCCACAGTGTTCTTTGGAAGCTCTGTAACAGAGAGCTTCCTCTTTCGTTGGAGAATAGCAGTGGGATAGTTGGACTAGAGAACTTGTGAGATGGAGTTACCAAAATCAAAGGTGCTTCTTAAGGGAAAAAGCTTGGAAGCATAATCCAGGTTGCTGCATGAATGCTTCAAACTTGTTTGCTTTCTAATTTATTTCTTGTTTGGAAATGTGGGTATAGAATAGAAGTGTTTCTTCTCATACAGGAGTTGTGATTTTTAAATTGTAAGATTTGAGCTAAGTTGGCATTTCAGACTTCAACTAAGGTGTCTAAATTGAGCAAATCAAATTAGGTGAATAGGGTATGCAGTGATTTTGTTAAACTTACCGTTCTGGCATCTTTCTTACAGTAGAGTAATGAATGGGGTTAAATTAGAGCAGTTTTTCAGACAGAAAACTTCCTAAAATTGTTCCAGATTTGGGAGTTGAAGCCCTTTGACACTAGGAAACCTTATTTTGAAAAACTTTTTAATTTCAGGAATGTCACCTTTCAGTAATCAAAGCAAGATAACACTAGTAGAATGTTCAGTGATTGATTTTTAACAAAATCACCAACCTACGCATTTATTAACACATAACATGAAAACTAGTTCCTCTCTCCTTTATTCCTTCTCCATTGGTACTGTTGGAACAAGGGGTTTATGTTGCTTAGAGCTGCACAGCTCTGGGGATCATTTGAAACACACAGGTTTGCATCATACCATGCACACTGGGAGCCTGGGCTTGGGTAGGCTGTAATGGCACTGTAGGAATGATCAATAGACAAGGTTTTTACAATCTGGGTTCAAATCTTCATCTCTTAATTGGGCCATTAAATTAAATCTCAGTTTACTGATCTCTTAATCATAGCAGAGGAGTGTTAACAATGGCAAGCCCTAGAGAAAAGAGACTGTTTCTGCTCCCACGGCAGCAGACATTGAGGGACTTCACAGGTTAAATTATAACATAATAAATGATGAAGCTTCTTGGAATTAGTGCCCTGTGGCCAGAGCTATTAAATACTGAACCCTCTAAGCATCAGCTTTGTACTGCTCAATACTGAACCCTCTGAGCATCAGCTTTCCCATTCCTTTTTTTAACCAAAAGAAAAGAAGAAAGGAAGGAATTGAGGGTAATGAACAGTTTCACTAAAGCAGTGAAATCTGCCTCTGCAAATAACGTGAGTGGAATAGTCAAAAATCCCTAGTTTCTGATAGTGAAACTCAAGTAGCTTCAGTCTGAGCTGTTCAAGAATAACAGGTTATTTTGTTCTCTTTTGAATCACATATGGGTTGTGCTAGAAAGAAATGATTTCAATGAAAGTTATCACTACAGTATGACTATTTCCTAAATTTTCTAAATGATATTTTTAACCTCAGGCTTATGTTAATTTCGCTGGCAGTGCAGGATGCCCCTCAGACCTACTCTGCAATTTCATGCTTTGGGGTAACCTGTCGATGCAAATGGTGGCTTTTCGTAATTCCTATCCCTGATTATTTTCATGCAGACATCATGTCACTGAGGTGAACAGGCAAAGAGCACTTTTTGTGTATACAGCTTCAGGTGATTTATCTGCAGCTTAACCAGCTTGTTTAATTTTCTGTGTTTGCTCTAAAGCAGTAGCTGATGACCTGTTCATCCCAACAAACTTACATTGCCATACAATACTCAGACTGGTAAACTTGTTACTTTCAAAAATCTGTATTGGTTTTCCCCTCCATCCTTCATTTGGGTGGTATTTACCATGTGCTGTAAGACACAGGTTTTAGCAATAAATCCTCTTCACCATGAAAGGCTGCAGAACTGACTGGTCAACTTTACCTCAAAAGTAAGAATTAAAATCCTCAAAGACAATTTAATGCTTCTTAACTTTGAAATAGTTTGTAGCATTTTTGTTTAGAAAAGATAACATTTATTGTCTAGCCTGGATATAAAATGGCTTCCCACTGCCAGAGGGCAGGGTTACATGGGAAGGAATTCCTGGCTGTGAGGGTGGTGAGAGAAGGTGGTGAGGTTTCCCAGAGAAACTGGGGCTACCCCTGGATCCCTGAAAGTGTCCAAGGCCAGGTTGGACAGGGCTTGGAGCAACCTGGGATAGTGGAAGGTGTCCCTGCCCGTGGCAGGGGCTGGAATGAGATGATCTTTAAACTCCCTTACAACCCAAGCCATTCTATGATTCCATGATAAAATTATATTCTATTTATGAGAAACTGCCTAATAATGAGATTTTTTTAAACCCCTGTGCAGTGCAGGATGTTGCAAAAGTGGTAATCCCATTTTTATTATGCGTTCCAAGTAGAGTGAAAACTAATGTCTTCTCAGAAAAAGGGCCTTCATGACATTCTTATGCTCAGGCTATGTTTGAAAGAGGACACCGTGGAAATGGAAGATCAAGCAACTTCAAGCCCCTGAGCCTGAGCTTTGCTTTCCACCTGTGGGCTGCCAGTGGCCGAGGTTGTGTGCACAGCAGGACACCTGGTGACACTGTTTGAGTCACCCGGTCAAACCCTCGGGCAGCTTTGCCTTCTCTTCCTTGAGCTGTGCACAGGCACATGCTCCCTGCTCTGTGTGCAGTGCTTTTTATACCACTCATTCTCTGCTCTGTCACTGTTACTCCTCAAACCTGCAGAGGGTCTCGAATCCCTGGGGTGCCTTTTATCAGGAGGCAGAAGTGATTTATAGAGATCTCAATAGCGTTAAATAAAAGAAACATATGCTGGCCTTATTAGTAGCTTGTTGACCTAGATTAGCTCTGGGGAAGCTTATAAGCTGATCAGCCATTCCAAAATTGGGAGGTGTCATTGCAATTAGTAGGAAAGGCTGTGACAAAAGGGGAGGGAACAATTGTTCAGACACGGGAAAAGAGAATATTAGTAGCAAATGGGCTCTTGCTGGCATTACTTAGGGATGTAAATAGAATGAAGTTAATTTTTTAAGAGGAAAGAAGCATTCTTTGTTACTTAGAATTGAGTGTAGTTGTGGTCAAATGTACTAAAATGCTGCTTTAGCTATGTAAACAGCAAGACCCCCATGTGGGCTTGCCTGTTTTTGCCTGTGTGTAACATATGGAGGTGAGGTTTTAGGCTGATATCAGCTGTTTCCAACATGGAAATATCATTGAACTTGGTTTAAGCCTGGTTGAACCTGCTGGGGATTCTGAGTGGGCATCTGATGGGACAGTAATACCCTCGTCCCCCATCTGGCGCGAGCAGTCAAGTGCCCCACGTGCCATTGGAAGTGTTTGCAGCCCAGGACCCCCAGGTCACGGGTCGTGGAGTCTCCCCAGATGGACAGATTGGTTCAGTGTGAACCACAGAGGGCTACTGGGGAAACAGTTGCTTCTCTCTGTGTCAGGTTTTTCTCACAGCGTGGTTAAACTATCTTATCTTCTGCTCTGCAGTTAATGGCCACAGGACTCCTTAAAAATGACATTTTGATTGCTGATCTGGCTTAAAGAGGTATTTAGTATCAAGATATGCACCACTCTGAAAGCTCAACTTTGTACAGGGTAGTTTGCTGTTCCCTCAACCACTTTTTGTGTCTCTGCTGACTTGTATGCCGCAACCAGCAGGATAATTCTGTCATTTTCAGGGGGCAGGACACTACTATGACTCATTTGTCTTCTACCATTGAGAATATTGTGTGGTATTTCAGAGTCTTTCAAACTGCAAGTCACTGCCTGGCAGGATGTGTGGTTCAAATTAGCGCAGAACTGAGGTGTGTTGAAGCCTTGATCCCTGTTTCAGGGCATCTAGAGCATCACACATGTCACACAGAGCTAGAGTTAGGAGGGAGAAGGCCCCATCGTGACATCTTTAATTATTATTAATTTAATTATGATTCATAATCATAAGCTCTTTGGAAACAGTGTAATTTGATGTAGTCTTCAAATTGGGGAATTAAACTTTTCTTTTTTGGTGGAACCTTGAAACTATTGATCTTGTGAATCTCTTCTGATGGAGAAGGAGAAATATCTGAGGAAGCCTGTAGAGAAATAACTATTTTCACGATACACTTCCAATGCTGTTTTACAGATGAATTTGCAGAGTAGGCTGAGGTTGTTCTGAGTTCTGCCACTTAAGTTTTCTGCATGTTTAATGGCTACAGGAAGCAAAAATGAGAAAGCCAGTAGCATTACTCCAGTCCTGCTAATGCAATTTTGATTTCTTTTAGCTGGAAAAAATGTTAAGGCTACCGAAATGTTTGCTGGGTTGTGTCCCACTGTATTATTTGGGATTTGGATGTCTGATGTGGGGGTCACAGAATGGTTTGAGTGGGAAGAGACCTAAAAGATATCTAGATGTGATCCTTGCAGGTTCTGTATTCTAAAAAGACTGTTTTATACCAATAAGTTGTCCTGCATAAGATTTTTTCTGAGATTTAAAAAAACAAGGGAATTCTGATAGTCTTTCAGAAACTATGATTTACCATTCTAGCAGAATCCTAGAAACTGCAGTCTTGTCTTCTCCGTTTGTTTTGAATGGAACATATTTATGGGACAGCGTTCCTTAACAGAAATAGAGGTGACTCAAGATAATGACTTGCTTGAACCTGTCATTTATCCTCAGTTGCAGGGTATTTGGCTCATTAATACTTTATTCTGATACAACATGTACTCTTTCCTTTTCAGAAATTTTCTCTTTGGAAAAACTGTGCACTGTGACCTAAAGAAATGAATGACTAATGAACTTACAAGGATTTATCTGACAAACTAAAATGGTTCTGAGTAAACATTAGTATGGAACAAAAGTGTAGCCAAAAATATAGCATTAATTATATTTTTTTTTTTACTTGTCAGGCGGCTGCTGCTTATTTCACATTTTAACTGATGTCATTATATACGTCTAGTATTTTTCCAGCTCTGCGGTTCAGTGAACTGATGTCCCTCTCCACTTGTGTGAAACCAGGATAGGTATGAGTGGCTGCAGGGAGGCAAGCAGGGCTGTGTTATACCCAACTGACCTGTGTGAGTGTCCTCCTGATAACTTTCCTTTCCACCACACATGGAAATTTTTAGTTCATTCAGACCCCATACTTCAGTGAGGATTTTCAAACAGGCTTTCTAGTGGATTTTGGGAATAGAAAATAATAGGTTGTGAAATTTCTGAGTCTCTTAAGTACTCAAACTGAGGAATTTCCCACCACCATGTATTTTCACTGGAGTTTTTGTGGCTCTCAAAGGCAATATTGCACATTGAATCATCTGACATTTGTAAATGGAGGGTGAAACTATAGGTACAGGCGAAAGAATCAGGATTTAACAACTTTAATGTGCAGCAGGTCTTTATAACCGTTGAATGACTCAGCCTTTTTAATGGTAATGGCCTTCAGCGAGTTTAGGAAATAACAGGCTTTTAGGTAAAGTAAATGCACTTAGTTTTGTAATGAATAAATGAATTTACTATAAAGTTGTGTGGAGGCATGCTTCTGTAACTTGTTAGTTGTGTGCTAGGGCCTGTCTCCCAGTACCCCAGTTTGCAGGGGCTTAGACTGGATGGATGGTGGGTGGGGGAGAGGAGCAGGGGCTCAACCGCTGCCCTCGCTTGCTGCTGTCTCCTGATGGAGGATTTTCCAGGTTCAGGCAGACAGAGATGCAAATGCCTGTGTTAATGAGGGTGTCATAGCATCCCTGTAATCCCATGCAGAGCCTGTGAATTATCACAGGTGTCTAGCCAAAGGATAAAAGCACAGGAGGTTTCCAAAACAACATTCCCATAGTAGCATCTCTTAAGCTTCCAGGGAGATGTGCCTTCCAAGTAACCAGTGCATCTGGGTAATTAAAGCCTTCACCTTTGTCTGAAACATCAGAACTGAATAGACACTTCACCTGAGCACTTTCATATCTTTTTTGCTTATAGGTCATCAGTTATTTCGGTCTGCTTTTAATATATAAATCCTTTTGTTCTTTTTGATGGAACTTCATCTGTACAGAAGTAATTTGGCCTTTCTACAGAAGAATCTCATATATTTCTCGTTTTGTTTTCAGTCTATCAGACATCTCCAGAACTTGTTTGGTTTTCATTTCCTTGCCCTCCTTCACTATAAATGCTTTCATGCATAAAGATAATACTCCTCTCATAAGCCTGTCGTGTACATTTGGCCAGTACTGTGACAGAGTGCTGCTTCAGGGCATGGGAACTTACATCTGTGACACATTATCACAAATAATCGCTTCTTAAGTATTTAAATAATTTTCATCCTTTTCTGTGTTGTTATGGCACCTTTAACCCCATGGTGACCCCTCGCCGCCAAACTGCTGTTTTGCAGTAATGTAATTTAAAATCCTGTCATCACTCCATGATATAAGATATAAATTTAGGGATACTTGTATCTGAAAGGAAGGCCTGCAGGAATGAAGTATTTTTAGAAGTCTGTGAGAATGTTCCTTAGAAACGGACATTAGGTGGGGATCAAGGAGGAAGGAAAGTGCCAGCAGTGGAAAAGGATCAAGTCAAGATTAGTTGAGAACTGGCACATCCATGTTCACAGGACTTGGTAAAACACATCCGAGAGTGCCATGTGTTTTGACTTGTGCCAGTGCAAGACCACTGTTTTGGATCACATCTGGAAAAGTGCTTCCAGGTTTTGGGGTTGCTAAACTGGAGGGAGTTCTGTGGAGGGCCGCATGATGCATGGGAAGGTGGGCTCAGGGCACTGGGCTTGTTTAGCCCAGTGAAGGGGAGAAGACTTCGGGGCAAGGCTACAGCAGGAGATTCACACAAAGGATGAGCAGCATTCCCATGTGTATGAGAAGGCTACTGAGGAGATGGAGACAGGCTCTTTACAGAGAAGGGTGTGGCAGGAAGATGAGAGAGAATGGTCAGGAAGTTCCAGGCTGAGGGAACAATGCAATTTTTCATGGTCATGGCAGAATTGGCACAGCAGCACAGGGCAGTTGCAGAGTCTCTGTCCCTGGAGGCTTCTGAGACCCAACCAAATAAATCCCTCCTCAGGTTTTAACCCTGCTTTGAGCAGGAGGTTGGGCTAGACACACCTTAAGGTCTCTTTCATCTTAACTATGACTCTAATAAAACATTATGACTCTTAAGAAAAATAATTCAGAAAAACTGTATGAGAAATGGGGAATTTCTTAAGCAGTTTTGCTGTGCTAACACCACAGTGGCAGAAATTAACCCCAAAGAAGCTCAGAACACCTTTCAATGATCGTGAGCATGTCAATCTTTTGAAACATTCTTGGTACTGAAAAAGAAATAGTTAGATGTCTCTTGTGCTTCATCAGTACCATAGTTCATTGTGTCATGAGTGGCAGTGTACTAAACAGAAATGAAAAGTTCAATCCAAAATTCTATTTTTCCATGATGTATATGATGTATTTCACTGTTGGCAAGAATCACAGAATCCTAGACTGGCCCATGATAGGAAGGAATCTTAAAAATCATCTTGTTCCAACCCTCCTGCCATGGACAGGGGCACCTTCCACTAGACCAGATTGCTCCAAGCCCTGTCCAACCTGGCCTTCAGATAGGTGGAGAGATGATTTGCCTTTCAGCTTTTTATACTGTATGAAATAATATTAATTAGTGATATTTCAGGCAGAATATAAATCAGTTCTCATGAAGTGGATGATCTAATAAATTGTTGTTATCATATATTTAGTGTTTGAGTACAGAATGTATTTTGGTTGTGTTTGTCTTTGGGAACAGAGGAGTAGTGACTAATAGGACTTCCTAGAACACAAGTTATCAAACATGAACAGTAATAAAATGTTCGCTGCATGTCGTGACGTTCTGCCCACGTGTACAGAGGTAGTTTGGTGTGTTGAGTAATGTGTACTAGTTTAATTAGCTTATACTTTCATTTATTTTTCTTTTAAAGACCTTCATATTGGCTTTCCTGTAGAGTCGTGTTGTAACACAAGTGCCTTTTGAAAATACAGTGATTAAGTCTTCAAGCTCAGGGAAAGATGTTATTTGCTGTGCATTTTTCAAATTCTGCCACAGAAACAATATGACCTAAATATTTAATCAGGCTTAGCAGAATTGGCTTTTTTTTATTGCTGCAGATTAATCTAGTTTTCTCTGAGCTAATACACATGGCATGTATGTCTTCAAGACCTTTCTTTTTCTCAATAATGTTAAAGATTTATAGCTCTCATAAAATCTGGCATGTGCCAAGAGGAAGATTATGAATTACGATTACTTAAACATTAATACTGGGAATTTTTCTTTTGAATCCTGTATATGCTATTTCAGCCCAGGTTGTATTTGTAGAGGGGTTAGTGAACACTGGTTTTATACCATTTTTCTGTACCCTGCCCAATTTGCTTCCTTTCTGTGTTGTTGAGATGTTGGCCTGGTGCTGTTTACATTTTTGGCTTTGATAAATTTATTTTAAAATTGCAGTTGACTTCACTAGAGAAAATATCAGCTTTCTAGTTTAAACAAATAAAGATGTAAGTGGCTTTGCATGTTTTGCTTGGTGCTGTTGTCTTGTTCAAGTCTTAAATTTTGGATTAAAAAAATGAATGTAAGCGTATCATGAATTTCAGCACTTCTTATTTTCAAACTCTTATTTTTGCTAGGTGTTTAGTCTTTGGCTGTTGTCTTATGTACACTTCTTGAATTAATGTCAAGTTTGAATTAAATATTGGTAGTGATATTATCACCTAAACCAAAATAATTGCAGTGACCATTTAGGATGTTGAAATTTTCAGAGAAACTTTGGGAGAGTCTTTAGCAAAGTCTTATTTATTTGTTGTTTTGACTATCTGCATGTTTCACACAAGGTGCTTGGATGGCTTCCAGATGATCAGGGGGATAACTAAAGTTGTAGGAAGCTGTGACATCCTTCTGTGCCCTGGCATCCCAGATGGAAAACCACATCCTGGGGTGCATCAAACACAGCAAAATGAGTTGGTCAAGGGAGGCAATTGTCCCACTTCTCTCAGTGTTGTTGTAGTCTCATTTCAGGCACTGTGTGTGGTTCTGGACACACCATCTAAGAAGGATGTGAAGGTCCTTGGATGCATCCAGGGAAGGGCAACTAAGATGGTGAGAGGGCTGGAAGGACTGTCCTGTGAGGAGCAGCTGAAGAGTCCGGGCTTGAGTAGTTTGGACAGAAGGAGGCTGAGGCATGACCTCGTTGCTCCCTGCAGCGGCTTCCTGAGGAAGGGAGTCACCTCTTGTCCTATCACTAGATCCCGGGGAGGTGTGGGAATGGTTCAAAACTGCCCAGGGGAGGTTCAGACTGGAAATTAGGAAGCATTTCTTTACTGAGACGGTGGTAAAACCCTGGAACAGACTTTCTGGAGAGGTGGACTGTCATGGAGTCCCAGAATGGTTTGGGTTGGAAGGGACCTTTAATCTTACATCATTTCAACCCTCTGCCATAGGGGCACCTTCCACTATCCCACATTGCTCCAAGCCCTGTCCAACCTGGCCTTGGACACTTCCAGGGATCCAGGGGCAGCCGCAGCTTCTCTGGATAACCTCTGTCAGTGCTTTAACATGCTTTAGCTTGGTCAGCCGTGAACTGGTCAGGCAGTTGTACTACAGAGAACTTCCAGGTCCCTTCCTACTGAAAATATTCTGTTCTCTTCATGCAGAAACCTCCACTTTCCCTCTGGCTCTCAGCATCAAACTTCCATAGATTTTAAAGTGTGTCTTTGATGCCCTTGTTTAACTGCTGTCATCAGAATACCTTTACTCTTTGGGGTTAGCCAGGCTCTTAGGAAAGAAAACTTTTCTTTGCCTTCATCAAAACTTCATTTAATTGCAAATAAATGTAGATATACTGGGTTAATTTTTATATGTATATAGAAATGACATGTTTCCCCTACATGTGCCTGAGTATCAGGCATTGAGCAGTGAGTACAGTAGAGGGTCTCAGCCTTCATTTTAACTACTTCTGGTTCAGACAAATCTAAAAAGCTCTCAGGCAGAGTACCAGAGCTCCAGGATTACAGGAGATTGGGATAAATGGGTGAGAGTATTCTCACAGCAGTCAGATGAAGGCGTTCACCTCTTGATGGGAACAGGCTGCCCTTGGAGGGTGGCAGAGGAAAGGACAGTTCAGAAGTTGGGGAGAGTTAAAAGCAGGACCAATTATCCCTTTGAGCCAATTCTCTTTTTTATTTTTTTCTAGAAGGTTGATACAGCTGACTAATGTGGTTTGTTTGGGTTTTTTTTCCTTTTTTTTTTCCTTTTCTCTTCTCTTTTTTTCATTTTCATTTGCCAGCCAGTTCTGCAGCTTTGTCCCTGCCTATACCAGCTGCTGGGCAGGATTAGACAGTGCCAGGATCAGGGAAGGAAATATTAATGGGTGCCAGAAACATGAGTAGAAAAAATTCTCAAATAGCAGGTAGTTTACAGGCTTCTTCACAGACGTCAGGTTCTCTGTGCTGTCTCTTACAGTATTGAATAACTGTAGGTATATTTTTATTCCAAAATTCACATTATTGATGGTTAGCAAGTAAGTGGTTTTTATGGTGGTTTTGGTGTTTTGTTTAATTTTTGTCTCTTTCAATTCTCCACCCTCAACGTGTAGAAGAGAAAGTGGAAAACAAGAAACCTGTAAAAATACCTATGGAAGTAAATCCTTGGAGCCTTCTAAATGCTTCTTTCTGCCATTATAAAGACTGAGTTTGGTGCTTTGCCATAATGCCTGTCAGTTTTGAGCATCTTCTCTTATCTTAAAGATGTTGTTGGGTTTCCATGTTTACGTTTCCATCCAGCTGATATTCTGTAATCACAGGGGGCCGCAGCTCATCCAGTATGAGAGATGGGGAACTATCAGACAGAAAGGATCCTGGCACTTTAGTCTCCAAAATATTGATGCTGACTTCTGTCACTTTGGATCTGAAAATTTTGGGGTTCTGTGGCTTTCATAGCCATGGCTGTTAAAGACAAAGAACATTATTAACTTCAAGTTTTAATGGAGAATGTGGAACTTTTATTTCATAAATTTAAATTTCTATTGAATGTCACTGTGTATTTTTGTGTAGTGGGAAGGCAAAAGAGGAGTTTTATTATTTTCATTACCAAAAAATAAAGAGAGTGAAAGCTTACTGTAATACATGAATAGTTACTTTTTTTTCGATTGGGATAACTCAAGTCCACCCTAATTTCCCTGATACAGTTTTGTAACAGGGCACTCTACCTTTTAGCTTTTAGAAGTTGACACTGTCATGTTGTCTTACCAGAATTCAAAATGTTGATCAGATGGCTTTTTATATGAGAGGATTACAGTCTTTTGAAGTGGGATTTATTACAGTGTGAGCTACATTTTCATCCTTCAGGTAAACAGAATACCTGAGTAATGCACAAGCACACACACGCAGACACACCCCATCAGTCAAATATGATGGTCTTTATTTTTTGCAGTAGTGCTTTTTCAAAAATTTCAGTACTGCATTGTAGTTGAGGATAGCCTTTTGCTATAAAGTTAGAGAAATGTCCCCCAAAACCAAGCAGAAACAAGAATTTCAGTAGCATGTAGAAGTAGATGTAGCTGGAGACCTCATATCTGGTGGGTCAAATAAACTGATTTCAAACTCACAAGCAGTCAGTGAAAATTTATGTCAGTGTCTCTTAATGTACATGGTCTTAAAGGAACTCTGCTCTTAAGCCTTGATTTTATTCTGATTTACTTTAGAGGATTTAATAACAGAGATGCTTAGTCTTCAATATGGTGTAAGTTCTGCTGGTCAAAGTGACTGTGAACAGCCATGGAGTTATGGGATTGCATTGCTTTTGGTGTGGGTTTAACATAAAACTTCTCAGTAGACAAGTTCACCTTTGAAAATAGGAACGGCCAATGGAGGGGAGTGCTGCTGGCACTATGTCACCCTGTGTGTGTCTCCAGAACCTCTGGGTGATGTTTTGGGGAAACTTCTCCTCCTCCCACCACATGCTGTGGCCTGATCCAGTTGGTCAGTTAAGCCTAAATATAGTGATGGTGATCAGGGGATCAAGTATTGTTCTTCCAGTCTATGGAGAATGTTGACAAGGATCAAAGACAGGTGATATCAGTTTCTCTGTGGAGCCAGCCTGGGACAGCTGGGGGTGTTCAGCTGCACAAGAGAAGGCTCCAGGGAGAGCTCAGAGCCCCTGGCAGGGCCTCAAGGGGCTCCAGGAGAGCTGCACAGGGACTGGGGACAAGGCATGGAGGGACAGGACACAGGAATGGCTTCCCAGTGCCAGAGGGCAGGGCTGGATGGGATATTGGGAAGGAATTGCTGTCTGTGAGGGTGGGCAGGCCCTGGCCCAGGGTGCCCAGAGCAGCTGTGGCTGCCCCTGGATCCCTGGCAGTGTCCAAGGCCAGGCTGGACATTGGGGCTGGGAGCAGCCTGGGGCAGTGGAAGGTGTCCCTGCCCATGGCAGGGGGTGGGATGGGATGAGCTTTAAGCTTCATTCCAACCCAAACCATTCTGGAATTCTATAATGGAAGGCCCTTTCAATTTCTTGATAAATCTAACAAGATTGAATGGCTGGAAGGAGTTTTCTAGTAGCCTGGCTTAATACAGTAAATGGTAACAGTGGACTTAAAATCACTTAAATCTTCTAAGCATCGTCATTCTAAAATATGCTCTTTAATCTGGTTTTGGAACAATTATGTGGCCTCTCTGGGTAGCTGGAAGGGCAGGTTTGTGGTTTGAGGATTTTCCTCAGTATGGGAATCCTGTAAATCTTTCTCCATCCCTGGCCTATGGAGTGAATAGAATAGCCTGTCTTGCTCAGAACATGCTGTGGTCAGGAAAGCAGAAAGGGCATGAAAGCTTAGGAAATTGCTTCCTTGAAGCTACTTCATCTGAAAATTATTATATCTGCAAATGAAGTGCCAAAAGGGGTTTTGTGTTCCTCAGTTTCCAGAGCAAAGATAGGACTGATTTAACCCAGTAGTGAGTGTTGTTTAAAGCAAAGCAGAGGGAGGTGTTGGTTTTGATAGTCTTGGGCTTTGAGCCCCACTGATTGCACTGATCAGCTCTTGGTGGAACTCTTTTTGTCCTGTTCTTTGCTCAAGGTACACAATGATTTTGTCTCAGTGTTTTAGCCACATGTGACTATATCAGGTAGGGATTTAGAGAGAGACTAGCCTGTGAAATGCAGGTGGTTGGGTGAATAACCCCTGGGCCAATTTTCCACCTATGAAGCCATGAAACAATGGGGGTTTTTGATTTGGTGAGAATGCTGGAGCCTAGCATTCAGGTGTTTGTTGATTCTTGCCAAAATCAGCAAAAGACAATTTGATAAATCTCCATGGGAAACGTCCCCAGTTTAGCACTCCATGAGTATGTCTTTCCTGGAGAGAGCCATGTCCCCTGGCTGCAAATGAGGGCAGCAGAGCCTGGTAGGATGTTTTTATCTCACAATATATTAGGCTGGTTAAAGCACTTTCTGGATGACTTAGAGTCACAGAATCATTAAGGTTGGAAAAGACCTCCAGGATTACCAAGTTGAGCTGTAAGATGACTGAGTCACATCATCATCATGTCATCACATTTGGCACACCCTGGGCTGTGCACCATTATGCAGTGAAGTATTTTCTATACAAACCCTGTAATAAAAGGTAGTTGAGGTTATATTTTCTGTGTGCCTCAGACTTTACCAGTGATGGAGTTTGTTGCAGGTGAACTACGCTAATGAACTTATTTTCCTTTCCACTATGAGTGGGAGGATATCCTGTGCATAAGCATAGGCAATAAATATATCTTTTACTCAGGCTCATTCAGGGTTGCTTAATATCAATTTTAAATGTTTTATTGCTTGCTCTATAGTTACTTCATGGAAGTAACTATAGTTTTTCGTGGAAAAGCTGGACAAGTCTTAATTGAGTAACTGTTATGATTAAGCATCGTGTTTGAGCAACTAGAATTAAATACAGGAATACTCTACCACTGAAATCCCAGGCTCAAGAGCAGTTCCCACTGATCAATAATTCTGTGTGATTTTTTTCCCTGTAAGTCAACTGTCAGTTTTCATGAAAGACAGTTAAATTTTGTGAACATTTTCAGTCTTTTTTTTAAAGGTAATCTTTGTAAACCAGGGGCCAGCCTCCTGTCTTTATAATTTTTGGGTGTCTTGAGAGAGGGATAAAACTTGGGATAAAGATGATATCAAGAAAAGAAAGGGATGGGGGGGGAGAGAAATGACACACACATCCAAAAGAAGCCCAAATTATTGTGTCTGATGTGTGAGACTTGGCGAGGTCCCCGTGCAGCAGTGACAGAACCAGCGTGTGGGCACAGGGGCAAACAGATCCCTCTGTTTCTTGAAACTGTTGTTTTATGTCAAACCGCTCCATTGCTTTCTTGGCATCTTCCATTGACTCTTGGCACAAAAGCCAGGGATGTTAAACCATGAATTAGCTTTCTTAAAGGAAAACACCTCTTTTTCTGTTTTGTCTCCCTCTACCCTTGTCTTTCAGTTATACCTGCCGCCACTTGCGGAGATATGTGTATGTCTTGGACAAACTGTATTTCCCCCACTCCCACTGCTCTACGCTGCAGCATTGCTTCTCGACCCTCAGTGACAATGGAGAGGAACTCTTGTCTTTAACTTGTTCTCACATTCTCAGATCCTATGCTTCCAGGTTATTAACCTCTGCTCTCCATTTACTGCATGCTGCATGCACTGTGACTGATCTGTGCATGTTTTCAGTTAACTGATGAATAATTTTTATTTCTAAGGGGATGGTTTATGTCTTTATGGCATCCTTGATGTATATATCTAAAAAGTGTGTTAGAAATGGGAGTCTAATAATGGTTTGGGTTTGTCTTTTCAAATTTAGACCACAAATTCTTTGGCCTTTGGAAGATTTAAGTGCTTTTTGTGTTAAAGTATTTTAATCCATTTCCAAAGACTTGACATAAGAACATGAGCTGTGATTCACAAGACTTCCATTGCAGTTGCATAGTTTGTTTGGAATTGGTGCAGATATTTAAGTTGTCTTACATGCAAGTGTCTAATACTTCCTTGACACCATTGTTTTATTTGTAATATTGTCTATATAAATTGCTTTTCAAGAATGGAAATGATAGAGCTTTATCCCTCAAGTTCAGGAAATTTTCATGGCAGTTAATCACAGAATTGTTTATGCTGGAAAAGCCCTCCAAGATCTTGGAGTCCAACCATTCCTCCAGCACTGCCAAGGCCACCACTGTCCCATGTCCCCAAGTGCCACATCCACATGGCTTCTGAATCTCTGCAGAGGTGAGAACTCCACCACTGCCCTGGGCAGCTGTGCCAGTGCCTGGCCACTCTTGGGGTTAACAATTTTTTCCTAATATCCAACCTAAACCTTTGCTGACACAGCTTGAGTCCATTTCCTCTTCTGTCGGTTGTTACTTGGGAGAAGAGACTGACAATTAAGAAGGAACTCTCTTGTTTCTATGCCTGATCACTTTTAATTATATAAGAATGATGAGAATTCATCAGCCCCAAATCCTTGTTTGTGATACAGAATTATAGATGCTTTAAAGAAACTGTATAAAGGGTGAATTTAAGAGTAAGTCCTACTTGCCATACCCAAAGGATTTCTCTTAGCTGTTTACTCTAACTAAAAATTTAAGTTTTACTATTTCATTGTTGATGCTGTGGATAATTAAATATATTAACCAAGATCCTAGAAGCTTTGGGAAAACAAGGAAAAAATTGCGTGACAAAATTGATCAGAACATGGAAAGCATCCAGGGTGGAAATGCAGCTTCGCAGCTAAGCCAGCACACAATAGCAAGGGACCACACAGTAAACATAAGTAAAACCAGCTTGATTGTCAAGGGAAGAAAATATGGCATGCAAGCTGAAATAGCTCTTTTTGTACAAAGAAAAAATTTTATAGTAGTACATAATGATGGAGAATTACTCTGAAGATCTCAACAGGAGGTGAAAATCTAGCTGTCCCAGGGGCATTCTCCAGATTAATTTGGAACAGGGATATGGTATTAAAGTAGTCAAAAGCCTGTGATTTCAAAGGCTTATTTTAAAATGAATACTAATAATAAGGGCAGTCCACACTAAAATCTTCTTTTAGATGTAATGTAGGAATGATATCCTGAAAAGGTAAAAGAAATAGTGTAATTCTCCCAGCTTGTTTTCCATGAAATTTTGGTAATTCTGTACAGTGATAGTACTACACATTAAGTTGCCAAAATCATCCTTGGGAGACTAAGTGCTACTCCATGAATATTGGATCTTTCAGGTGTTCTGTGGATGAAAATAAGCACTGATGACATAATATGTGTTTTCATGTAACAGGCTTGTGAAGTTTTTAGAGCAAAAATGTTCATCTAGTTATACCCCGTACAAAACTGATGGAGAAATTTTTTTACTGGTATCACTTTCTGAAATGGGATTTATACATCAGTTGAGATATATTAAAATACATTAATCTGGGAGACCGTAAAATCTCATATTTTCATTGCAGGTTATCTTTTTTTGAGATAGGAGGAGAACAGAGGATTTGAAATAAAAATTGATGCTGGAAAAATGTAGAGGTAGCAGTTTTAAATGGCTAATTCTCTATTGTTGTTTTGGTACTGGATGATTAGAAAAGCTGTATGCTCAGGAAATTTTCCTGTCTGGTTCTGTAAATAGCGTCAAATACAACAGAATAACTGAGGTGTCAGAAGTTTTTTTGTGTGAATCCATGCATCCATCCTGTATTAAGTACTGCAGTGTTTTATTGTGTGATCAGACTGTATGGAGAAGAGATGGAATTTATAAATTACTAAAGGCAGAGGATAATTAATTACTTTGATTTATAAATCACCATCCTTCTGTCCAGTGCTCCTGGCAAAGGATATAAAACTTAGCCCTGAGCAGCAGGTCTCTAAAGATGCTTTGATACCCACAGATGGTGTTACAGCCTGTCTTTGTACTTACCAAAGAATTACAGTTTTCATTACTATTTTGGTACATTTTATGTGCAAATATATTAATCTTTGGGTAAAACATGTTCAAAAGCATTGTGGGCAGCAGGGCAGGGGGATTCTGCCCCTCTGCCCCGCTCAGGGGAGACCCCACCTGCAGAGCTGCCCCAGCCCTGGGGAACAACAGCACAAGGACCTGGAGCTGCTGCAGCCAGTCCAGAGGAGGCCACCGAGATGCTCCAGGGCTGGAGCCCCTCTGCTCTGCAGCCAGCCTGGGACAGCTGGGGGTGTTCAGCTGCACAAGAGAAGGCTCCAGGGAGAGCTCAGAGCCCCTGGCAGGGCCTCAAGGGGCTCCAGGAGAGCTGCAGAGGGACTGGGGACAAGGCATGGAGGGCCAGGACCCAGGGAATGGCTTCCCAGTGCCAGAGGGCAGGGCTGGATGGGATATTGGGAAGGAATTGCTGTCTGTGAGGGTGGGCAGGCCCTGGCCCAGGGTGCCCAGAGCAGCTGTGGCTGCCCCTGGATCCCTGGCAGTGTCCAAGGCCAGGCTGGATGGGGCTTGGAGCAGCCTGGGATAGTGGCAGGTGTCCCTGCCCATGGCAGGGGGTGTGGTAATACATGGCCCTTAGGTCCCTTCCAACCCAGACCTTTCTGTGTTTCTAAGGTTTTCAATGTACCATGGATGTGTGGGAGATCCTGGTCGTGACATGTCACACAGGCACACCACACCCCTCACTTACTGAGCAGCCAACACTGGTTAAAGCAGGGAGGAGGGAATGCGAAATAGCACATATTTTGCTATCCCACAGGGAGCAAGCCCACAGTACCAGTTTTCCAGGCAGCTTTCATTTGGATTTAGTGCCAGTGTTGCTTTCAGTCTCTTGCAAATTCTAGAAACATAGTGGGTACAATACATGTTTTATTAGGCACAGTATTAGCATAGCGTTTTTTTATGTGAAATTTCTAATATTTAATAATTCTGTGGTGACTGTTCTATATATTGTTTATTGCAGCAACTGTGCTTTGTGATGTGAGATATGTTTGCCACTCTTAACTATTTCCTTTTGCATTGCATGTTCATTGTGTGATGTTTTAATGCTCATGTGTGTTCCTGTTTTGTTTTAAACCCTCTTTGGGTTGCAGTCAAGCTCAGGAAAATTGCTTTTGAAGGCAGACTGGCTTAGTGCATGTATTAGCAAAGAGGCAGCTAACAAGCAATGATTAGTTCTGGGATGCTGAACAAATTCTGGACAGTTTTAGTTTCATAGCGAGCTTGACACTGTGTGTGAAAGCAGGAAATACAGTTCTGCTGAGCCTTGTAAATTGGGTAAATATGTCTTAAAGTAGCAGAGGTAAAATTTATTATGGATTAATTTAAATTAGACTAAGAAATACAATATCAAATCTACATTTAGTTTACCCATTTTGCTTATCTTTTGTTTCTTAATGCTAGGTTTGTTTCAACAGCAAAATGTATCTCACAGGATTACAATGCTCCCTTTCAGAAGTGTTCTGGCACATTGTATGGAGAATCAGCTTTGCAGCCGTCCTTCTCCCATGCCATCAGAGTCAATGGCATTGTGCAATTACATTCATTCAAGAATGTGCCGCCTTAGCACGATCTTGGAGGTTAGCTTTGAGAAATGCTGTTCATTACCTGAAATGGTTCTGTTGCTGCAACCTGATGGTAAAGTGCTGCTTAAAGCCAACTTGAATTCATTATCCAGTTGCCAGTTCCTTTTTCCTTGGAGTGTGAGCTGTGCTGGGGCATAGAGCCTGGATCCCAGTCTTTTGTCCTGGTATGGATTACCGACCTGACACTGCAGGAGAAGTGTCAAGGTATCATCCTCAAAAACAGCTTAAACATTTGCAACTCTGATATATTTTCTTTGACTTTAGTCTGTGAAGGGAAAGTGGGGAAAAACGTGAGGCAAATATGTTTATTATTGAACTTTAAATGGCTTTTGCGTGGATTAGTGTTATGTGGAGATGTGCAGCAATTCGTATTCTTTCAAATGGGGCTTGACAGATGTGAATTCTTTTTCTCTGACGATCCTGAGCATTTGTTGCCATTGAGTTTTTAGGCAGTTAGTGTAAAAATCTCACCCTAAGTTGGTGCAAGTAAAATAGTCAATGTATCAGCCTTGCCTGGTGTCATTAAATGCTTTGGGCTGGAAGGGACCCTAAAGTCCATCCCATTCCACCCCCCTCCAGGGACACCTTCCACTATCCCACGTTGCTCCAAGCCCCGTCCAACCTGGCCTGGAACACTTCCAGGGATAGGACGAACATTGATCCTTATTTCACTGTGAGCTTAACCTGTCAGAGCTTTCATGAATGGCCCCACATTTGTCATAGGATTAGAAGTAGAGTAATGAAGATGGCAGAATCTGGATCTGTCACAGACAAGAACCAGCTTCACTTCATTTATCACTAAAACAAACTGGTTTTGGAATGGTAGATAGCATAATTTAAAATATTTTTCCCTGAAGAAAAATTTATTTCTCCAATAGAGGTAAAAATTTGGTAGATTTAAGTACATTTAAAAAATAAACAAACTTGGAGGGTGTTTTGACCATACTGGCTAAAACCATTCTTCTTCTGCAGGATATTTTAATAAGATTTTGCACTTTGCTTCCAAAGCTGGAATTTTACCAGTGATCTGTGGGTCTTTTTCCTTCTCTTTTCCCTTTCTATTCTCTCAAACACCATTCAGTGATCTCTGCTCAGCATCCTGCCAAGCTGAGAGGCTGATGGGAACTGGATTGGTACCATTCAAGGGTTGCGGTGTCATTGCATTATCAGAGAGTATCGTTATGGGCGGGTTGGGAAATTTTTCTTGTTATTGAAACATATGGCATAATGTCTTCAGCCTTTAATGTCAAGAGTTGGAAATGGTACATTCTTGTGACAATGAACAAATTTTTTTGTCTTGTGCCACTGATAAATTCTAACTGCTGCCATTGCCGGTGTTTAATCTGAAGTCTCAAAGGTGGTATTTTTCCTACTGGGTTTAATGTGCACAGTTTTACTTTTTGTTTTCAATGCCTGCCCAGTGCTGTGAGTTGCTGTAATAGTCAACCAATAGTCATTGATTCCAGTGGTTATGGTGTATTTTAAATTTTAGTCTTATGCAGACCATGGAACAGCTGACAGAATTTAATTAAGTAAAAAGTAAATAGAACAAGTGAAAATTGTCAAAGGAAAAAAGACAAACTGCATTAATATTTCTTCAAGGATGCAGGCTGGTTTGTTAATACCCATATGCTGAGATTTTTCTAGAGTGGCCTGTAAATTTCTATGGAAACTCTGTTCTCTGAGCTTCCATACAAGATGGTTTGTGGGGACTCAGTTTCTGAGCTGGGGGCACAGGTCAGGAGATGAGGCTTTTTTTTTGGCGGCTGTGTTGGTGTGGAACAACGTTTCCCCAAAATCCAGCTCATTTAATAATTTTTCTTTGTGGGAAAAATAGAATTAAAAAAAAATAAAGGTCAGAGGGCTGTTGAATGAATATAGTTTTTTATTGCTTTGTGGTTGTGATTTTTAGTCAGCTGCTCATAATTTTGTTGAAGGCTTGGAGTTGTTTATTATGGAAGGATCACTTTACACTCAACATAGAGTGACTTGGCAGAGCACAATTGTTTATAAATAATTCTATTACAGATTATTTATCTTTGTACTGCAGAGCATAATGATCAAGAAACCAGTGAGATATAAAATCAATGCTGTGGGTATTCACTGGGTGAAGAATTTCCTGGCTTGCAGATCTCAAATAGAGTTTAACTGCATGCTTATCAAGTGGGTGCATGTCTAGTGGAAACCCTCTGCGTTGATTGGTTAAGTCCTGCCCTATTTAAAATTAAATATCAAAAATAGTTTTTAGGGAAGGAGTGATCAGTGAAGGGGAGAGATTGCTGATATAAAAATGTAGTTGTCTAAGCTTGATGAAAGCAAGGTATATTTTCATAAAGCTGGTGGAGTTCCACACATATAGATCATGCTCCAAGATAAAAGGTCCAGGTTGACTTTGAAAGAAATCAGAAATACACTATGGCTTTTTTATGAGTTTACTCCTTAAATTATTCGGAAGATTAAGGGTAAATAAATCCTTCAATAAGGGGCTCTTTAATAAGGTATGTCAGGGGAGGTTTAGGTTGGAGATCAGGGAAAGGTTCTTCCCCCAGAGGCTGCTGGGCACTGCCCAGGCTCCCCAGGGAATGGGCACGGCCCCGAGGCTGCCAGAGCTCCAGGAGCGTTCGGACAGCGCTGCCAGGGATGCCCAGGGTGGGATTGTTGGGGTGTGTGTGCAGGGCCAGGGGCTGGAATGGATGATCCTGGTGGGTCCCTTCCAGCTCAGGAGATTCTGTGATTCTGTGCAAAAATACAATGCACTTCAGTAGCTGGAAAGCAAACCCAGCTGAGACTGGTCCATCTTTTTTTACATGTTGTGTGAGTCACTGGAATAGTTTAACAAGGGCTCTAGATTTTCCTAGATTGGAATTTTTAAATGAGATTGGATGCTCTCCTAAAAGATATGTCCAAGTCCAGCCAAAGCTATTGGACTTGAAGGAGGAAGTAGCTGAGGGAATTCTTATGCCTTGTGTCAGATGAGCAGATCAAAGTGGCTTCTTTTGGCATAAAAAATGGAAGTTACAGGCAGATTGCCATGCAGGATTTTGTTGATTTGTTTGCCTTACAGATTTCTTTAAAAGACTGCATTTTGACTTGGAATTTTCCCATTAAAAATGATATCTTCTCAGGTTCCCCAGGTGATTTGACCCAAGTAGTACAAAACAGCTGAGGTTGCCAAAACCCTACATTCTCAAGTACAAAAAATGAAATTGAAAGGGGAAAAATTGCAAGAGTGGTGTTCTTTCTCTATAATAATCTTTATTCCTCCCACCCTGCTAAAAATCCATCACAGGCATGTTCTAGACACATTCTACCACATTAGCATGTAAAGCTAAAACACATCTCAATCAATCAGAATTATTTTTAATTGGATGCTTATGAGCCCACATTCCCATGAGATGAAACTGGAACAAAATTACTTTCACACATTTCCATTGTAGCAGTATGTTCAGAGTCCGGGGGTTTTGCGTTCCTACGTAACGTCTGGCATTTAATCAGCACTGGGAGGGTGTCTTATTCTTTGGTAAGTATGTAAATAAGCTATTGTTTTGGGAGTAAAAGGAGAAAAATGCCACAGCTTGCCTGAAGAGTTCAGGAGAATGCTAACAAAATGCCTGTCAGGCTGAATGTACTGAAACAGCTTATAGCTGAAAGGAGAAAGAATTTATGCTCATCTCAGCCAGTATTATCCTTAGACTAAAAAACCTTGCTGAGGTCCAGCCCCTCTGTAGTCTCTGCTGACCTCGCTGGGTACGCCCCTCCAGCAGCTTCCTTAAGTTGGTGCCACTGGCAGCAGGGAGTACCCTGCAGGGATTCTTGGCTTTCTTCATCTAGGTGATGCACTGGTGTCTGTTTTGATTTCCCAAACAGCATTGCATGAACTTTGTCTAGCAAAAGCAGCTTAGTAAAATGTGTAATTATTGCCTAAATATAGAAAATTATTCACTTAGAAAATAACAGACATATGTTACTGATTCAAAACATCTTCCAATTTGTCAAATTAAAGAAAGTATTGACTGCAGCTAGAGTTGTCACAACTGATAATTTTGATTAAGTTGTTCCAGTCAGAACGCCTGAAGAATCAAAATGTATATTATTTTTTCCCTTTTAAAGTAGGAGTATCTGCATCTTGATATCAGATGAGAACTAAATGTTTAAACCACATACACAGGTCTCCTGAGAGAGATCTGGGTGTCTACCTGGGACTGAGCAGTACCCTCCGTACTAAAATATTTCAAAGAACTTTGCAAATCTTGAGTAACAAATGATTCACAAGAAGAACAGTGGAGCAAACGTCTTTTCAGATGTCTCTGGAGACAGAGATGGATGAGCTTAAGGGATTCAAATTGTACTTATGAACAGTGGTGATGAACAAAATTTTAAATTTTGGTCAAGGACTCTGAAGAACAGAAGCAGCAAGAGATTAATTTTGTTACTGTAGAGGACAAGAGGTCTAAAGTTTTAGACTCTTAAGGCTGGGTGCAAAGTGTCCCACTTCATAAAATACATAAAATTTTAGTTCAGCAATATTTTTTAATCAATAACCCCAAGAATCAACAGTGCAGTTAAAAATGGGAGAACCTCACAACATACTCGTAGCTTCATAGGAGGCTTTCATTTGAAACATAATTTGGTTAGTGGGATGCTGTGCATAAGAAGGATGGCTGAGTGGTCTGCTGACGTGGGGCTGGTATGTTAGTTTAAAAGTGATGAGTCCGGGAGATAAACCTTATATAGTAAAACCCAAGGGTTTTTCTAGTAATCCCAAATTATCTCGAAGCAGATGTTGTGATATGTGCTGCAGAGATGTTCTGCACAGGAGCCACAGGGCAGACCTGCTTAGTAAAAATACCTGAGAGTTTCTATTCTTCTAATTAACTGCAGCTGTGGATTGCATGAGTGTGGAAAGTTTGGTTTCTTTTAATAAAAAATCTTCTTTATTTAATATTTGATTGACAGTATAAGTGATTAGAGCCATCATCCTCATGGTTCTCCTTCTGAAGTAGTTTTGGGTAGTCTCTCAACTGCCCAGCGGTTGAATCGAAGTCAGTGATTCTCTGTCAAAGAGGCAGGTGCCACCAGTGAGGGGTCATAAGCACAATACAACAGAGGCAGAGCCCCCGAGCTGCTGGGTCCTGCAGACCTGGCTTGGCTGCCCACATGGCTGGAACAGGATGGGGAGGAGAGGAGGTGTATGAAGGAAACAGGGAACATTGCTGACCTGCTTATTGAAGGTGTTGCGCCTGAAAAATTGGCAACAGGCACCAACATCCATTCACACTGACCTAAGTGACCCAAGCCATTCCAGATTTGCAGAATTAATAACACTGTAAGAACAGCTCCTCCTGTTCTTTTCATTTCTGGCTTCTATTGAGAACATCTGACAACGAGAACTGTTATGTCTTCTCACATTTTGGTATCGCCCTTCCTCACCACAGCCTATTTGACCAAGAAATGCAGAGAGAGGCTTAGAGGGAAGAATTAGTCAGCTCTTTATTCCAATCCTCCAAAGGATTGATTTAAGTTGTGTAAGGAGTTTTTGGATCTGCACTCTGCAGCAGGATGTAGGGTATGAGAGCTGTGAGCTATTCTTAAGTGGTTTTGTTCTTTCGTGTTTGTAAGCTGAATTTATGAGAAAACATTGATGAGAATGCTCCCACTGCAGCAGGCACAGATCAGAAAAAGCAGTGGGAGAGGAAAATAAGAGCAACCACAACTGGTTTCCAAAGATGACTAATCCTGCAGCCCCAGTGTAACCTCCAGGACAGTGATTAGCGTTTGGCTTCTGCTGGAAAAGTTTTCTGGGGCATCAGCCTAACTGAAAACTGGTTCAATATATGTAACTAATGAAAGAAGATTTTAAAGTTTTAAAGATCTAATGTTCCTGCCTTGTGCACTTGGTTGATTTAAATACTTCTAGGTGTATAATGTGCAGTGTTACATCTTGCCTATGTTCTGTATTAGTTATCAGAATATTTTGTAAATGAGGAAAATCTAATTTTATAGGTAAGATATGGCAAGGTACCTCTAACAGACCTGGCAGCGGTAGTGTGGTAGGGTTTTTGACTTCCATTTGGTGAAAGTTCAGTGATTGCTCCTCAGTTTTACAGAAGACTTTTAAGGAAATTCAACATAGATTGAAGTTTTCACCAGAGTGCAAAAAGATGCAAGTCCTTGCTTTTAGTGTGACATTCACCCAATAAAACTTAAAAGTTGGTGATTATACAAAACTCCCAACCTAATAAATGAAATCAGATCTTTCCAATGCTGCATTCTTGTAATTAATCAACAAGCCATCCTCTTGCTACTGCAGGATTTTACCCTGTAGTATGTTTTCTGTATTTCCCAGAGTGCTTTTTATTGTAGCTGTGGCTTTACATGTTTCTACATTGACTTGGTATTCATTCCCAGCAGGCAATTTTCCTTGCATTTTGTTGTTTATTGAATAGTGCTCAATGTTTGTGCTCATTGATTTCAGGGAATCAACAAAGTGCCTGATTAGGAAGCATCTTTGGAGGTGTCATGTCCAAGGGCAGGGTCACCAAGAGCTGTATGCCCAAGGCTACATCCAGTTGATGTTTAATATCTCCACGGATGGTGACTCCACAAGCTCTCTGAGTAACTTGTGGTTTTTCTCTTACGGTTAAATGCAATTTCCTGTATTTCAGTTTGGGCGTATTTCCTCTTGTCCTTTCTCTGGGCACTGGTGAGTCTGGCTTCATCATCTCTGCACCTTCCCATCAGAATCACAGAATCATCATGACTAGAAAAGACTTTTGAGATCATCAAGTCCTATCTATGACCTAACACCACCTTGTCATCCATCAGATATTTGTACATTATGAGACCCCCTTGAGCCTTTTCTTCCACAGGTTAATCACAGGTGTCTCAGCTTGTCTTTACATGTCAGACGCTCCAGTCCCTTCATCATCTTTGTGGTGCTTTGCTGGACTTGCTGCAGTGTATGCATGTCTCTGCTGCTGGGGAGCCCAGTGCTGCAGGTCAGGCTTCTCAGTGCTGAGCAAAGAGGAGGGATCACCTCTTCAGTGGGCTGGTGAGGCTCTGCCTCATGCAGCCTGTGGCGCCCAGGGCTTTCTTTGCTGTGAGGGTCCATTGCTGGTGTACCTTCAGTTCTGTGTTCCCCAGGAACCTGGGGGCCCTTGCTGCAAAGTTGCTTTGTGTCTGGTTGAGCTGTTAACACCCAGGATCTGATAAATCCCTTCATAGCTTCACAAGCTTTCTCTTGGAGTGTTTATCCAGCCTGTCGTCATCCCTCTAGCAACACAACCATTGTCTGCATCAGCTTCTCCTCCCAGTTCTGTATCACCTGCAAACTTGCCAAGGCTGCAGCCTGCCCCACCAGCTGGGTCATCAGTGGAGACGTTGGAAAACATTGGTCTCAGAATCAGATAATGGTTGGAAGAGATCTTTAAAGGCCATCCCATTCCACCCTCTGTGATGTCGGGGACACCTTCCACTATCCTAGATTTCTCCCAAGCCTTGGCCTTGGACACTATCCTAGGTTGCTCCAACCTGGCCTTGGACACTCCAGGGATCCAGGGGCAGCCACAGCTGCTCTGGGCACCCTGGGCCAGGGCCTGCCCACCCTCCCAGACAGCAATTCCTTCCCAATATCCCATCCAGCCCTGCCCTCTGGCACTGGGAAGCCATTCCCTGGGTCCTGGCCCTCCATGCCTTGTCCCCAGTCCCTGTGCAGCTCTCCTGGAGCCCCTTGAGGCCCTGCCAGGGGCTCTGAGCTCTCCCTGGAGCCTTCTCTTGTGCAGCTGAACACCCCCAGCTGTCCCAGGCTGGCTGCAGAGCAGAGGGGCTCCAGCCCTGGAGCATCTCGGTGGCTTCCTCCTGTATCAACACATGGGGTGCTCCACTTATGGCGGGGTTCCAGCTGGACTTTGTACTGCTGAATGTAGCTCTCTGACCCATTGAGTTTAGCCAGGTTTCTGTCCACCTCCCTGTCCATTTATCTAGTTTCTACTTCATCACTCTGTCACAACTTGGCTTAATTGTAAAATACCATGATTATCTTGATTTTATCTTTGAGAGTCTTTATACTGTCTGTATACTTGTTCACATTTATAAATTGCTTCAGCATCCGGGATAATTTTGGCCTTGCATTAATCCAGATTACACCACCAGGGCCAGGAGAACTCATCTGCATGGGTTTGGTTGTCAGTGTGATTTCTGCAGGCACTGCTGAGGCACCTCCAGTGCTGGGGACAGCTCTGGGCCCCTCAGGACAAGAGAGACATGGAGGGGCTGGAGCGTGTCCAGGGAAGGGAACAGAGCTGGGAAGGGGCTGGAGCCCCAGGAGCGGCTGAGGGAGCTGGAAAGGGGCTCAGGCTGGAGCAAAGGAGGTTCAGGGGGGACCTTGTGGCTCTGCACAAGTCCCTGACAGGAGGGGGCAGCCGGGGGGGTCGGGCTGTGCTCGCAGGGAACAGGGACAGGAGGAGAGGGAACGGCCTCAGGCTGGGCCAGGGGAGGTTTAGGTTGGACATGAGGAGGAATTTCCCCATGGAAAGGGTGGTCAGGCCTTGGCAGGGACTGCCCAGGGCAGTGTTGGAGTCCCCATCCCTGGCCTGGACGTGGCACTCAGTGCTCTGGGCTGGCGACATGGTGGGCATCAGGCACAGCTTGGACTCGATGGTCTCAGAGGTTTTTTCCAACCTAAATGATTCTGTGATTTTGTGGTTCTGTTACCTGGGTAAATAGAAGTTCAGAATGATGTTTGTACATGCCTAGAAAGACTCTTGTTGTGTCTCTTCTGAATATCCCATTTAAATACAGTTTATATTTGATCTCATGGCCTAACGTTTGTTTTCCAAGGAGGAGCGGAATTAACATCCCAACCCATGACGGTTGTACTTGGGTTTCGTACAGTATAGAATATGAAATTTGTTAGTGGTTGCTTTATCATCATGAAGTCAGTTCCTAGAAGTGTTGTCTTAACTTTGGGAAAAACAGAGGATGACCTGGAACACTACAGAAATGTGCCTTTTTAAAAAGTACATTTTGAGGAGGGCAATGTTTTGGAATTTAGGAGGATTTTTGGATTGATAGAGGCAGAAAGAATTACGCAGCAGAATAAGATTTATAAAACTGAGTGGGAGGTAAAGCACAACCTCTTTCTCTGTGGGAAGGAGGTTAATTTCCAAATAAATTGAAGACAATGTAAATTTAATTACTGTGCAGCTTGAAGGACTAGGACTTAAAAGCTATCATGTTAGTTTTCAAGATGGAAAAATATTGCACAACTGCAAGAATGCAGAAATAAATCATTAAATCAAATCTACGTTGGTTGTCCCACCAATCCTGAAACTTGAGGAAATCTGAAGGCAATAAAATAATCTCTCTTCAGAATGACAAGTTCAGTAGTGGGTAAGGTAATTTCAGATGACAGCGTATGTGGGAAATAATGACGTTTTTCCTACTGAAAAGTAATGAACAATAGCTTTAAAGCTTTACCTAAAATAAAACCTACTTTCTCTTAATAAGGGCTATTCATGCCCATGTAACATTTCTAGATTTCACCATTATTGTCTCTAACACCTTTTTCACTGAAGAATAACATTAAAAACATGGACAGGCAGTCTAGAGTGGAGAAACAGGATTGCGTTTCAGCTCTGTCAAGGTTGGATTGTGAAACTTGGGTAAGATGTGACTGTTGCTAGATATGGAAAGTATTTTTATAAAAGATGAGGGGATGGTCCAAGCTGGGGCTCCTTCAGGATGCTGACAAGCCTTTTCCTGCTGCGAGCTATGGTGATTTTGATCACACATGTTTGTTTGGGAGAACAGTGGTGGTGATGGAGACAAAAGCTGGGAGAACTCAGTGCTCTAAACATTTTTCCTTCCTTAAAGGCTTCCAGATGATCCGTTCCAAAACTGTCCTCTTCCTGCAACAATGAGTGGTTCGGAGCATTTCAAACGGCCTGTAGTGTATTTCTAAATGCTTTTGTACATGCTGGAGACCATGGTATATTCTTGATACCAATATGCTGTTCCCTGGAGTTGTGTTTTTAACCTTTCTAGGTCCTTGCTCTACATTTCATAGAATCATTTAGGCTGGAAAAGCCCTCTAAAAGCATCAAGTCCAACCATTCCCCCAGCACTGCCAAGGTCACCACTAACCCATGTCCCCACAGTTTCACGTTTTAAATCCCTCCGGTGATACTTCACAGGTTGTTTTCCCCTTTTATGGTTTGTTTTTTGGGGCTTTTTTATGAGCTGTACGACAAGGGGGAGAAAATCACTAAATACTGTGAATTTAGGATGCGATGTTAGGAAGGTCAACTTTACTGTTCATAATAAAAGTACATGGAAAATGAAGCAGGAGAAAGGCCCTGGCACTCTCTCTCAGACATACATAGGAAAGTTGAGAGGCTGAAGCTACCAAGAGGAGAGAAACAAAGAAAATAAAGAGAAATTTTAAATAACAGGAGTTAAGAAAATACCATGGGCCGATTTCCCAGGATGTTGGCACAGCATTTACACTGAACTGGGCAAGGGCAGGCTGGAGCTTCCTAAAGCCAAGTTAACCTCCATGTAGGTCATTAACTGTAGCTTTTTCCACAGTGAATAGCACTCTTATGAAATACTTCATTATCCCTTGTTTTGTTCAGCATCCACTGCTGTTGGGTTCTGACTGGATATTAACATCCCTTACAAAAAATTTAATATTCTTGATAAATGTTTTCTTTCAATGATGCAGTATTTTTAAGGATGAAAATACCTATCTTTTATTTCCTATCTATTTTGACCTCAAATTTCCATTGAAAAGTGGTTTATTTATGGCGGGCTACCTTTTACAGGTTTGTTTCTAAGAACTGAAATTCACAGAAATGCAACAAAGGGGATGATATTGACATTACAGTGAAGGATGTAAACAATTTTTATTTGAGATACTTATTTTTCAAGTACTGTGTTGTTACAGGATGAGTTTAGTAATAGATATTAACCTTGGTCTTGTATTGAAAAACACTTGATATATTACATTATTTGATGTTACATTATTTGACATTATCCTGTGTTTTTCTTGCATTTTGGCTTGGGTTGGAAGGAAGCTTAAAGTCCATATTATTCTAACACCCCTGCCATGGGCAGGGACACCTTCCACTATCCCAGGCTGCTCCAAGCCCCATCCAGCCTGGCCTTGGACACTGCCAGGGATCCAGGGGCAGCCACAGCTGCTCTGGGCACCCTGGGCCAGGGCCTGCCCACCCTCACAGACAGCAATTCCTTCCCAATATCCCATCCAGCCCTGCCCTCTGGTACTGGGAAGCCATTCCCTGCGTCCTGTCCCTCCATGCCTTGTCCCCAGTCCCTGTGCAGCTCTCCTGGAGCCCCTTGAGGCCCTGCCAGGGGCTCTGAGCTCTCCCTGGAGCCTTCTCTTGTGCAGCTGAACACCCCCAGCTGTCCCAGGCTGACTGCAGAGCAGAGGGGCTCCAGCCCTGGAGCATCTCGGTGGCCTCCTCTGGACTGGCTGCAGCAGCTCCAGGTCCTTGTGCTGTTGTTCCCCAGGGCTGGGGCAGCTCTGCAGGTGGGGTCTCCCCTGAGCGGGGCAGAGGGGCAGAATCCCCCCTGCCCTGCTGCCCACGCTGGGGATCAGCCCAGGGCACGGGGGGTTCAGGTCCAGCTCTCCCCCACAGCACCCCCAGGTCCTTCTCCCAGGGCTGCTCCAGCTGCTCATCCCAGCCTGGATTGATCCCAGGGGTTGCCCCAACCCCGGTGCAGCTCCAGCACTTGGCCTTGTTAAACCTCAGAGGTTCCCTTAGGCCGCTGCTCGAGCCTGTCCAGGTAATGTGATACCAGATATTGTAGTGTGAATTTTGAGTTCATTATCAAGTACCATACCTAAAGTCCTCTTCTCTATTCCTTCGAAGGTATTTCATGTCTGACATGATTCATTCAGAAAGGAATGCATAAACAAAATTTGAAAACTGAAATTCTCTATGTACTGGTTTGAATACACATGCCTTGGAAATTGCAGTTTTTGTACCAAGATTGAACATCCAGTGTGAAATTCCTGGTGAAGGTGTAGGGAGAATGATCAAAATGCAGTTCCGGCTTTGGCTTTATAGTATTTCAGCTCAATCCATGTATTTTTTTCATTTCTGGAAATTCAGTAAAGCAAGATATTTTAGCCAAAATCACTAACATGATATGGATGGAGGTACTCCACTGAAGGAGGTGGTAATATACTCAATATATTATGCTTTTTGCACTTTTTGCATTAAAAATTGCCTTGATCAATATTTAAATTTGACTCAAAGTTCATCAAATAACAGATTACGGTTTTCTGAGAAGTTTTAATTCACCATCTTTGTTTCAAAAGTGAAATACAATCTTTAATTAAGTGATTGTTCATTGTGCTTTGTTCTGATTGTAGGGTTATTCACTGGTTTGATTTTTTTTTTTACATTGTCTTTATTCTTTGTGTGGCCTCAGGCACACTGAACACATGCCATGTAACTTTATCTGGAAGATAAAAAATGCTCATTTCCTTAATAACTGTTCTTTTTAGAGCCCGTGGTACTCATAAAAGTTCTCAATGGTTAACAGTACAAATTACTTATAGATTTGGATTTGGGAAAAAGAGATTGCTACCCACTATGAAGAGTTAAGGAAGTTATCCACAGATATAAATGTGTTATCTTTCGATTTTTTTCCTTTATGGGGCACAGGAGGTTTAGAAATGACCTCATTGTTATGCAAAAGAGAGTCCTTGCATCCAAAATTATGTTTGGGAGAACATCTTAGCAGTGAGACCTATGTCAGGTTTGAATTTTTGGTCATTTCTGTAGTATACTTAGCAATGGTTTTATTATGTACTACTGATTGGTCCAACAGATTTTCTTTATTTCTTAAAAAAAATGTTTCCGGTTTGTTAAAATTTTAGAGGTTTTATGTCAATAGGGTAACCAAACAAACTGTAATGTTGAGGGAGAGACAGCTAGAGGCTTTCCATGCTCACTAGCATGTGAGGGGAGGAAGATGGGATCAGGAAGGACACCTGGCCAAAGAGAAGGCCAGTCCATGAGGAAAACAGTAAACTCCTTCCTGTGGAGCAAGCAGGTCAAAGAGACCTTTAGGACAGGGACTGGAAGAAAGGAGGGGGAAAGGAGAAAAAGGCATTAAACAAAAATAGTATTCTCTGTCTGCAGCATGACGATGTGTACTCCTACGGGCTTGTTTCTTGTTCTGCTTCAATACCGAAACTCAGATTTTATGAAGTTAGGCCAAAGCCTGGAGAAGGCTCCAGAGAGACCTCAGAGCCCCTGCCAGGGTTCCAGGAGAGCTGCAGAGGGACTGGGGACAAGGCATGGAGGGCCAGGACACAGGGAATGGCTTCCCAGTGCCAGAGGGCAGGGCTGGATGGGATTTTGGGTAGGAATTGCTGTCTGTGAGGGTGGGCAGGCCCTGGCCCAGGGTGCCCAGAGCAGCTGTGGCTGCCCCTGGATCCCTGGCAGTGTCCAAGGCCAGGCTGGACATTGGGGCTTGGAGGACCCTGGGACAGTGGAAGGTGTCCCTGCCCATGGCAGGGGGTGGAATGGGACTAGATGAGCTTTAAGGTCTCTTCCAACCCCCAAACCATTTTGGGACTCTGACATTATTTCCAAGCTCCAGAGGAGATTGCAATGAACAATTAATTCATTGTAACTGTGCCGGGGCACTGAAATTCAAACTCTCACTGAGCCCACGAGGCTGTGTAAGGAAGGAGTGGTGCCAGGGGTGAGCTCTGTGAGGGCTCTGGGTACAGAACTGGGGTTCCAGACTCACATTCTGCTTAAACCTTAGAAGAACGAAGGCTGTTAGCAAGACACATACCCTCTGACCTTCTGCCTGCAGAATAAGTCTGTTAATTCCTAAGGTGGGCTCAGATTCTCTTCTGTCAGAATGAGTTCAGAGGGCACAGCAATTTTCTTTCCAAGGGTAGCAAGCACCCAAATACATATGTGTATGCACACCAGTGTGTTTGAGCAAAGATGTACCAAATCCAAGCTGCCGAAAGGACAGGGATTTGGACCTTAGGTTGCATGACAGCAGTGTCTTTCTGATTTTCATGTTGCTATTTCTTTGTTAGGAGTCTGTTCTTGGGGTTTTGGATGGGAGTTTTGCTCAGGATGCTTTCTCCAACAATTTCCTCTGATTCTCACCCACAGAGTTTTGTCCTCATGCAAGGCAAATGTCATCTCTCAGCGGCTATGAGACACCCTGTTGAATTAAAAGCAAGGAGATGAAATGGAAATATTGTGGACTCTGCCCACTTGATATGCTTATAAAATAGTAACAGAACAAACACAGGGATCATTGAAAGGAATACCTTGAGACACCTAAAACAGGTTTTGTGATTTTAAGCTCAGAATAAACCTTGTATTTAGTCTGAGCTTTGCAAACATGTATTCTGTTTGTACAGGACTGCGCGCATTTTCCTCCCTTAGCTTTCAGCCTTTTGGAATTTAGTTTCCCACTTACCCCACTCTCTTGATTAAAGAATAGTACAGGAGAGAGATGGTGCTCAGCAAAGCACTACCCTGTCAAAATAGACGTGTTCTATAGGATTTGCATGCAGGAATTCAGTCCGTGGTAGATCACAGCCTGCTTATTGAGTTTCTATTTCAATACAACCTGGTGTTAGGTCCTAGCCCAACTCTGCCCTATAAGTGGAATTACAAGGATGTTATTTGGCATGCCAGACAAAAGGGGAATAAAACGATCTGTACCAAGATACAGGGGAAGGAATTTACTGCTTTCTGTTCTTTTTACTTCTCTAGCAATAGGAGCATCCATTTCCCAACATTGGCTGGAAAGCGGCCATGAGATGCCGAACAATTTATGCCTTCAGTTGAAAAATACATTTCCTGGTTTCTGGAAATTAAACTCTTGGCTTATTTTGTAAATATTTGCTTTTGTCTTGCCACATCAAATTCCTTTCTTCCATGTTGTTTCTAGTGTCATTGTCTTTCTGACTCCATTTTAGCAGGAAATCCTGTTTGTTAGTGCAAAGCCTCCCTTAATTGTTCTGAGTTGTTTCTGATTTTGCCTATATACCTACAAGTGTATGGTGACTTCTACTTAATATAACAATATTCTAAATAATAATCTATCCTCTATGAGGCAGAATTTGATATGGCTTTATAGCACATGACTTACAGATAGATCTCTGCTCATACGTAAGCAGTGGCAGATAAAAGGGTACTCTTTAAAATTAATTAGATATTTTGTCATGAAGATATCTTGAAGCATATAATTTATTATGATCAAGTTTAGGATTGTAAAATTAAACGAATGCCCTTTTATGTTTGCTGTTAAAACAGGGAGATGGGATGGAAATAATTTTCTTACCCAGGCTGCATTAGAACCATTTGTGATGCCAAGGGAGCAGCTCGGGAGAATGACTTTTTATATAGGCAGATAGTGACAAGACAGCTTTAAACTGACAGAGGGAAGGTTCAGATTGGATATTACCAATAAATTCTTTATTTAGAAGGAGGGGCGAGGGCCTTGCTCAGGATTCCCAGAGCAGCTGTGGCTGCCCCTGGATCCCTGGCAGTGTCTGAGGCCAGGTTGAACGGGGCTTGGAGCAACCTGGAACAGTGGAAGGTGTCCCTGCCCATGGCAAAGGGTGGCACTGGATGAGCTTTAAGATCTCTTCCAACCCAAATCACTCAGAGATTCTGTGGTTTAGGATTTGCCCTGAAATAGGTGGCAACTGAGGCACACCCTGTTTCCAAGAGGACGCAAACTTATGTTCTTGAGAAGGCACAAGATAAAAAAAGCAGAAAAAAGTCTGATCACTGTCCAGCAAAATTGGAACATGGCAATACCCTCCTCATGTGAACCTGCTACCATCTGGGAGTTCTTTTCATTCCCTGATCCCTTCAACACTTTTTGTCCATCAGTGTGACCCTGCAAACTATTTTCTTTACATCCATGATGTTTGTGGAGTCTGTACACTATGAGTCTCTGAGTTTCACATCATCTCCACAAGCCAGGTGGACTTAATAGCAAATCTTTATTCAGCAGAATTTAGTCATTTTTCACTTTACAAGGTTAGAAAGAAAGATATAAAGTATGTTCTTACTTTCCGTTTATTCTGTTATTTAATATTTTAATTGGTTAGGTTCTGTTTCCTGGGATCCTAAATGTCTCCCAGGCTTTAGAGTTGGGCTCAAATAAATAAGAGCAGTGCCCCTCTATGGAGTAAATTGCTCTGAAAAGGCCTTGGAGTTCTCCATGGCTATTGTCTCTCTTTATTTCTATTTATGTGCCATTGTAGCTTGGATAATTCGAATGCAGAATGCCTCAAGGGCTCTTTAGTAGACATGAACACAGGAGACTTAGGGATTTTTCTCTGCATTTGTCTGTAGTAAATGGATTTCTCCCGGTGCTGGGTTCCTTAAGTGCTCACAGAGCACTTCTCCATCGCCCACAGACAGGCACTTGTTTACAACCTGTCCCCCATACAGGTCTCTGGGACAATGCATTTATTGTATTTCAAGTGGAGCAGCACAGTGCATTTGTTTTGTTCTGATGTCTGGTATGACCCTTCACAGACTTTTATTCAACCAGATGGGCATTTCAGGTTCTCTGCTCGGAGATGTCTGTGCAGGCACATATCCATGTGTAGAGTTCTTGTGCCACAGCACACACTTTTTTTTGCTGTAATCTTTTTAAAAAGTAGGTCAAACCGAAGAAGTGTTCCTTACATATACAGGAATCAAGGTATGGTTTTAACTTTTAGATGTCAGGTTTCAAAAATAAAATATTTTTAGAGCTTTTTTCTAATATGATTGTGGCATTGTAAAATCCTTTTGTTTATAAAGGAGTTTTTTTTTGTGTAACAAGGTTTTGATGTTTGGGGCTTTATATTTAATTCTTTAAAATAGAGAACAATGGTACATTTGGCATGTGTATGGTAGGAGAGAGAAAAAGTAGCACGGAGTATTGCTGAATTGTTTGAGAACATTCGTCCTCAAATTTTTTGATCCATGGAACTGTTTTTTTCCATCACCAGAGAGTGGTTTGTGTTTGTGTGCTGTTCAGTTTGTTTGCAGCACTTCTGAACTAGGAGAGTAAGCAGAAAAAATTCAGAACATCTGAATTTCCAAGCTTCAAATAAATTCTGTGGAGAGGTGCGTTAATCCTCAAGTAGTTTTTTTACTCAGCACAGATAGAGTATTTCTAGATATTAAAATAAATTAATATTCATCTTTAGAAGCTCAGTAGTGATTTGAATTGTGAGAAATCCAATCCTTACCCCTTCTTGCTGTCTTATAACTTGATCTGATTTTCCTCTGCTAATGTCATCAGTTTGTTTCTGTCTGTGCCTCTTTTGTTCAGGCTTCCATCTCTTTCTTTGTGTCACAGCACCAGTCTAAGCTCATCTCATACTCTAGGTATTGAGATTCTCTTCTTTCCTCCCAGGTTTTTCTTCCCTCTCTGCCATTGCTTTGACAGTGCAAATAGGAATTTATTGCACCTCAAGCCTGGCTTCAGCTTCCTTTGTAAGAGAGATCTGTGCCCATGTAATGGTAGTTTAGTTTCTGTTTCAGTACCTTTTTTTTTTTTTTTTATTCTTGTAGGATCCTCTGTAAGCAGGTTTCCTTTCTCCACTTCCATATTTTTTGGTTTTTGGTCAAATCACTCTTTCATCTTTTCTCAAATACATTGAATAAATGAGTTTTCAAGCATTTCATGGAGAAGTCTGTTTTCTGGTTTAGAACCTTTGCATTTTCAGATTGTTTTGAAATCTTTCACAGAGGATGCCAGGGGCAGTTGCTGCACAGCACAACTTTACTGGATATAGAATCGTGGAATTGTTTTGGTTGGGAAGGACATCTAACTTTGAGTCCAACTGTTCCCGAGCACTGCCCAGGCCACCACTGACCCCTGTCCCCTTGTGCCACATGCACACAGCTTCTAAATCCCTCCAGGGATGGGACTCCACCACTGCCCTGGGCAGCTGTTCCAGGGCTGGACAACCCTTTCCAGGAAGAAGCTTTTTCTTGTATCCAAACGAAACCTCCTGGCACGATCTGAGCCATTTCTGCTTCTCTTATCATTTGTTACCTGGAATAAGAGACCGACACTTACCTGCGTCCAGCCCCTTCCCCAGCTCCGTTCCCTTCTCTGGAAATGCTCCAGCCCCTCAATGTCTTTCTTGTCATGAAGGGCCATATTTTTGTTAAAACCAAAGACAGGTACTCCTTCAGCAAGCAGCTTTGTTGCATTAGGGGCAGCTCTTTGCTGTCTGGTGGTCCTTAGTTGCTGCTCACAGGGTGAAATCCTTCATACTTAGGGAGCAGCTTAGATTGTTTGCTGCTGCATTAAATCTCAGCAAGTTTATTTTGTGTCCAACTTCTTGAAAGGTAAAGAAAAATTTAATTTAAATGCCTTTTCTCTTCATTTGTTACTACTGTAATGACTGTGCCCTTTGCCAAGTTAAACCATAGTATTTTATAGAATCACAGAATATCTTGGATTGGAAGGGACCCACAAGGATTACTCAAGTCCAACTCCCAGCCCTGCACAGACACCCCAGAAATCCCAGCCTGGGCATCCCTGGCAGCGCTGTCCGAACGCTCCTGGAGCTCTGGCAGCCTCGGGGCCGTGCCCATTCCCTGGGGAGCCTGGGCAGTGCCCAGCACCCTCTGGGGGAAGAACCTTTCCCTGATCTCCAACCTAAACCTTCATGACACAAATTCAGGCCATTGGCATTTCTTTGCCTTTGATGTCTATCAATGTGTATCACCTTATATATTCTCTCTATATATTGGAAGTATTTTGGTAGCTTCATCAAGTGTTTAGTAGCTTTTAGTATTTAGTTTTTGGTCCTGTTAAGAATATTTTTCAGACTGTTGGGATGTCTCACCTTCAGTTCATATAATGCATCCCATGTTACTTTTTTATTATTCAACTGTCTTAATTAAAAAAGAAATCCCCTGTAGAACAAAGTCATATAAATGATGTGTCAAGCCTGTTACAACAGGGGTACTTCTGTGTTTAATTTTACTTCCAGTCTCACTGAAAGAGCATTGATAAGGTGTATTTCTCAGTGCTGGTGATATCCTCCTTGGAATGAGTCTGACAATCACTGTTCCAGTACTATGCTCAGGACAAACTGGCATGTCATTATCTTGGAGCATCCTATTTACTTCCTTAAAATAAAGTATGCTGGTTTCTTTCCTTCTCATTGTCCAAAGCTTTCAGAAGGGATTTTGGCAAATTCTAGCTTCGGGTTTCCTTTCAACTTCTACTTTTAATTCCCATTTCTTTTTTTCCAATTTTTTTCTTATAAAAGCTGCATTTTATACATTCTTTTTTTGATGTGAAAAGTGTGGTTTATGAGCTGTTTCAAACTGAGGTAAATCAGACTTTTTGAGACACTTATTAAATGAGTCTCCTTATTGGCTTTTTTTTTTCTTTTGGGATCTACAGGCTTTGTGGAGTTGACTTTTTGAATGTGTTAAGTTCATATATTACTGGTTTGAATTTTACTGTGTGTGCAAATAGCACTTAATCAATTCACTGGTATTTGAGCAGCCATTACTCTTTAGTCTGTATTAATTTTTTTATTTATTGAAGTTCAGCCCTGAGTTAAATTAAAAACTGCTGTGTAGAGGGAGGTAAGAAACCAATGTTGTTTTTAATTCCTTAAAAACAAACAACCACGGGAGCTTGAGATTGTTGTTCAGCCTTGAGTCTTCCTTGTTGGCTGAGCTCATCCCTGCTGTGATTTGATGGTCTGTAATAGATCACATTATCCCAGAATGGTATGGGTTGCAAAGACCTTAAAGATCAGCCTGTTCATGGTCAGGGGCACCTTCCACTATCCCAGGTTGCCCCAAACCCCGTCCAGCCAGGCCTTGGACAGTGCCAGGGACCTTGAGACTTCCAGCTGCACACAGCTTCTCTGGGCACCCTATGTCAGGGACTCACCACCCTCACAGCCAGGAATTTCTCCTGATAATGCCAGCTGATGATTCCTAATCTTCCTAACAGATGCCAGCTGTTATCTCATCTTGCTCTTATTCCAACTTATTGTTTTGCTTACTAAACATTGGCCTGTAAGTACTTCTGTGAGGGGAAGATGAGTTGGGGTACCAAGATGTTTTCATTGTTCTGATCATAACTTATTATTATTATGAAACGTCCATAATGAGTGAGATTGAAAAGCTGTTGAGCTCCATAGCCTGCCTGACAGTCGATGGAGAAGAACGGATGAAAGAGGACAAGCATTCAAGTAGAAAAATCCATATTCTTGTTAGCCTGTGCATACTGCCCTCAGTGACAACATAGTACATGTATTCTTGTGTTCGATCTCAACTTATAGTTGGGCAAAAATAGGCATGTGATGAAGACACATGAGGGAAATTTGGGAGACAAGTCTCAGTTTCCATTGTGGACCTTGTACCTTGTTGTGGAGAGGGGAACAACCTTGTTGTAAAACATTTTTGCCTTTTTAAAATTGCATTATTCATGTCTTGAAAATCAAAACCAAAACCTTACAGAGATGTGACTGCTGCAAAATCAGGCATCTCCTTTAGAATGCAGCATTTTTTGATGATGAAAGATATTTATGAGCTGATTTCATACAAATGCCTTTTGAGGGTTGTAATCAGGTCTGTGCTTTCCCTTTATTAAAAATTAGTCTGATACTTATCAAGGTGGTTTTCAGAGCTAGAGACAGAGGCATAATAATAAGTGAATGACTTGGAATTGAAGTTTTACACCAATTCGGGAGGCAATGGTACTTCCTTGGGAGCTCCAAATCCATTCATTAATAACAATATCTGGCCTATTATTTTTCTTCTTTGTTTAGCTGTAGTGTTTCTCTGGAGCTCTTTGAGTTTGCAGTTCTACGCATTTTTATTATGAAAAATTTAGTAGGAAAAATTTCTGCCACATGTCCCTGCCCTTGTGCTTATCTAAGGGATGGTCTTTGGAGAAAGATAACCAATGGATGGAGGAGAGAATTGTGTTGAGAATTTTTAACCTGGATATCTGTTGTGGGCAGTGGTCCCACAGAGAAGTGTCTCAGCATGGTGCAAAGGACATGAACTTGTGGCAGGAGAGCAGAAATTTGCAAGGGGAAAGACAACAAAAGCCCCTGCACTGCTCCTTTGGAACTAGAAATCAGCCACCAAGGTCTTGCTTATGCCATAAATTCTACTTATAGTGCACTTAATTATTGAAAAAAACCCCGTAAGGACTATATAAAGAAATAATTTGTCCATCCTTTTTCTTTCTACTTCCTCCCAGTTCTCTACATTTCTGTCAGAATAAATGAATTTACTTTTTGGTATTCCGGTTCCATGCAGAGTACCACTGTATGTTCATTTTCCTCTTCTCATGCATCGAACATAAGCACTTTCCAAAATCTTGATCCCACTTCCTTGTTTATATTTAAATTTCATTTAAAGCCAAAATGCTGTATGTATTTTGGAGAAGAATCTACTAGCTGCAAATCCTCTTTATTCCAAATTCTTCCTCTGTGAAATTATCTTCTAGAGCAGACACCAGATTTAACCTGGTTTTGCTGCACCCCACCAGAAGCATCACCAGATTGGTTTTAACTGATTATTTTGTCTCCACAGCACTAGATGGTGCTGATGACAGTATCTCTGAAATCTGAATCTTCAAAGATACCTATGATTGCAGAAGTAGTGCTGCTGTTTCCTACCAAGGATCAGTTTACAGATCCAGTTACTGATCTGAACAAAAATACTGGTCTGTGAATGCAATAACAGAATATGGGAGGGGGGGAAAGTGGAAAGCTACCAATATGTCTTAATTTCTCTCTTGCTTTTTCCCCTTTTAACATGGAATGTTCTAGTGGTATTGACTAATAACTGTGAGTTAGTGTAACTAATTCCTCATGGCAGTGAGGAGTGTTGGAAAAGCCTTTTCCTGAGGCTCTTGACTATCAGTGGGGTGACAAGCACTGATACTGCTAGGAATCCACTCCCACCGTCTGTGAAAGATGTAATATGAATGATACATTACAAGTTAAAAAAATTCAGGGGACTTCTTCCAGTGCTGATCATCATTTCTTGAAGCAGAAGAGCCTTGCAAGCACATGGCTTCAAACACTGATCCAGTTCCAAGAAACGGAGGCTGTCCAGAATATAATACTGAGGTAGATTTTGCGACCTGTAAGTGGATTTTGTTCATAGAACCACGGAATGGTTTGGGTTGGAAGGGACCTTAAAGCCCATCCAGTGCCACCCCTGCCATGGGCAGGGACACCTTCCACTATCCCAGGCTGCTCCAAGCCCCGCCCAACCTGGCCTGGGACACTGCCAGGGATCCAGGGGCAGCCACAGCTGCTCTGGGCACCCTGGGCCAGGGCCTCACCTGTCAGCCTTTTGGTGCTTGATCGAGCCAGCCTTCCCACCCTCTAAAACACACATAGTCATCCTAGGAAAACCTGATAGGAGACCTGTAATGCCCCCCGAAAGAAGTAAAGAAGTCCAAATGATGTTTTTAAACACAGAAAGCCTAAAAACATCTGACACCTAACAAGAGCAAATGGCCTCAGGTTGCACCATGGCAGGTTTAGAATGGATATTAGGGAAAATTTTTCCATGGAAGGAGTTGTTCTTTCACAGGCTGCCCAGGGCAGTGGTGTGGTCCCCATCCCTGGAAGGATTTAAAAGCCGCGTGGATGTGGCACCTGGGGACGTGGGGCAGTGGTGGCTTGGGCAGTGCTGGGGGAATGGTTGGACTCGATGGTCTTAGAAGCTCTTCTAAGATGGGGGTGGGTTTATCTGTGAATTGACAGCCATGTTTGAGCTATCCAGGGCTTTAGAGGAGCATCTGACTCCTTGCTGCTGCTGAGCATTAGCTGGTGGCCTTTGCCCACTGCTACTGCTTCCACCGTTCTCCTTGTAAATCAGATTATACCACCCTCTGTGAGTGCCATTGCCATGCTTTTCTTCAAAATGCAAGAAAAATATGTTTTTCTCTATGTATATGGACCTCTGATTTAACAGGTTATTTATAAAGCTAGGGTAATCCTTTTTTTCCTTGACTTAGGCTAAAATAAATTTGAAAAGAATGTATACTAGTAAAATTCAATAACTCAGCCTCAAAATACCCAAGCTTTTTGTCATATACTTGGATTTCTCCTGTCTAAGCAACTAGATTATTAGAATGGATAATATGCAAGATACTTAAGTGTATATTACAATGTATTGCATGAGGTGCTGCACTTAAAAATTGCATGTATACCATTCCTTCTGTAACAGTTTGACTTTTAAGAATTTAATAATGAACATAAAATGTTCTTCAGGTCATATATTGTATAGAATATTTATTATTCAAAAGTTGCCGTTACTTACCCATGTATTAAACAAACAAAAAAAATAATATAACTATAGTGCATTGCATTCTAAAAATTTTATGTATATAGTAAGACTCCTTTTCTTACTGAACAGTCTTAACTATTTCAGGACATTATCGTGAAGTTATTTTAATTTTTTTTTCCCCAGTTTATTTTCTCTGTTGTCTAAAAAACACAACAAAGTGCTGGAGCAAGCCACACAGTCCTTGAGAGGTTCCCTGGGTTCAAACGACTCTCCACTTCCTGATTATGTGAGTATCAAAATGAATGTTGTAATGGGTGCTTCGAAATTGAAGTCATACATCCCTAAATCTGCAAAGAATTCTCTGAGTGTGGCAGCTGAGCAACCACCAACATCAAAATACAGGAACCTGCATGAATGATGTCATGTCTGAAACATCTCTAAAAAACAAGTATTACACTTAGAAATGGCAGAACAAAACCACAACTATTCAGAGGGAAGAGACTTACTGTCAACTTGTGCTTTTCAAGCCATCAGTAATTCAGGATATTCAAATCACACAGCTGAAAACAGCATTTTTAAGAACTGGGCTTTAGCATCCACAGAATCTTAAAATGCCTAAAAATGATTGAAAACAATTCCCAGTGAGCCTCTGGGGGAGTACTGGAGTCATGGGGCAAATTAGTATGTTCTGAATACATGGATACTTACAGTTCCTTTCGTTTGCTGAGCCAATGCACACAAGTAGGCAATAATTTTGTATTTAATTGCACAGCTTGTTGGGAAATCTCTACTTAGGGTAGAAGAAGGAGACGTCTTGCAAGGACTTGAATAATAGCTTTGTACTGCTGGAGTACCTTTGGTCTGTGCTCATTTGAACCTTCACTGCAGTGCTGTGTGAAGGAAAGAAAAGTTGATTGATCAGTTGCTCACAATTTTTGAGGATGAAAATGTAACAACTGTTTTATTTTCAGGGCTAATATGTGTTCCAGAATATGCCTGCCTGAGACTTTACATATCCTATTATTCTAGCATTAAATATAAAAATACCTAAAAAGGTTATTTGATGTAATACCTTAATGATTTAAATAAGGAAACAGCATGATACACATCTGTAAAAGAGCACATATAAATAAATATATCTATTTCTGTGCATACACACATAGGCATGCAGTAACGTACATATGAAAATACATATTTTAAGGTGTGTGAAAACACAATGCTTGAAAAAAATTTTATATGGTTTGGACTTCTTTTTAGCTTGCTGGATGTAAACAATACTGCAATTAAAGAAAGGCCCAGGGAAAGGCTTTCTGTAAAAAGTTGTCCCCTTACATACAGAGACAACTGAGCAGTGCAGCTGATAGATCTGGGAAAGCTCCCTGGAATAATGCCAAGAGCCTTAGCTACTTCACTGAATTTCTTCTCTTTTTATTGTTGGTATGGTGTAGGGATGGAAGCGAGAAAGAGAGCACTTGGAAAGGTTGGTGTAGGGGAGAGTAAAGTAAGTTCATGGCCTGTATTTTGAAACAATATGGTAAATTATTAAGCTTTCTGGTCCTTTTTCCTCTCCAAATTGCTCATGTTACAGCTCAGTCTGAAGCATAAGCAGTTGACTAAAAAAAGTTGAGGCCAGATTTCATCACTTCAGCATATTCTGCTTCTGAAAGCTTGTGTTTATGTTGTGTGTAAGAACAAGGAAGAGTGTAGGATCTGAGGGGACTGAAATGTCTGAAGTCTGAAGCTCGTTCCACCTCTGTATCCCCGCATGGAGCTAAGCAAAGAGGTGATTCCAATATTGCCTGCTCTGCACAGGTTTGTTTATTGAGAGGTGGAGATTTGTCCAATAAGCAGTTCTCCTTGAAGGTTTTGTTCAGACCAAATACGTATTTTAAAAATGCATTTCTCACCATTTTTTCATTCACTTTAATTTAGAGATTATTCATTTTCTTACTGTGCTCTGTAATCGAAAGGGGAATTTGCATGGAACCTGAATCCAAGGGTTAAATCATACATAAAAATATTCGAGGTGCTGCTTAAGGTATTGTCTTAAATCCTGGGTGTTTGAACAGTACTACTTTTCTCTTTCTACTTCTGTAAGTTTTTGTCCCAATGCACAGTCGCTAAACTTGTAGTCACTGATGGTGGCAGGAATATATTGAGTTCTACCTTTACCATGTTTCTTAATGTCTTTTTTGTGAGTATCTGCTGCAGTCTGCCATCCAGTCTGTGGTGTGCCAGCAGAGCTGGGAACAGGAGTAAGGAGCTGACCTAGTTGGCCTTTATACTGTTCTTGCTGAGGTTTTTCTGGTTTTTAAAAAAGAAAAGAACGAGTTGTTTGATTTATTGAGGCTGGACCAGTGTCCAGGATCCTTCCCGATGAACTCTTATCAGTGTGGTGGGATTCAGGAGCAGGATGGAGAAGCCAGCAGGACAGGGAGAACCACCCCCTGTCATTGTTGCCTCAAAGACAGGATCCTTTGTTAGACTAATTCTCATGTTGATTTGTTTACCTGTTGTTTCATAAGCCATATTATTATTAATTGTTTTTGTAGCAGCATTGACCTGTTTTGAAGTACTGCATTTTGATCCAATTGGAAATGGGAAAAGTCCACTTAGGTTTACCTTTCTTTCTTCCTTGGATTCAATGAAAGCATATTTTCCAATGTTTTAGCAAACAAGAAAACTGGTAATAAAATAATTGAGAATTTTGTTTCTTTTAGTTCAAATCAAGACATATTACTTAAGTAAACATATCAGTGATTTTCTTGGTTGTTTGATTACAGACTAATGTAATTTATCAAATCAGAGGTACTTAACAGCATAACTAGAGACATGCTAACTTCTCTTGGGTAGTAGCACATCAGACATGTTGTTGGAGCTACCATCTACCCCAAAAATTTCTTTTAAAGGATTTCATAGTCTTGTTTATGATTTTTGAGCACTTCCCCTGCTTGTTAAACTGCAGCTGGTAAGGAGAGAGTCTCTCCAGGGAAAGAGTGGATGGAGAAGAAGAGAGTAAATTTTGATTTTTGGCAAATTTATGTAATTTTCTTACTGATATAAGAAAAAACCCAGTTTCCTTAATGCAAAAATTGAGGAAAGTACAAATCAAATGTAGAAATAGTTTTAGATTAAAGTAGTTTGGAGCACATCATCCCTGGAGTCTTACCTTCTAAACTTTGGGCTTTAAAAAAATAAATTCTTCTAGCCAGATGATGAAGCTTAAATGTGTTAGTAATAATTGTAGAAATAATCACACTTAGTGCCAATATATTCAATTATTTAATATGTAGGATTGTCATTTAAACAGCACTTCAGTGTCAGATGAAATTTGTCAAGGATAGAAACCTTGTAGTGTAATACAAAACTTTTCATATTAATAAATATACTCAATATTAAATATACTCAATATATGGAGAACCGTCCTTTAATCCTCCAAAATCTGTTGGCTGTTGGGGTTATTTAGTACAGAAATAAGTGCATGTTGACAATCTGAAGGGAAAAATTTTAAAAATACAGATGTAGTGAGCTCTACATGGGCATGTATATATATAAAAATATATATTTAAATATATATTTATATATGTAAAGTCTGTAGTAGCAAAACCTGGTGGTACTGGGAGAGTTCCCAATCAAAGCTGACTTCTCCTGACTCCTTCCCAATCCAGTAAATTTACCCACTGTGCAAAGCTGGCTTTCATGGAGGGCTGGAATTCTGCAAATGTTGATGAGTTTTTCTCTCATCTTGATAACCAGAATTAAACTTTGCATCTGGATGACGAGATTTCTGTATTATTTTCTTTTCCCCCTCAGTTTGTGCTCCATAATGAGCTAAATGAATTCCAATATTTAGATTCTTCTTTGATTTTCTCCTGATTTATATGGTAAATAGAAAGCAGCTGTCTGTTTAACCATCTAACTCTTGAAACTCCTAGGCCCCTCGAGCGTCATCTGGAAGTAATGTAGCTTGTAAAACAAAGCTAAGAAGAAAAAGCAATGTTTGTTTTATGTGGGATGAATGACTTCAGTTGGGGTCCCTCTAATTCAGCCATTATGGGGGTTATTAAAAAGCAGTATTACAAAAGTGGTTTCAACAAAAAAGAAATTTCGGGGGAAAGGGGGGAACTTATATCTTGTTATTACATTTGATTTTATTCAAAGCTCCAAGTACTTCATAAATAGTCCTTCATTTGGGTTTCCCCAAGAGAGAACCAGCCCAGTCTCCCCCCGTACATCGATAGATGTTAAAAGGTTCCCCTGCGTCATTTACTTCCTAGGAAGAAATTGTCTGTTATAATTAAGAGCTCCAGATTTATCTTAGAAACTTGGAGTTGCTAAAGAATAGGTAAAATCAGGTCCATGAACTGCAGTATTTTCTGTCTTTTAAACATAATGGAACAGATCTAAAATCTATTAATGTTCTAGATTGAGTTATGTGCAGACAAGTTAATTTTTAATCCAGTATGTAGCAAACAAGTATTTCATTCATGACTGATGTGAACAATTTGTCCTTTAAGTAAATGTTGTGATGTTTTGGGGGTTAGAACGAGATGATCTTTAAGCCTTCCCAGCCCAAACCATTCTAGGATTATATGATTCTATGAATCATAGCGCCATTTGGAGTGGAAAAGACCTCTAGGTTCATCAGGTCCTATAATATGTTCTGTGCTTGCATATCTAATATTAAATTAGGTATCCTGCAACTCTATCTGATTTTTTTAGTTATCTAAAGAACAGTTTAGTGCAGAGCTGTGCCATCACATGGAAGTGTTTTCCTATAAAAAGTGTTATCACAAAGAAATGGGAAGTCTTCCCTGCGATCATCTGTTGACTCCAGTAATGATGCAGAAATGAAATTAAACCCACTTCCAAATAAACTGGTTGGCCATAATAGAGTTAGTGTGGTGCAATTAACGTTGTTCAGTTGGTAGTCTGTAAAGTACTGCTCAGTGGTAACTGCTAAGAACACACAAAATGTGTAGAGCTGGATACACTGTTGGCAGAATGAGAAACTTTTACCAAATTAAATCAAGTCTCCTAACTGAGATATGTCCATATTTGTCAAATACTAGGGTGAGGAAAAAAGCCAAGGTAGTTTTGTTTTGTTGGGGGTTTTTTTTTGTCATAATCTTTTTTAAAACTCAGAAACCACCCAAAGCACTGCGTGGGTCTCTTCAGTGGTTTGTCTCTATTTTCTTCCATTTCCAAATGTCATCAAGAAACCCAGTAAGATTTTTTTTTAAATACCTTAGCCCTGCATTGTTAATGGCCTAATAAACTTCGGATTTGTGCTTGAATTTTTAGATTCTCATGTTGTCTAGAGTAGTAAACTTAAAATGTGATTACAGAAGGGATTTTTTATTAGGGTGTTGTTTACTGAAAGTGTATGGAAAGCAATATACTGCTCGGTGGGTTTTGTGTGGTATGTGGATTCTAGCAGATTAAGTTGCACTTAATATGAGAGTCACCTTGTTTTGCACTATAATACCTTCTTTTTGATTACTCTGACTTGATGGCTGATGAAGTAACATTTTCAATATCAGGTTATTCTTGGGTTTGCCTGTCTCCAGTATTGAGCAGAGGGCCTATAAATACTTTTTCTAAATATTAGTCATAGCCTCCTCCAGATGAATTATATTTTATGGAATATTACTCCTACCTAATCCCCCTATTTTTATATCACCAAAAAATAGCTATTTCAGAATAGACTGAAATAACCAACCTAACCCAAATCTAAAGGGAGCTTTTCTATTGAGTAATAGCTGAATTCTGCAGTTCTGTCTGAATTCTTGATCAGTTCTTTCCTTTAAATGAATTGAAACTTTCATGAGAAAATGCTGCATAAATTATCTTTAAGCAGAAGAACTATCCTGAACTCCTGTGAAAAAGATGGTGAAGTTCAGTCTGTTTGAACTTCTGTATATCACTATGAAGTACTTATAGTTATTTGCAGCTTTTTTTTTCATTATTGTGTTTTCATGAATACACTGCTTGTGGTTGAAAAATTTTTAGACAAGTACATTGAAGAACATCAAGATGATGTTCTTCAAAAAGGTGATGGTCTTTCATCACTCAGGAGTTCCACAAAAGTGTCATTGGTGTCTGGTATTTGTGTGTCATAGATGGTGTTAAGCCTTACTTCGCTTAGAAATTCTCATTATTTTGGAAAATAAGGGTGAAAATTCCTTTTTATTAAAGAACATTTACTGTGGCAATAGCATCTTGTGATCATCTGATTGAAAATCTTCCATTCTTCAGATTTTTGAGGCAGGAGAACAAGTAAGTAGAAGAACTTCTGACATTAGCTGTGCAAACACCTGCTAAAGTAATTTCAAAACCCCTTGTTTTGCTCGTTAGACGCATTTGAAATCAACCAGACATGAACATCATAATTTTTTACTTATTCTTCTTCTTTAACAGTTATATAGCTTTAGGACATTGTCATAATTTTGTAGTAAAGGATACAAGTTATGGCATTTGTTAAGATTTTGCACTCAAACCACATGTTTTTTGATAAGACTGCTTAAATGAGTGGTCTTAAAAGAAAAGGTGATTAAGCTGAAAAAGTTGTAAGATCTTGTCTTAGAAATGGATGAGACCCTGGGGTTCCTTCACACCTCCATAAATTAAACAGGAGAATTTTGTATGCTGACTTTTCTCCTGCACAGCTAATTGGGTTGCATTTGAGAGAACTGGAAACCTGGGAATGCTGGGATTTTAGAAGGGTCTGAGGTGTAGCTGTAGATAGAAAATGTGATACATTATTAAGATAAAACCTTCATGAGCCTCTCCATAAAACTGTTTATTACTGCCACGCAAACCAACATTTGTTTTATTCAGACTAATGACAAGTGTTGAAGTGTTTGGGTGAAAAAAGGAAAAGTACTGATCCCCAAAGCACCCTTCTTTGCTGATTTGGTCATTAGATGCTTTTCCTGCTGCCTCTTTCACATGAGTGAGTTGTTCAGGGTTTCTCAGAAACCAATTATTCACCTGGATGGTTCATCTTGGTCAGACGTCCGCAGACAAACAGAACAACCTAATGCAGTAGCTCTCCAAAGAGTAGGATTTATTTTTATAACAGCAATCTATTTCAACAATGCATTAAAACAATTTTCTGGTGTTCCTAACGCAAGGTTTTGATTGAAAAATGTGGTGCTTAAAAATCATAAGTATGTGACCATATGTTATAAACATCCCAGTAATTGTTTTTTTAAACGTGCAGCCATATAAAGTAGAGGAAATGGATGAGGAAGAAAGTATGTACCAAACCTTTTAGGCTGTTTGGTACTAAATACCTAACTGGAATTGGAATTTTTGTGTGCTGCTTTTTCTCTATGAGATATTGGCGGAACAAGTTGTACCTTCCATTTCCAATTTCTCCTCTTCATGTTTTCAGGGCTATTTACAGACTAACCAGTGAAATTTTTGTACGTTTTTAGTTGTTGTTTAAAAAAACCCCATCTATTTCTATCAAAGGATGCTAAGACATTATTAAAAAAGTAAATGAACAAAGATCTTTAGATTCCTTCATTGCAGATATCTGATTTGACACTGGAAAGACAAAGAAAATAATAGACCTTAGGGTAGACCAAGATTCTTGATTTTGAGAAACGTGATATAAGAAGAAGATGGTGTGCTTCACATTGGATAAAATAATGGAAGAAGTTACTCACCTGTCGAGATGCTGCTCAAATCTGTCTGAACTGAAACATCCACACTTCAAATACTGTGTCCAGTTCTGGGCACCTCAGGACAACAAGGACATGGAGGGACCTGGAGCATGTCCGGGGCAGGGAACGGAGCTGGGAAGGGGCTGGAGCCCCAGGAGCGGCTGAGGGAGCTGGAAAGGGGCTGAGGCTGGAGCAAAGGAGGCTCAGGGGGGACCTTGTGGCTCTGCACAAGTCCCTGACAGGAGGGGGCAGCCGGGGGGGTCGGGCTGTGCTGGCAGGGAACAGGGACAGGAGGAGAGGGAACGGCCTCAGGCTGGGCCAGGGGAGGCTCAGGGTGGATACTGGGGAAAAATTCTTCATGCAAAGGGTTGTCGAGCCCTGGCAGAGCTGCCCAGGGCAGTGGTGGGGTCCCCATCCCTGGAGGGATTTAAAAGCTGTGGCACCTGGGGACATGGGTCAGTGGTGGTCTTGGCAGTGCTGGGGGAATGGTTGCACTCCATCTTGGAGGGCTTTTCCAACCTAAACAATTCTGTAATTCTATAAAATGTTGAAACAGGACCATTTTCTGTCTCTACAGAGCCATATTTATTCCAGGTTGTATCCATGTTACTGAAGCAAGTTAATCTCATCAGTTCACAGTTTATCTTCTTGGAGAGGTCTTGTCCCCCTGAGCAGCATTTCAGTGTCTTGCTGAGGGCAATTCTCCCACTGATGGCTGTTGTTAATATTACCTATAATGTTACGCAACTGTTGCTGATTGGCAGTGTGGGTGGCCAGGAGACTGAATGATGGGAAGAAGGAAAGGAGAGTATTTTAAAGGGAATGAGTCAACCATATTAAACGACAGTCTTGGTATGAAGTGAATAAGAAAAAGGTTTGGAGAAGAAAAATTACTAATATAGACAGAAATTCAAAACCAAAAGTGGGTTTTGAAAAAGGGTTGGCTCCTCTCTGCTGCTCATATGAAGTATCACAAGGAGCAAAATAAGCCACTTACTGAAAACTGATTTCCTCATCACCTGGCCTGAAAACAGCATTAAAGAAATGTGGAAGGGAGAATTTACATTTTGTTTATCCCTATTGACAAGAGTGGATTCTTGTTCTCTGTGAAATATCTTTCTGAAAAACCTCTCCGAAAATGTAAAGAATGTATTTAGAAGAAATAGAAATTTATAAGAGTCTGTTACTCATTTTTATTAAATTGTTTAGACACCCTAATGTTTTTCACAGGTGTAATTGAAAAGATGAACTTTTGATTCCCTTTCATGTAATCAGCTATTTCTCTTAATTTTCTTATTTCTTTGTTGATTAGGAACTAAGTGAATTGGGGGAATACATTGCACATTTCATATGCTAGATCAGCTTTTATAAATAGGAAGTCTTCCATAGAATTGGTTAATTATAGAAACAATAACCCAGAATTTGGACAAAAAGTAGCACTTCTTAACAAGCTCTGAATTAGACGCAGAGAGCTGGGGGTGTTCAGCCTGGGGAAGAGAAGGCTCTGGGAAGACAAGCCTCTAATACATTGCATTGTTTAATCCTCCTGTATTTGTTATCCCCAGCGCTTTTGGGAGATGTCTGATTGCCTTCACGTCTCTGAAACAAAGTTGAGACACGTAAGATACCTTTTTTTTTTTTAATTGCCCTTCAGATATGTTACTGGAATATGGTGGAGCTCTTCCAGAGCTGCTCTTGTTCATATTTAGGCTGGAGCCCAAGCTGGGTGAGCTGTGGCCCGCTATTGAATACATGACATATTCTCCAAAGACGCTGTGTTCTGATGCATTTTTTTGTTGCTGTCAAGCTGGTACGGTGTGTACAGAGCCTGTTCCACTCCAGCATTTGTGTGTGTGCTAACCCAAACCCTTGACCTCAAAGATAATGTTGGCTAATAACAAAAACCAGCCATCCTGTTCTAGAGAAAATAAGATGAATTGTAACATTGCAGATTCAATTTGTTTTGTTCACTGCAATAGGACTCATTATCTGAAGTATATCTGTTCTCCCCAGATAAACTGAGGAGAGAATGGATGTTGCAGTTCCCAAAGGCAGGTCTTTTATCTACTCACCAGCAGATAATTTGTGGCACTTGCAGAGAAATCAGATGCTTACTCAGTGCAGCCAAAAAAAAGTTATCTGAACAAATAATGACAAGTTTTCCCATTCCAACACTAATCTTCTAGATTTTGATAAATTGAGTCAATAGGAAGAGTCATGTTACATTCCCATGGGAAAAAGCTTCGTGGAATTTTTCTGATACATAAAATTATTTTTCTGCAATAAATTAGCCATCTTACCATGTGGTAGACTGTTAATTAGAATTTGTTAGAAAACTTAGTGTAAATTATAGGTAACCAGTCATAATGACAAACAGGATTTTGGTGAGGAAAAGTTGAGGGACCCTGGGGTGGATGTACAACCTACCCAGGTACTTTGCTGTCTTTCAGCAGTAATCTCTCATCTTGTCCCTGTCTGTCACTGCTGTGCTTTATGAACCAGACTACACAAAACTAACTTTGGTCCCAAAATAGACAAGACTTCATAAATATTTCAGGAAATTTTATTTAGTTGGAAAATGCAGTTTTTACATATTTCTATCAAGAGCATTTTGCTTCAACATTTGAGAAAATACCATCTGTTGCTCGTAGTTCATTTTGGAACAAGTGCCTGTGTACGTAGACTTCTACAATTATCTTCTGTGAGTTTTGGGTTTTCCACGTCTCAGTTAAAGGTTCGTTTTTTGGCATTCAGGCTGCAGCTGCTCTGTGCTTCCAGGACATTCAGCAGAGCAGTGGTCAGCAACTTCTGTGTTTGTCAGAAATGATGCAGTGCCTTTGTGTCCAAACGTCCTTGAAAAATAGGATGGAATGTAGTGAAAAGAGATTTAATCTAAAAGCTACCCAATTTGTTTGGTTTGTTTGCTATCAGCACTCAGAAGGCTGTTTCTCATCTCCTTACAATTAATATTTTACTCAGCTCAAGAGAGCAGTTCTTGAAATTTGTTCATGGAGGTTTTTCGGGCCCAGGTTAATAGAATAAATGATACTTTTACTGGCAGTGACTAGTTTTGAAGAGTTGGTAAGGTAAGAGGAAAACAAAACCACTTTCTTATATTTTCTAATATTTTAAAAGAACTTATCTCCTTTATACTGCAAACCACTTCAAAGCTCAATGATGTGATTTTTCTGATAGGCTTCACCCATCTTTGTTAATCTATTCCCTTTAATTTTCAAAATATTTAACACCACTGAAAGAATGAATACAGTATGTGTGCCGAGTGGTGTCATAAGGAATTCTTTAACCATGATGCTATCTTTTAATGTATCATAAGAAATAAAAGCATTTTTCGTGGTTTATCTTCAGCTCTGGTATAAGATGATGGCTGTAAAGCATCGTATTTGTGCTCACAGAAGTTTGGGAATCTCATGCCATAACCCCTTGTCAGGTGTCTGCTGTCTGGGACCTGACATTTTTTATCATACACTGCTGCTTTTTAATACGGAACCATCATAAAAACTTTCCTGTGGGCACACTGTCACCTTCTATATGAACAGCAACAGGTTAAATCAACCTTTTTTGTAATTACTGTTTTTAAACATGACTAATATTGTCATGAGGCAGTCAAGAGGGGTTTTTTGGTGTTTTGTGGTAGTTTTCTATTATTGTGTTACCCATTTCAGTTTCCCTTTGTAGTAATTTTTGGTGTTTCAGCAGAGCAGGAGCCTTGCACTGTGGAAGCAGGGGCAGGATGTGTCCTCCCTCAGCAGTAACAGCATTCCCTTGCCTCCTTGGCATTTCCTGAATTGTAATGATGGGTATGTCTGCTCTGCGAACCCCTTCTGAGTTTCTTATGGCTCCCACAGAAATTTCAATAGCAATTTTCCCCCCAAGGGCAGAAGTACAGAATCTTTTGGCTGCTGGGTAGAGAGAAGTACTCACTTTCCCCACTGACATCCTGTGCATCATCAGGACTGGAAAATCTTCTGCTTGGATAGTACAGAAATTATGGAAACTCCATGCAGTCTTTGTTTGTATTGAGGACTTGGATTACACAGTCTCGTGTGTGAAGTTTTTTCTCTTAGATAGGGTCAAAATTATTCAGAGTGGTACTTCCAGAGGGAGACAACAGTTCCAAGGCATTGATGGTTTTGCCGTGTCACAGCAGACATGGGGTCTGATCAGTGAGGAATCAGAGGAGAACTTATGAATTTAGCTTCTGTGAAGTTGACAGCTTTAGTCAGGGATCAGTATATATTCAGTTTGTTTTGATATCTTCTCAATTAAAATTGCTTACACACTGAAGATAGGTCTGCAAAATCATAGAATTGTAGGATCATTTGCTTTCAAAAAGCCCTCTTGAGTTTGGGTTGGAAAAGTCATAAAGTCCAGCCATTCTCCCAGAACTGCCTACTAGCACCAACCCATGTCCCCAAGTGACACATCCACACAGCTTTTAAATCCCTCAGGGATGGGGAATCCACTCTGGGCAGCCTATACCAGGGCTGGACAGCTCTTTTACAAAAGAAGGTTTCCCAAATACTCGACCTGAGCCTCCCCTGGCCCAGCCTGAGGCCGTTCCCTCTCCTCCTGTCCCTGTTCCCTGGCAGCACAGCCCGACCCCCCCAGCTACCCCCTCCTGTCAGGGACTTGTGCAGAGCCACAAGGTCCCCCCTGAGCCTCCTTTGCTCCAGCCTGAGCCCCTTTCCAGCTCCCTCAGCCGCTCCTGGGGCTCCAGCCCCTTCCCAGCTCCGTTCCCTGCCCTGGACACGCTCCAGCCCCTCCATGTCTCTCTTGTCCTGAGGGGCCCAGAGCTGATCCCAGGACTGGAGTAATCTATAACACTGAGGGGTTTACTTGAATGATAGCAGGTGGTTCATAGGAAATACACTAATAGATGTATATATGCTTTTCAGAGAGTGTCACGGTTGTTAATGCAAAGCGTAATGTCAAGGATGAAGAAAATATTTGATAATACAGTCAGAGATGATTCTGGGGTGATAGAGAACTGGTAGATAAGTTGCATTCCTGTAACTCTGGCATATTGTGTGTAGTAAAGTTTGGGAGGCATGAAGTAAAAATGTGAAGAAAACTGTTTGGTTTAAACTGCTAATTGGTGGTTTTTTCTGGCCATTTTTAAGATGTAATGTTCTGCCATCTTATTCTTCTTCATGATAAAAATAAGGGTTTCTGTACTTCAATTAACATCACACAGGATAAAAAGAATAAGACCCCATTCCAAAGAAGCATTAAGGATACGGTAAGGGTGCTTAAATCTGGACTTAACTAGGAACTGAAACACAAAAATGAATGCCTATGTAGTGAGTGTAACTTCCTACAAAATTGTTAAATTTGTTCGTTTTGGAGAACCACTTGCTTCAAAGAGGGTCATCAGAAATCATCTTTAATATATACTTTAAGGTCTACAGATTTCATTGGGTACTATTTATGTTAGTATTACTGTTAGGTTTAATGCATAAATTGGAAACTTTGTTTTATATAAGACCTGCCATGCTCCTGATGGGAGCCTGTGAGGAAGTGGAGAGGGACAAGAGAGTTGAGTGACAGGACAAGGGGGAATGGCTTCCCAGTGCCAGAGGGCAGGGCTGGATGGGATATTGGGAAGGAATTGCTGTCTGGGAGGGTGGGCAGGCCCTGGCCCAGGGTGCCCAGAGCAGCTGTGGCTGCCCCTGGATCCCTGGCAGTGTCCAAGGCCAGGTTGGACAGGGCTTGGAGCAGCCTGGGACACTGGAAGATGCCCCTGCTGTGGCAGGGACAGTGGAAGGAGGTGGTCTCTGAGGTCCTTTCCAACCCAAACCATCCTGTGATGGTTATCATTCATGGTAAGCATCAAGGTTTCAGTTCCTGCAGCACCAATTGCTGTATAACTTCTCCAAAGAGTTTTGCTGGTGACATTTTGCAGCTAAGCTGAATGTGTAGGGCTGGAATCATAAATTTTTCACTTGAGGAATGTCTTTAAAGTCCTTGGGCTCTCCTCAAGGTAGATTGGTTCTGTTAACTAAGGCCTGTATCATGATGATCTATTTACCTTTGTATGGTGGAGTTGGGGTTGCATATGGGACTTGTCCTTTCCTGTTCTACCAGTCAAACTAAACAAAATCTTCCCATACCTCTAAGGGAGTACTGCTTAGTTTCAAGGATAAATGGAGAAATCTTCATTTCCTTTCAACAGCAAGAAAACCTCATTAGTATTTCAAGCATAGTATGACAAAATACAGATTCACAGTTTCAATTTTCTTAGTAGGAATGTTGTCATCTTCCTAGTAGCAGTTGCTTCCCAGGTTTTGTGGAATCTTAGACGATGACTGGGTTCGGTTTTACTAAATACTGTTTGCATTTTGTTGTCACTGTTGCATGTGGTTTGGAAATACTGTCTGGGGAGTGCTTGAGTTCCCAGCTGGTGACTGTCAGGTATTTTGGGCTTTGTGGTGGATCCTCTTATGCTGGAGCTTCTTGGTGGGCTTAGACCAGCCTCTGAAGCTTGACCTCTGAAGCTTTAGTAGATGTCTTCCAGAGTAATTTACTTTTTTTAAGCTAGTTGGGGTGGAAATCAGTTTATTTGATTTGATTCATGGGGAGGCTTGGACCAGCCTGGTCTAGTGGAAGGTATCCCTGCCAATGGGCCTTCCAAACCAAACCATTTGGGGATTCTGGGAATTGTAAAATCCTCAGTAAACAGGTAAAATAGATGCAGGGCTATGAGAGTGAAACATCACCAAGAATCAGTAAAGCACTGAGGGAATCTGGGCCATTTTATAATAATTTTGATTGATGCTGGAGCCTGACTTTGAGGGAGGTGGAGGATAAGTTAAAGTATTTCAAAGTGAAGTGGTTTAGGATTGGAATTTCAAAGACAGGAAGGGCATGGATGGAAGAAGAGCTGAAGGTGAAGGAGTGACCAGGAGATGAGCTGTGGATTAGCTGTAGGTCAGCTGGATAATAAACATGGTGTGGTGAAGTCATGTAAGAAGTACCAGTGAAGCATCTGCACCTTCTCTGGGATATATTTGTGTGGCTTGGTATTTCCTGGGCCAGTGCAAGTCAGGCAAACAGGGTTCTGGAGCATCAAAGCGGTTGGGCTTGCTGCCTTGGCAGGTGTCCTGTGGTGTGTTTTCCCTTGGAGCAGACTGCTCCTGGGACGTGGCACACACCACAGCATTTCCTCCAGCGTAGCACTGTCGTGGGCTGTGGTGGGTGTTGGCATCGGGATACGGGCTGCAAACGCCGAGTTCCTCGTGGGAAATGTGTTCCTGCATGGGCTGTCTCGGCATGGCTGAAGACCTGCACTCTCAGCTTGCCAGTTATTTGGGAAGGCAGAGGAAGAGTGTCAGGAGGGACAGTTTATTTAGCAAAGTGTCTGGCAACAAACTTTGCTCTGGTGTGACAGCACTGCTTTTATTTCTAAGCAGTGACCAGAGATGCCAGGGTTAATTCTTGGGGTTATACTCACTATAGGCCCTGCATTTTTTCATGTAATACCTACTTTACCAAAAGTTGTCGGAGTTTGACATAGAACAGCCAAAGAGTATTGCCAGTAAAAGAGATGAAGATAAGATTCTGGTTACCAAAGGCTTGGCTTTGAAGTTGCTTTGCTCACTGAGGGTAAGAACAGCTTTCTTGTGAGCTTCCTTCATTCCCCTCCGTTCTTCCACTCCTTTGGCAGAGCGAGTTTATTTTGTTGAAGGTTTTATTTTCTGCTGAAAGTGCAGGAAATTCAGACAGCTCTCTTGGAATCTCCCCAAAGCTAATACAAACAAGATACATATGCTTCTCTTAAACTAACTAAAAATAAAGTAAATTATTTGAAATATTTAACTATAGATATTCCTCTATAAAGACAAAAGGGAAATTTACATCATTATAATTGTCGATGCTGATAAATTATGTTAGCAAGGTGAAATTCACTGGAGCATCTATTGTCTATTCCTCTCAAAAGATTGAGGAGTACCACCCTGAAATCTGGAATAGCTGTGTTACCGACAGAAGAAGTAACTACTGAATGTCTAAAACCAAAATTTATTGAAGTATTCTTTAGCATGTACAAAGCCAGATCAAAAAAAAAAAAAGTGATGTAAAATGGACTGAAATTGTCTGTTCAGCTATACTTTTTGTGGCTGCAGCTTATGGATCTGGAACAGTTCACCAAATTTTTCTTGCTGGTTTCTCTCTGGCAAAAAAAATGGCAGAACTTGTCCATTTGGGGTTAATTTGGTGTTCTTAGTCCTTTTGATATTTGTTAATTGTGCAGGGTATGTATCCTTTTTTTTCCATTGCTGACAAAATTGCCTTTGTAGTCATAGCTGCGTCATGAAGGAAATAGTTGTTTATGACCATTATTTTTTATGATTTATGTTCGCAAATTGTTGAATCTCACTGAAAATATTACAGATGAAGAGCTATAGTGAGTCATCGTGGACAGGGGCTCAGAAAGGAGAAGAGCCATAATTACGGTTGCGTATGCAACCTCCACCCTCACCTTTTCTCTATTCTTACATCCAAATGAGGCCTTCAGCCTCAGCTCTGAATATGATGGGTGGTGTCACAGCAACACAGACATGGTGCAGCACCCCCTGATATTCCAGTTCCTAAAGGGGCTCCAGGAGAGCTGCACAGGGACTGGGGACAAGGCATGGAGGGACAGGACTCAGGGAATGGCTTCCCAGTGCCAGAAGGCAGGGCTGGATGGGATATTGGGAAGGAATTGCTGTCTGTGAGGGTGGGCAGGCCCTGGCCCAGGGTGCCCAGAGCAGCTGTGGCTGCCCCTGGATCCCTGGCAGTGCCCAAGGCCAGGCTGGACAGAACTCTGAGCAGCCTGGGATAGGAGAAAGTGTCCCTGCCCATGGCAGCGGGTGGAACAAGATGGGCTTGAAGGTCCCTTCCCACCCAAACCATCCTGGGGTTCTCTGAGTTTCAAAGAGGGGCAAAGGGAGCACATGTCCTTAAGGGGTCACTCACAACTAACAGGAAGAGTGGTGAGTCAGAGATGGTTTTCCTTCTGTGAATTGTGGAGTTAGTGGGAAGGAAACTATTACAGCATGTCCAGCTGTTTTAAGTAGCTGCTTCACAGCTTTTGCACACTGTGTGCACTCCTGGCTCCACTGGAGAGGGACCAGCAGTGTCGGTCAAAGTGAGCTAAAGCCACCAAGGTTTGACACAAAGCAACTTGCACTTTTGAAAACTCAAATGTCAAAGCATTTTATTACTGACAGCAAGTTCCCACTCCCTAAAAGCCATTCATTGTCATAAGCAGTTAAGTTCAGAATTGTGGTTGGACATGTTCTTTTTTTCAGCCTGCATTTCCATCAAGTATTTCTTCTGCAATTATGTGTGACATTTCCACTTTATTTTGCAGGTTTCTTTGAATTAAGACTTCAGCACAGTGTGCCTTTTCCTTTTTTCTTTTACCCTATTTACATTGTGCAGTTGTAGCATACTCCCTTACCAATCCCTGCTCAGGTTTCGCTTTTTTTTAGGCAGACAAGCTTCTTCCTGCTTATTGTGCTGACTGTATAATTAGCAGTTATTTAGCTGAAAGTATAATTTGGCTGGAAAATTGCTGTGATGTGAATGCACAGTGAGAAATGCAGCTTTTTTTAGTACACACCAGTGACCTGGGTGTCTGTACCCATTGTCATACGACGCATAACACCATTCATATGGATCTTGCCACAAAGGAAAAGTTGCTCTGTTAGATCTCAAATTTGTAAAAAAGTTGGAAAGTAGACCTCTTTAGGCGTACAGTTATTCGTTACTTTGCGTTTAGGTTTACTGTACACCCAGATAAAAGGGGGGAAAACCAAATTATTACACTTAAGTAAATTCCAGCTTGCAATAAAGAAATATATAATCATATCTGTAATACATAGTCTGAAGTATGTAATTGTCATGTGGACATGATATGAGACTGAAGTTTGTTCAGTGGTGCTTCTTAGAATCATGGAATGGGATCTCTGAATGTTTGGGTTGGAAGGGACCTTAAGGTTCATCTTGTTCTACCCTCTGCTGTGGGCAGGGACATTTTCCACTATTCCAGGTGGCTCCAAGCCCCATCCAGCCTGGCCTTGGACACTTCCAGGGATCCAGGGGCAGCCACAGCTGCTCTGGGCACCCTGTCCCAGCTGTAGCTGAGTGTGCAGCATATCTTCCTGGGTTAATGATCAAAAATGCAAAAAATCATTAAGAAATCTGTCACCATCTGTGCTGTACAATACCCTGGGTACCACTGTGGAAAAGGACAGTGCTTGACTTCCAGCCTGGACCCAGGACCTGAGGGTCAGAAGATGGGCTGGGCTAGTCAAGGGGCTAATTTCATCATGGAAGAGAGACTCATGTCCACCTTTGCTTATTGATGCCATTTCATAGCATCACAAGTCACCAAAATTCTGATTTTTCAACTAGTTATTATTTTCCATGTAAACTAACTTTGAAGGAAACAAAGCAGAAAGCTGAATAATTTTGTCTCTGTTTATAATAGACAGTACAAACCACAAGGGATGGTTATGCAACCTTAAACTGAATTACACAAGGACATGCTTTATCTGCTCAGAACTGGTAACATTTAGAGGCTGGAGATTTGCATTCATTCATAATAGAACTTTTAAAATCATTTTTTTATCTTCACAATAATTAAAATAAATTCAATGTCAAATTGAATTAAAAGGATGAACACTCAGAATGTTCCATTGTGGGAACCAGAAGATGGGGACCATAAATTAAACAGGTTTTTGGTGACACTGAGTTTTTGCATCCTCTGCTGACAGTGATTTGTTTTTTGATGGGTAAATACACTGTAAGGAACTGAACTGTAAGCAAATGCCTGGGGGTTTGTGGTTAGGCTGCTTGACTTCTCTTGATATTTAAAAGCCATATACTTTTCAAGTGGTTTTACACATCAGGATGTAAGTATTGAATTCTGTGAAAGTCTTTGCCCAGGAGTATACCACGCTAATTATTAATTGTATTGCAATAAGGAAAGCAACAATATTCCAGGATGGTCAGATCCAGGGACATCCAGCTCTGCCCATCGTTTGCCTTGGCTTTGAACTTCTGTGTGTTCCTTGATAGTGTTTATCAAACTCAAATTGTTTTTCCCCAGATAATGTTCTCATTCATCGTGTTTTCCCCCGCATCCTCTTAGCTTATTTCCATTCTCTTTTCTCTGGCATGATTACTTGTTTTTTCCTTTTAACAAAAGACTACCCAGACATGTACCTGGCTCTCTTTTGGCTGTTGCTGCCTTGTTTATTCCTTGTGTATCTAGAACATGACCAAACATCTCTGGTTTTGCCTTAAAAGTTAGAATCTTTGCAAAAAAGTACCACATCTAATTTCTCTCCTGAGAAGTAACATGAGGTGACTACCTAGAATTACCCACAGTAACATGAGTGCTGTGCCTACATTCCAATCCCCTTTGCAGGCATGATTTCAGTCTCACAGAGTTGGTACCAAGCTTTTAGCTTCCACCTTTCTTTTTAATGATTGTTGTAATTATTTCCATGACAATAAACTAAAAAAATAGGTGGGGGAGGACTGGTACACATCAGTGTTGGCAGAGGCATTATTTGAGCCGTGTTTTGTAAAGGAATACTGTAATAATTTTGTATGTGAGTGCCACACTGAATTTGTCAATTGTAAGCAACAGGAAACTTTTAACTCCTCTCATTTAAATGTACTGTTCATTAGATTGAAATGTATCTGCATTTCACAAATCAATATCTGACTTTTCTTTTCATATAACAGCTAATCCAGTAAAAAAAAAATGGTCTTGCAAAGCTGCTGAGGATGATGGGTTAGTCCTTGCTTGGCCACACACATTCAGCGTTTCAGCTGTGTTCAGCTGCTCTGAAAGTAATACACAGGGTGATAAACTGCAACAACAAAATGTTTTTGTTAATTTATTTATACCTGTCTTGATGCCATGTCTGGATGCAGAGGGGCCATAGCTTGATACTGATTATACAGAGCAGCAAAACCACATGGCATTTTATCAGCATTACTCCACTGTCTTGTCCAAATGCTGTCCTTGGATTTGTGCTTGTTTTTTCCTTTGTTTTGAAAGCTTTTAAACCCTTAGAAATGATTCAATCTCTAATTATAGGAGCAGACAGTTTTCCTGATAATGTATGTGCAGTACAGGGATTCAGTGCCACTTCTCTGTCTTTTATGGAGATCATTCTTCTTAAAAATTCTTTTCTGTGTAGTCAGTTGTGAGTAAAAATCTTCACTATATATCCTACTTTTCTTCATGGAGGTCCCAGATTCTTCACCTGGAATGTGGTAGCTGAAATACAGACAGTTGATTCTGTCCATCAGCTCTCAAAAATGTTAAATTTAATTACTGTGCAATAACCTCTGAACCTTTTCATTGTTTGAAGCTGAGCACAGCAGTGTCTCCAACCTGTTGGAAGATGGTTAACAATACTTTCTGTTTCAATTAGCTGATGCATGGGGTTTAAGGTGAACACCTTTTATTAAAAAATATTTAGTTTTTGAAAAGTAGTTGTGTGGTTTGTTACCTTTCTGCTAACTGGATAGATCTCACTTGATCTGAATCATAATATTTCTGTGAAAGTCATGTAGTCTGTGTTTTAGGGTAGTGTCTTGGTCACCAGCTCATGCTGTTGCACTGGGGGGAGAATTGTTCCAGTGCTCAGAGCTTTTTAAAATACACCATAATACGTCATATTCTGAAGTAAATATGAGTTGATAGGCAAGCACCACTCCGCAGGTGAGTTAGACAGGTCTAATTTTTCTTCAGATTTTTTCTTCAGATCCCAGCTGAAGTAGTTATTTCTATTTTTGTCTATTATTTTCCATTGCATACCCTTCACAACACCTAGCTGGGATGCTGTTTCATAGCACAATAACTAGATAACTACAGGCAGAGGAACCACCTGTGTTTTGAAAGTAAAGATTATTTCTGTCATAGAAGAATGTGATCCCATTGACAGTAATCAGCTTTGTAGGGGTTTCTGTTATCATTGTTAGCTACTACAATGCTAATTTCCGTGGCAAAGTCATTAAAGAATAGGAGATACATTCAGAAGAAAATCTGTGTCCTCCACATCAGGTATCATTGCTAAAGAAGGAGTTTTACTGGAATGCATGCACCAGATATACCTCTTCAAACAAGAGTTGCCAAGGACTTCCACTTAAATCTCCCTTGTACATGTAGAAGATAAGTGTTGGGGATAACCAGACTGAAGTGTGGGAATAAGGATGGGATCTCACTTCTCCATGGTCCTCAGTGTCACAAAAGAAATGGAGGGGCAGGTTAGGGGAATGGTGCTGCCTTCTGCAGGGCCACATCTAGGAGGGGGACTTGGGACAAGGCATGGAGGGCCAGGATACAGGGAATGGCTTCCCAGTGCCAGAGGGCAGGGCTGGATGGGATATTGGGAAGGAATTGCTGTCTGTGAGGGTGGGCAGGCCCTGGCCCAGGGTGCCCAGAGCAGCTGTGGCTGCCCCTGGATCCCTGGCAGTGTCCAAGGCCAGGTTGGATGGGGCTTGGAGCAGCCTGGGATAGTGGAAGGTGTCCCTGCCCATGGCAGGGGGTGGCACTGGATGAGCTTTAAGGTTCCCTCCAACCCAAACCATTCTGGGATTCTGTGATCTACACTTCTAGGAAGAAATGCGCCTTTCTTTGCACTGAAAGCAGCAAAAGCAAAGTGGTAGCGAAGAATTTTGCTCTTTATGAGTCTAAACAGGAGAATGAAAGTTCCTGTGTTCTCTTCTGCCTCAGTGAGAGCATGCATCTGCCACATGACAATTCCTACAGTGCTACTTAATAGTAGAAAATAACTGTGCACAGTTTGAATGACAGCCCACCAAAACACTGTTGTAACTACTGCCTTGTTATGAAGAATTTAAGTGCCTTGTGATAACTCAGAAAATGAACTTGGTGGGCAGTCAGCAAGAGGAAATGTCAGTATTTTCATTGTTCATACCCAGAAGAAAAACTCAGGCTGGTATGGTGTGGTTCACATTCTTGCCAGACCTGTAAAGTCTCACAGTCTAGTTTTTGATGTGATGGAGAGAACCTCATGATACAAACAAGGAAGAATTGCCCTTTTTTACCTATTCCAAGGTAGGACAGACATCTTTCCAGTCTGAATAACCATATTGGAGATATCCTGGTGTGTAGCTCAAGGAGGGAAATCCAGACAGCTGGCAGGAGTTCGCATGCCAGCTTGTTCAGCTTAGGAAGTTTGAGTTTCAGAATCATCAGGAGTGATTTGTCAAATGCGCTGACAAAATGAAAAGCTCTACAAGTTTATCGTAGTGTGAAGGCTTAGTGCGCTGTAAAAGGAGATTCCTTTTTTCATTTATTACAAGTGTTCTTCAATGCCAAGAAAATAATTTTAAAAAATAGTCAAAGAGAAAAAGTCTGATAGCAGTGGCAGATGTTCAAGGTGCAATTGTGTTTGATCCAGTCAGTTTTCCTTCTCCTGCCTTTGCTTTTCTCTTTCACCCACTGCTTTTTATTTCTCTCATATTTTTTCTCTCTATTTACTATCCCTCCTTCCTGCATAGGGGCTCAACAGAAAACTTAATAAATTGATTATATGCTGAAGTGCTTTTACTTAGAATAGGAAAGGTTGAAAAGACTGTGTTCACTTAACCTTTAGTGAATTTGGCTGATTACAATATGGTAATGCTTTATGTCATGGCGCCTGTTGGGAGAATCAAACTGTGAGGCTGAGTACTCGTAGGATGCATTTCAATTAAAATTTTGGTGATTACTGGAGAAAACAAATTTCTTTCCAGACACATGGATTTGCTCACCATCGAGACATTAACCAGCTAATAGCTTTATTAGTAATAATTACCTGTACACTGCCTTTATTACTCAATATTTTGCAGTGGAAAAGGACACACTGACCTTTTACTCCTTTCTTAAAGGCGCAAGACCTGAACGTGATCGAGGAAGTGATCCGAATGATGCTGGAGATCATCAACTCCTGCCTGACCAACTCCCTCCACCACAACCCCAACCTGGTGTATGCGCTGCTCTACAAGCGGGATCTGTTCGAGCAGTTTCGCACTCACCCCTCCTTCCAGGACATCATGCAAAATATAGACCTGGTGAGTGATACGTGACTTCAAGGACGGTTGCACGTCATTTTGTGATCTCTTTTTACTCTTGAGAGGTGGGAAATACTCATCACCTCTTATCAGTTTGTTTTAAAATGTTGAATTTTTCTTGTCTGTTTTCTGGGCCTGCACTGTGATGACTTCTGGGCAACATAGAAACACAGAGTGCTTTGGGTTGGAAGGGACCTCAAAGATCATTTAGTTCCAACCCTCTAATTTCTTTAACATCCCTTTCCCACATCTTTAACTCAGGACCATCAGAGGGATTTTGAGATGCCTCTGGTAAGAGGTTCCCATGCTGTGACACCTCTTTCACCCTCCAAAGGGAGGACAGTGTCAGCTTCTCTTGACTGCTCCATGTTAGAAACCTGCCTTTCAGGGGAGCAAAAGCTAATTTGCATCATCAAACAGTCCTTTTTCTTTTCTCTTATTCCTACCACCAGCCTATTAATGATTACAGGGAATTATTTTTAAATAACTAAGGAGCAGGCATTCAGCTGCCTTATTCCCTAGCTGTATCTGGATGTGTGTTGTTTTCACCTGCCAGGTGTTCTCTTCATAGCAACCTTCTGGTTGTGTAAGGAAACATTTTAGAAGAAAACAGAAGAAAATAGCTGTGGATGAGAAGCTGTTACCAGTGTGACTCTCCACAGAGTATGACTTTGGGAAACAGTTGTTACTTATTTCTGCATCTGATTGTAGTTTTAATGTTCATATGGAGAGCCTGAGCTTCTGCTAGAAAAATCTGAAGCATTACAAATGTTTCTCTGTCTTACAGTCAATATTTGCAGAGCTGAGCAATGCTTGAAGCCACACTATGATCACTGGATGCAAAATACTGGAAGGGAGGGCTGAGCAGGGTGCTGAGTCTCTGGATGCAGTGAATAACACATTAATGTGTCTAATAATCTTCCGAATTTCTGTTTTGATTTGCTTTTAATTACAGAAGATTGACAGATATCTGATTGCCCATAAAGGAAAGTAATTTTAAATGTGGAACTGAAATCCTGCTCTGTACCTATTCCTTCCTCTTCTGTTCTCACTTCACAGTTTCTGGTCATGCAAGAGTTTGGGGAGTGGAGGACTTGAAGCTCAAAACTCTCCAAACTTTCAGCAGCTGCAGACTACAGGCAGCATGATACTGTCTGCATGATTCGAACAATATGTCTTCAGGTTGTGTAAAGAGGATATGGTGCACTGAAGATAACAGTTGTCTACATTCCTGACTGAGATAGGGACCTTCCCTGGTTACTTGCCCACATCCAGGATAGCTGGTGGTGGCCAGAACCTTCTGCTTGCAGCCCTGTGCCTCCCACAGACAGCAGCACGTCCTTTCCTTTGTAACACTTAAATGTAGGTTTTCCTCAACAATTTAAACAATTCCTCCCCAAAACTATTTAATATTGGGTTACAGCATAATGCCAGTTACATTCAGAAACTATTTAAAGCTTTCCAAGGGAGCATGTTGAATTTTTAAATAGCTCCTTTGTTAGAGAAGCAAGGATGTCAAAAAAAGAATTTTTTTAATTTTTTTTTTTTAAATGTACCTGTCACCATCTGGCAAGTGGTAAGAGCTGTCAGGCTTGTAGATCTGAATAAAAGATGAGATTCATCTGACTCCTTGTCTACCCTGTCACGTCCTGCACTTCATACACAGTTTTGGCAGCACCATACAGAACCAGTCTTTGTCTTGTGTGCTGCAGTCAGAATGTTCTAACTGGTCTTGCTGTCCCTTGAAACAGTGGCAAATCATGTTAGTTTTACTGCTCACATTGCAGGGAGCTTGTCTGGGAGCTATGTGGGCAAGATCTGAGAAGAAACAAAATGAGTTTCTGTCTCCAAGAACTAACCAGGATTTTCTCTGCAGTGGTGGAGCTGGGAGCTCCGTCCTCACAGCTGTATGGGACACTGTGGATGTCTGAAATGTAGCTGTGCTCTAAAAGGAGTCAGAGAAAAAAACCCTAAAGGTCTGGCTCAATAAATTTCTAAACTGTATGTTGCTGGAAGCTGGGAGGATATACCTTTGGGAAGATCTCCCTGTTCTTGACTTGCTCTTACATTCTTACTTTAACATCCATCCCGGCCTGCTTTCAGACAGAATAGTGAGCTGGCCAGGTTTTTCGTGTGACCAAGGCTAGTTATTCAGAAAAGGATGGAGCCACCAATTTCCTGTGTGTTGGAGAGCTATTTTGGGTTTCAAGCTGTTGTGATCAATGGAATTTTGTGGCCCAGATTGTGTAAACTGTAGGTGGAAATGGTAAATGTTGCAACTTTTGGTAATGGAAGAGTGGTCATGAAAAACTACTTTTCTGAAGCTCCCCATGTATGTCTGCAGGGGCTCTGCTACATCCTGACTCCCTCTCTTGGTACTTTGTCTGGTCATAAACAGCAGAGTAGGTTTGGATTATCTGCACCCATGCTACAGTGGAACCAGAAGTCTAATTTTTGACAATGGCATTTAGTGACAGGACAAGGGGCAGTGGCTTCCCACTGCCAGAGGGCAGGGATAGATGGGATATTGGGAAGGAGTTCCTGGCTGTGAGGGTGCTGAGGCCCTGGCACACGGTGCCCAGAGAAGCTGTGGCTGCCCCATCCTTAGAAGTGTTCCAGGCCAGGTTGCATGGGGCTTGGAGCAACTTGGGATAGTGGAAGGTGCATTGGGGTTGGACTAGATGGTCTTTAAAGGTCCCTTCCAACCCAAACCATTCTGGGATTCTGCCATTCAAATCATCAGATAGCTCTAGAGATTCACGTGAGCAGGGGGTGCCTGTTATGCATTTTGTCACTCTGACATCCCCCTGCTCCAGCAAATTCTGCCCCCAATTGATGAAAGATTCTCCGACTGTAAACTGCAGTCCAGATTTGTATTTCATAGAGAAATACTAAGAGACAGTGTGATAATGGTTCATACTGCAGAAATCACACCAAAATACAGAGCATGTAAAATCTGTAATGAGTTTTGGGCACCAGAACAGTTGCCAGTTTGCCTTGTCAAGAATGTATAAAATAGATACGACATATAAAGACTTAAATGCTTATTATTTTTGCTCTGTTGCACATAATGTGCTCATCAACCAAAAGGAAGCATGGAAGAGGTGAAAAGGCTAAAAATTTGATGAAGAATTAATTGGAGAATGTACTGGGGATGTAATAATGAGTGGTTGACAGTGCAAATAGAAAAAGGTATCTGCTGCAATTCTGTGTGTATGCAAGCAAAGAATAACCCAGAGGTGTTCTCTAAGCCTACTCACACTGGTGACATCTTGGTTGGATTACTCTGGGTTTAGAATCTCAGAATCATTTAGTTGAAAAAGACTTTCAAGACCATGGAGTCCAGCCATTACCCCAGCACTGCCAAGACCATCACTAACCCAAGTCCCCAATAAATGTCTTTTAAATCCCTCCAGGATGGGAACTCCACCACTGCCCTGGGCAGCTGTACAGCCATTTCCATGGAGGAATTTTCCCCAATATCCACCCTGAGCCTCCCCTGGCCCAGCCTGAGGCCGTTCCCTCTCCTCCTGTCCCTGTTCCCTGCCAGCACAGCCCGACCCCCCCGGCTGCCCCCTCCTGTCAGGGGCTTGTGCAGAGCCACAAGGTCCCGCCTGAGCCTCCTTTGCTCCAGCCTGAGCCCCTTTCCAGCTCCCTCAGCCGCTCCTGGGGCTCCAGACCCTTCCCAGCTCCGTTCCCTGCCCTGGACACGCTCCAGCCCCTCCATGTCTCTCTTGTCCTGAGGGGCCCAGAGCTGTCCCCAGCACTGGAGGTGCCTCAGCAGTGCCGGCACAGGGGACGGGCCCTGCCCTGGGGCTGTGGCCACACCCTGGCTGGGACAGCCCAGGGGCCATTGCACATCTGGGCACCCCTGGGCTCATGCTCAGCTGGCACCATGAAAGAAATTCCAGGTAGGAATAAGAGCTGAAGGTGCTGATTTGCCAAAGGAAGGCTGAAGTGATGTGGTATTTTTCAAATAAAATGCTGCAGTGAAGGGAAATGAAATAATCTCTTTCACATACTTGTGGGTTTGCAGGTCATAAGGGAAGACTTTTCCAAGTTTAGTAATAACGAAGCACTGTGATAGGTTTTCAGGCACTTCAGCATTGGAGACCTTTGGATAGCAGACGTTTGGTATCATGGCACTGGGGCAGAGGACAGACCAGCATAGGTCCATAGGCACAGGTAGATGTGGGGATGCCTCTGCAGCCCCACCAGAGCTCAGACCAGAGCAGTAATTGCCCAGGCTACCTTCAGTACAGACCTGGCCAGTAACTCTGGGCTGTTCCTCAGGATTTGGACCATTCAGATTACTCTGGAGATAGTACATAATCTCTGTGTGCTTCATCATTGAGGCAAAAACAGGTGAATGTGTAAGAATCATCAGTGTATTGAACACTTTTTGTTGAAAACTATTTGTTTGCCTCTGTATTTTTATAAATCATCTAAAAATCACAATTGCCAGCTGATTTGGAACATATGGGAACCATTAATGCTGTGCAGAAGAAACTGAAATCAAAACACCTTCTGTTTCCTATTACTTGACTTTTCATTTTAGAAAGCCATTTTAGTAGGAGATAGTGCATCTTGTTTAGCTAAAATGGGATATTCTTCTGGATGGTGAACAGAGAGGAATGCTATGGTTCTTCTTCTGGCCTTGTGCAGAAGTATTTCAGCTGGGAGCTGTCTATATGCCTCCACTTCAGAGGTGGTCTGTAATTTGTTCAGCCACCTCAGATATGTCAGGAATTTGGTGGAGAATCTTCGCTTATCATTCCTAAAGATGCATTTGGTTCATGGCCACAGTGAGAACTCCTTGGCTTTCACTGCTCATATTTCCTACAAGCGAACGACTGATACCAGGTGGTGGAACAGGACTAACTAGGAGCTGCTAGAATTTTGTTTGCAAAGTAGTCTAATAGACATCAGGAGGTCATCAGGGAGCAATGGCTTAGTGATGCAAAGGACTCGATTGATGCAATTTCCTACAAGGAATTTAATTCTCCAGAGACATTTCCCTGCTAGATCTTAAAATCAATCGAGTTGTCTTTGCTCTGGCATATAGCAACCCCTATTGTAAGACCTGCAGGACTTAAGAACTAAGTTTTTATGTCTTTCCTTAAAATGCCCTTAAAAAAACCTTGATCCTGCTGATTACCAAAGCCTGGCTAAATACTCTAAGGATTTGGGGGTTTGGTGGGTTTGGGTTGGGGGTTTTTTTTGTTGTTGTTTGTTTGCTTTGGGGGATCTTTTAGCCTGTTTTTTTCTCCTCACTCCTACACCCTAGGAGTGGAGAGCAGAATACCTGGAAAAGCTCATGTGTCCTTGAACATGCTCCTCACTTCAAAGCAATTCTGAAAAATACAGTACTTGAAGTTTGCTGATTACCCTCTTGATTTTCTATTGAATCACCCAAAGCTGTTTCACCCCTTCCTAAATCAGTAGGGTTGGCTTTGCCTCCTGTTTGCTCCAGTATGACTACTGGATACCAAATGTAGCTGTGATTTATGTTTCCCTATGGAAGCTACTTAGTTGAAGTGCTAATCTTGTGGTACTTTACAATGAGAGGTTTGTTTTCTTGTTTTCTTCTCCATTTGCTGTGCCATCAGTACACCATATTACTCTCCCAGTGGTGAACGTGGCTGGAAATAAAATGCTCAAAGTGTTTCTTTCAATCATTTTTCAAGGGAAACAAAATTGACAAATACAGGTTCATGACATACTCATTTTGTGCCAAGTGATTTTTTTCTTCTGTCTTGCAGAGCTGACCTTTGCAGTTGCAGGCAGAGGAGGCAGCAACGTGTTGTACTGTTATTTTTAGCTGGAGGAGAAGGAGAGGAGCTGTCATGTTCCTTAGGCAGCAGCACTGCCTGGGCTGCCACAGGCCTCACGGCACTTCAGCATCTGCTGACAGAATCCAAGTGGAGGAAACATCTTGCCCTTGATAGCTTTGCTGTTGGCATGCTGTAAAGGGAAATACTTTGTTACTTCAGCCTTGCAGCCCAATTGAAAACAATAGTTGGGTGAAATAACAGACTCTCTGGTTGTTCCCTCACAATCTTAATCTCCAAAACCTAAAATATTGCCTTTAAATGAAAAATGTTTCTAAATCATTCTAATCTTGTAGTACTTTTAATCTCTGGCAATACCTTGTAAGTTTACTGTTTAGAAAACAAAAGAAAGTGTAAGTTTCTCACGGAAAATTGATCTCTAGGAAGAAATTCTTCACTGTGGGAGTGGTGAGGCCCTGGCACAGGGTGCCCAGAGCAGCTGTGGCTGCCCCGTCCGTGGAAGTGTCCCAGGTCAGGTTGGATGGCGCTTGGAGCAGCCTGGGACAGTGGAAGGTGTCCCTGCCCACGGCAGAGAGCTGGCACTGGATGCCCTTTAACCTTCCCAACCAAACCATTACATGAGTCTATGATTAAAGCCAGTTTTGGAAATCACTATAGAAAAGATTTTTTGTTTAGAAATTTCAGTGGTGTTTTAATACAAACCTTGGCAATGCCTGAGCTGGAGGTGGCCAAGCCAGGTCCCCTGTGCCAGTCATACCACACGTCTGGGTACCTTGCACAGCCAGGATTAGACTCAGCACAGGGCAAGGCTCTCCGTACACTGTTTTATCTGGACAGGGATCAGATATTCCTGATGAGGGGTTGTCTAATCCTGGATTAGACGTGCCTTTTAATCTCTGTTAATATGGAAGCCAGACTGGAGAGAGAGCTCTTTAGAGTGGGTTATGTTCCTTCATGGAGAAGCCTTTCAGTGCTCAGCATGACTAGGAAAAAAATAATTCACAGCAACTTGTGGAGTTTCTTCTTACTCTTGTTCTTAAGCAGTCTTTGCAGTTGTTTTCTATTTCCTTAGACCAGTTGCCCAAATAATTAGTGAGAAAATTAATTTTCAGAGTATCAGGAAGACACCATCTCTCAGCCTTGTTTATTTGCCCTAAGATCTGGGGGTTTTCTATTCGTACAGTCATATGCTCAGTTGGTTTTAAAACATGTACTAAAACCTGAAACTCATTTAATACTATTCACCCAGTTTATTTTTTCTGATTCATTTTACTTTCCATTGGACAAGGAGTTGAAATCTGTTAATTTTCATTTTTATTTAAGTGTAGAAGATAATTAAAGCTCTTTCAAAGGAAAAGGCTACTCTTCCTTAATATGATGCTGAGCTGTTATATTTTTGTGTTTGACTAGATTAGTAGGAAAAGTGTTAGACTCTCTGCTACAGAGGTTGGAGCTTGCCATGAGGGAATGTAGTACTGGATGCTTTTTGGTTTTATTCAGGATCTGGAGCTAACAAGCAAATGCCTTTTTTAGGATGTCCTGTATATAATTAATCTTCTTTTATTTTTTCTTTTTGCTTTTCTGTTTTCTTACTTTGTTGGGGTACACGTTGGGTACCTGACTGTCTCGTTGGGCTATTGTGCTCTCAAGATCCAAAAGAGAAGTTCTCCATTTCTATATTGTTTGAAGGCAAATAACACCTAGAGATAAGTACCATTATTAAAGTAGATATTTTTAATTTTAGTCATCAACTACATATCAAAAATAGCCATTCAGAGTTCTCTAAAATGCTGACATAGCCTGAAAACACTGGAAGCCTGTCTTACTTTTGTTCTTTTGAAATATAACCCAAAGAAGATTAGTACCTTTGCCACAAAAACATAAGGCTTTTAAAAACATGTTAAGATTGAAGGGTTTGACTTCCCAAAATAGGAAACATCAGAATTCAGGGAGTATTTGTGAGCTTCATTCAGTTTTTTTACGCATTTGCATTATGATAGTATTTTATCCTTTTGATTAAAAGCTAAATATTAAGTTTTGCTTTTGTTGTGGTTTAGCAGAACTTGAGCTAACAAGGCAGTGCCACTGGGATGGATTCTTTGCAGGAGCCTGCCCTGGGCGAGGATGGGTTTCACCAGTGATTACTGACAACAGAGGAGTGTTGAAATGCAGGAAGATGTTTTTTTTCTTTCAAAGTTTGCGGGCAACTTGCTCGTTCCTCTGTGAGCTGTGTATCCTTCACCAGCAATTTGTCCCAAACTCTGTGCCAAAACCATGTCAGCCTCACTCTGAGGTCCTCACGCTCTTTGCACAAGCTGTTTCTTGCTGTTTTACTCTGTTATTTCTGGTCCCTCTCGCCAGCTCCTTTGCTTATGAACTCAGCACATCTTCCTACTCCTGTTTTTTTTGAGGATCAGAGATCACAGTGCTCCACCAGGCCCTTATCTCTAAGAATGTAAAAGCCTACCTGCAGCATCTGCCAGAGGCAGTGAAATTCTCCCTTTCTGCTCAAGTATGGACATAATCATAGGGACAGCATGGAAGATTAAACCTGAATTTTCTCTTGACTCGTTTCCATACTTCTGTTGTTAGAAACAAAACAAAACTAGAAAAAACCAAAACAAATAAACCAAACACGAAAATCCCATAACAACCCCAAAAAGCAACTTTTAGCAACTTTAGTCTGCCTGCATCTCATTCTCTTGGTGCAAGAATTTCTAGAGATCCCAGCAAGTCTTTCAGCTTGAAACAAGGGCTGGGCTTTCAGCAGGGGGAGTCACAAACAGGAACAACAAATTTGAATCTCACAGTAATCAAGCCATCAGCTGTCTTTGTTTTATGAACAGCAGCTGAGCTGGGAGGCATAATTAGGGTAATGGTTTCTGGCTCCAGCTGTGTCTCGCTACAGAACAAAGAGAGCTCAGCAGAGATTCTGTAGTATAATACACTTTTCCCCCCTTCTACTTGGGAGAATTAATGAAGATTACTTGGTGGACTGGGACTGTGATTCAGATACAAGTGAACATCAGTATTTTTCCACAGAGAGTGTGTCCAAAGCTCACAGGATTTTGCAGAAGCTACTATCACCATTGTGCTTGCCTCCAGCCCAGGGGTAGCCAGGTTCTACCAAGTGCCTCTTGTGGTACTTCCAGAGAACTCTAAGTAGGTGTTGAAAGTTTTCCCCAGACCCTTTTTGTGTTGTTCTGAGTCCTGGATCCCCTGTGTGACTGAGGAGTTTCCCTGGGATAAGGGATGGGCTTTGCAAAGTGTGTTCTTTTGGATGAAAGGAGCTATAGAAATCGAGGTTTTCTGATGTCCCACATGGAGAACTGCCGGTGGGATGTCTGGTGTGACCTACTGAGCTTGGAGAGGGATAAAAGTTAAAGCCTGACCTAGCTGAGTTCTAGCTAACAAGGACCAGCTGGGTCACAGAAAAGGGGGTGGGGAGGGGAATATGGGGAAAATCATCTTGGATTCACTAGGGGGATGTTTGGAAGCTGAGAAGAAATGTGCAGGTCCTTGGGCCTAGCATGCAGGATGTAGAAGGTATGTGCGGCACTTGGGGTGGATAATCTGGGTAGAAGAGGAGCTTTGTGGGCTTTCTTCTCACCATCCACTTGCTGCAGCTTTGAGTGCTGCACAACCCCCAGGAAATCATGTAGTCTCTCGTACTGAGATACTTAATGGTTGTCTTAAAGCCTTTTGTCCAGAAGTCAGTGAAACTATAGTGATTTTACTTTAATGCTTCACAATCAAGGTAAATTTCTAGCTCAAATTATAGAAAGACTGGAAGAACTCAAGAGCCTGATGGGCAGAACTGACAGAGAGAAATATAGGCATATGTCAGTGCACAGTACTTGAAAATGTAAATTTATTAATTCAGCTCTGTGTGTTAAATTGTAAAATTATCTGTCTGTTAAAAATGACTGCAGGAGGATGCTGAGAGTAGCGCTAACTTGACATTAAAAAAGTCTCCCTGGCTGTGACACAGGCAATAATGTGATTATTCATAAAGAAGTGCAGATACAGCAGTGCCAAAAAAGAAGATGACAGCTTTGTGTATAAATTGATCCAAAGATCTCTTCTATTTATTTATGTGCTGTGATGTTTCATTCCAGGTGATCAGCTTTTTCAGCTCCCGATTAGAGCAAGCTGGAGCTGAACTGTCAGTGGAACGAGTTCTGGAAATCATCAAGCAAGGGGCTGTTGCTTTGCCCAAAGACAGGCTAAGAGTAAGTGCTCAAGATCTCATCACTTAAAGTGTACTGTTCCAATCAATTACACATATATATGCCCTTTATATCTGTTACATTAAAAGATCATCTCTCCTATCAGTAGTGACTGATAAGTGATTATACTGTCGATTGCCATATGTGTATGTTTTCATTTAAATCCCTAATTTTTCTAAGTGTTTGGGTGAGTTTTTGTGATTAGTTAATAAATTGAAGCGTGTGGAGGAATTGAAATTTGCTGAAGCTAAGGTTTTCTTCATCATATCCTGAAGATGCAGGCTCCTCTCTCCATCTGTTGTTTAGTTATGCTGTAACCAAACACTGATAATTCTCTCTTTTGATTAATTTCTTGTTCTGTCTCTAGTGCTCTGCACCTCTGTCTGGGTCTATATTAAATGCTATAAAGATAAATTTTGCAGGCTTTAGTTGAGAATTACCCAACCTAGTGAAAATCAGTTCAGAACCTGTAGGTCTAGTCAACATGATGATGAGCTTTATCTATAATCCTGAGCAGTCCCCTCCATTCGTTTCTGAGAATGTCTCAAATCTCTTGAGGGATTTACCAACTTGACAGGTTTTGTGAGGCTAAAATCCATTAATGGTTGTGTGATGTTTAAATACTGCAATAAAGAAATCTGTGTAAGTGGGTAAGTAAGCAAATGGGAGCTGTGTGTGTTTTTTAAACACGATGAATCTTGTTTCTCTGTTATGCCAAGTGTATTTTAAATACTGTCTGTTTTCTGAAGAACTATTTTTGTTCCTCTCTGTGATAAGAGAGTGAGAGCACCATTTCTTTTGTGGTAACTTTAGTAAAATATCCTCTGATAAGGCACACTGAGTCCATACGGCCTCTGGCGACAGCTGGTAATTTATTTATACGCTGGTAATTTTAAAACACCCAGTGGGAATTTTCTAGCTGGCTGCATATACTAATGTCTTTCCTGCAGTTCCCTGTGTCCCTGAGATGGCACATCTTCAGTCACTCAGACTGGATTACTTTGGGAGAGGCTGGTCTAGGGTCCGAGTCCTGAGCCGCAGTACAGGAATAGCCTGAGTAACACCAGCGGAGGTGTTGGATCCAAATCCAGGCCTTCAGGTTGTCCTTTCTAGTGGTGGTGCTGTGAATACAGAGGAACACTGAAACTTTGGCTGTTTCTATGACAACTTATGTGCAGATAATTAAAAGCTCTTACATTGAGGCTACAGTGATTCCTTCTTGACACAGAGCCATCACCAAATAAATTCACTGCTTAAAAAAAACCTGACATGTAAGGCCACAATTTACAGAAATGCTGTTTCTGGAGTGAAATCCCATCAAGTTTAAATTTTCTGCATTAATGATGTACACTACTCAAAATTATATAGTTATATTGCCACTCAAAGCAACAAAACAGTAGTTTTTGGTGTGTGCCACGTTCTGTAAGTCCTCACCAAATGGTTGAGTGCTTCCAGTTTTAAGGGTGCTTAGTGTTTCTTGGAGCACTTCCCTTTCCTCTGGAGCACTTGAGTTTCAGGACAGACTTACAAAGTGAATACAGACAGCTTGGCACATAAGTCTTCTATACTGCCCACTTACACCTACTGGGTTTTGTCTTTTTTTTTTTTTTTTCTCTTTGGTTTCCTTTTTTTCCTTTTTTTTTTTTTTTTTTCTATTTTAATACTTTTGCTGATTAGCAGTTTGGCCAGAGCAAAAGTGTGTGTGTGTGTGTATAGATATATATGGATAAATATATGTATTGTCATGAATTTGTACGTGCAAATAACATCCTTCCTTTGCACAGATAGTGACAAGGAGCATCACGCGTTTCCCTCCTGTAGAAATGGCCTTGTGAGTCTTCGTGCCCTCTGTCCTTGTGCCTCTCTCCTGGAGTCTCCTAGTTCCTCAGGTCTTACCACTTCAGTCTCTGAGGTTTTCAGGGGAAGCTATTCTAAAGCTCGGCAAACTATTAAGATCAGACTCAAGATATAGTTACACAATAACTCTGGCAACTCTGACACATTTCAGCAGCTAAATAAAGGAGAAAGCTTTAATCCTTGTGTCTTTAATGACACTCTCTGGGCAAGTCTGGATGGGTGGGAGCAGCCCTACCCACACTGGCTTTGATGGCACCTTTCAGGGACTTGTGCAGAGCCACAAGGTCCCCCCTGAGCCTCCTTTGCTCCAGGCTCAGCCCCTTTCCCAGCTCCCTCAGCCGCTCCTGGGGCTCCAGCCCCTTCCCAGCTCCGTTCCCTGCCCTGGACACGCTCCAGCCCTTCAATGTCTCTCTTGTTGTGAGGGGCCCAGAGCTGTCCCCAGGACAGGGGTCACCTTGTGCCCAGCTTGGACAGTGTCTGCAGAAATGGTGAATCTGTTGGATCTGTGTTGACACAACTACACGTAACTCCAGTGTGCAAAGCTGTGGAGTTCAATCCCAAGAATATATATACATCAGCTTTGCAGTTAATTGTTAGCTAATTTTCAAGCCATTCCCGCCTTTTGTGCCACAGCATACTGAAGTACTGTAAAGTACAGGAGACCCTGCAGAGATATTATTCCTGCCTCCTAGAAATAACCATCTTCAGCTGAAGCACTCTGGGGGAGGCAGTTGAAACACGGATATGATTTGGAAAATGAGGGCTGAGGCAGAGCTTTTACTCACTTCCCTGCAGCTCAGACAATGATGGTTTTTTTCTGGTGTGTAAGTACCTAATGTATGCACGGATGTTTTCAACTGAATGTTTTCAAGTTGCTTATCTTGGCCTTTGTCAAGGAAATGAGCATTTAAGAGGCGCTACATGTATTCAGGTCCTGAGTCTGTTGCTTAGCCCATAGTTCAAACATGAATCAACATCAACTAAAAATAACAGCACTTAAAGCCACGATCTTCATCTGCATAATGGAGCTTATAAGTTTGGGAGCACACCCTGGTGCTCCTGCTTCCTTCCACAGTGGGAAGCAGCACGAGATGCAAAGTGAGCATGTGTAGTAACAGTAGGTCATGGATAAATATATATATGTGTGTGTGTGTGTCTGTGTCTGTGTTAGGAAAGATATCCTGCATTTTCTTAGCAAATAATTATTGGGAAATGGGAGATCTAACTCAGATTTTCCTTCCAGTCCTGGAGCAGTCTGACTGGAGACAAACAATATAATTAGCGTTATTTTAAGCATATGCTTTTAGCTGTGTACTGTGTAAGGCCAAGAAAGTCCAAGCTGAGCAATTAGCCTTTTAGAAGACTTCTGCACAAACAGAGAGATAAAGGGCAGGTGCTGAAATCAAGAGCTGGTTATTTCTCCCTCAGTCTGTGGGAGGAGATAAATGAAGTTAATATGCCCAGAATGGAGGCAGAAGCCATGGCGTGGAGATAGAGCTGTCTCCTTCGCAGATGAGCAGCCCACAATCCAGGCTCCCTGCTATATTGCAGAAGCTTATTAAAGGCAATTTAGAGATCATAGTGATAGGTGAAAATTGGCCTCATTCTTTCTTTTTCTTTATTTTTTTTTAAAGTTCTCAGTCTGCCTTTCTTCCCTTTGGTGAACTATCTGTACTTTAAGGATTAGGAGAGTGAGAGAAGCGGTACCGTGTCTGGAGCCTGTGACTTATCTCAGGATTTCAAGGGGAGTTAGCCAGCAGATAACCACGCTTCTGCAATAAGTGGGAAAACTTGTTTCAAATGCCAGCTAGTGACTGGAAGCTGACATTAGGTTTCATGGAATGATCACTCTTGGGAGGCCACGTTTAATGTTTTATAAAAGAAAAGTTCCCATTACCTAAGCCACTTAAGATGGAGATTTGTTTTTCATGAGCATTTTCTGAGCTGCTTGTGTTTTTCTCCTACTCGTTTTCTCCCCATGTCAATGAGTATTTTGTCATCAGTGTGCACTCGGTCAGATGTTCTTTGTGTGCTACACAGACGTGCCATTATGCCATCAGCTCTCACCTTTTTGGTATGGTGCAAAATTTAATATTTATTGAAGTGCATTTGAGTTCGATGGGCATTAAAATTTCACAGAATATGTAAAAGGAGCAGAGGTAAAAGCCTTCAGTCTCTTGACAGAACAAGTTTCACTTCAGGTGTTAAAAGCACTTCTCATAGGTTCCCCCTCCTATTAACGATATACATCCAACTCCATCAGCTTCCATTTGTTTCACTGGAAAAAGCTGCTAATCACTGAGGCACCAGGGCACAGGGGAGGAGTAAATTGTCATCATGGTGATGACAGATACTGCCTGGGAGGTGGACCAGAGCAGCTTTGTATCCCTGGCACATCACCCTGGGGTAGAAGCACCAGCACCAGAGTATCAGCTACAAAAAATGTCATGATATTAACATGGTTGTTGACTGCAGTGGCAGTGAATTCAACACCAGATGTCAAGCACAGGTGCTTTGTTAGAATCACAGAATCATTTAGGTTGGAAAAGTCACCCAAGATCACCAAGTCCCACCATTCCCCAGCCCTTCCCAGGCCACCACTGACCCATTGTCCCCAAGTGCCACGTCCATGTGGCTTTTAAATTCCTCCAGGGATGGGGACTCCACCACTAACCCTCTGGCAGCCTATGCCAGGAATTGACAGACCTTTATGTAAAGAAATTTTCCCTAATATCCACCCTGGCCCAGCCTGAGGCCGTTCCCTCTCCTCCTGTCCCTGTTCCCTGCGAGCAGAGCCCGACCCCCCCGGCTGCCCCCTCCTGTCAGGGACTTGTGCAGAGCCACAAGGTCCCCCCTGAGCCTCCTTTGCTCCAGGCTCAGCCCCTTTCCCAGCTCCCTCAACCACTCCCCATCGGACTTGTGCTCATGGCAAATCAGAGAAGAGGAATGGCCATAAAAGAAAGTGCATGTAAAGTCCCCAAAACTAAAGGAGCCTAAACAATCTCTTGGCTTGGGTACTGAGCTCTCTTTGGAAGGATTTTTCTGCTTCTGCAGATGCTCCTCCCAGAGAGGAGACATCATCTGTTGAGCAGTCAGTGGTGCCATCACACCATGCAGAGGGACAGGACGTGGGCAGCCCTGCACAGCACCCAGGTGGCAAAGGAAACTGGTAGTGTTCCATATATATGCACCCTGTTGATCCAAAGAAACTGTCCATTGCCCCATTTCTATTAGAATTGCTCCTGATTATGATTTTTTTTTTTTTTTCCTCCACTGTGCTACTGCTACTGTCCTTAGTCCTGAGTGGTTGTTATTTGGCCACAGCAAGATGCTGGATTCAGGATCCAGACCAGTGGTCTTTAATAATCCAAATTAAACCTTGGGGCAGATCTGTAATTGCTTTAAAAGCTGTGTACAGCTTTCTTGTGTTTGTTTTACTGCTCTAACACTTTTGCTGCTGTGGGGTTTTTGGTGGAATAGTTCACAAGTTAACTCTGTGTGACACTGTAAAAAAGTAGGGACAGAAGAGTTACAGAGACCAGCAACTCATTTACAGAGCTCCAGGGCACAGCACTAAGCAAGAGAGACAGAAAACTTCCTTAAAAAATAAATTCATCCAGTTCTTCCTGATTTTTTTTTTTTTTTTCTGGCTCAAAGGTCAAAGTTCTTATTACAGTGGAAGCTGATTGTGTCTTATACATCCCTCGGTCTGACGCTAGGCAGGCGTCTATAACACAGACTTCCTTTTGCTGACCCTCAGCTGCTGTTAACCCCTAACCTGAAGAAGATCAGATTAGTGACAGAAGTGTAAGAAACTTTTAAACAAAGTGCTTTTTGGGCCTTTCCAGAACACTGACCATATGCTAAGAATAAGAGTATTTATGGATTGTATATTTCTTTCTGACAATTTATACCCTCAATTAAGGTGTCAGACTTCCCTGCTTCCGTGAGCTGAGCTGTGAGTGATGGACAATAACTCATGTTTCTTTTGAAGGCATTTGTTTTAGAGGTCGGCTTCTCAGAGACCTCGAGTAGAGAAGAATATACTCCACATCCCTTGAGAAATATTATTTGGGGTAATCAAAATTCCAGGGGAAAAAATGATCTTGAAAGTTTTGATGGGCTTTGTGGTCAGAAAATAACTTATCATTGTGAAACTGTGAGCAGTTGAAGACATGTCTGCACTCAGCTGACTCTGGCTAATCTTACAGTGGGATTATAAACCTGTCTGTCTGTCTGAGCCAGGGCAAACCCTTATGCAGGTGCTTTTCTATTAATGTAAGCCTGGCTACTTAAATTGGTGAGAATGAGTTGAAACTAAACTGAATGACACCACTTTATAATAAGTATGTCCAAGCAGGAGTTTCTATCATTTAAATCTGTTTAATTAAATGGTGCAAACTTGTGTGTAGGCAAGATCTAAAGTATGTGAAAAATACTATGGAAAAACTGTGATTATTATAGTGCTTGAAGTTAGATACTTGCTGACATAATGCATTGTATGGGAACTCCTGACTTTGTAGTTTGAAACCTTACAGGAAGAAAAATACCTGCATCATCCCAGAAGGGAACAAAAGCTTTGGGGGTTTAGTTCAGAAATAAATACCACCCTCACTTTTAAGCATTAATATGATAATCCACAGAAATATGACTTAAGTAGGAAGTAGGGTTCAGTAGCTAGTTATAATACATAGCATGTTAACAAAAAAATTTGCTTATGTGCCTGGTTGCTTTAACACTGAAAAAGCGAATGGCCAAAGTAAATTCACTTTACCATCTGTGGATTCAAAGTCATGGAATCACAGAATCGTTTAGGTCGGAAAAGCCCTCTAAAATGACGAGTACAACTGTTTCCCCAAGGTGGCCAAGGCCAGCACTAACTCATGTCCCTGAGTACCACATCTGCATGACTTTTGAACACTTAGGTGTTCAAAAGTTTTTGAAATGCGATGACTCCTGTTGTTCCATGGTTAAAAGTGGATTTCAGCAGTCTTTAGAGAGCCTTGTTTGTAGCCATGTGTAATGCAAATACAGCTGATGAGTTGGATTGAATACTAACAACACTTCATTTTCAGAAGCATCCTTCATGTAAAATGGAAGAAATCAGTTAACTTAGAGACTTTAGGGAAAAAGAAATAAATTCTACTGTGGTCCTTAGCAATGTAGTTTGACTTGAAACTTGTGATCCACGGAGCTTCATATTGCTGAACTCAAGGTGTTTGAAAAGTTGGCATAGGCTGGCAGTGTGTGTGAGTAATTTATCAAGCATATTATTTATTTATCAAAGTTTGCTTTAGTATTTTTATATTTAAAAAAACCAAACCAACAAGAATTCTTCTTGCAGTTACCCATTCATCTAAGTGTTTGCATGGATTTGTAAAGATTTGGGTTTCTTTGGTGTGGTGTAAGATGAGTCCCTTTGCACACAAGGTCTTAGTTACAGCTGAGTGTTTTATCTGCTTGAGTGTTGCCAGGCCTAGCAGCAGTGGCACTCAAAACCTCTACCTGGCACTCCCAAGGGGAGTTCACTCACGCTGTAACCAACACCATATTTACATGTTACTCTTCAGGCTGTTTGAAAAGGGGATGTGCTTTCCACCTTTCCCCAGTTGTCTTACAGGTGTGAAAATTATACAGGATTACATTCTTTAGATTATTTTTGTAGCATTATAGGGAAAGGGACAAAAAAACCCCACAACACCAAAAACCACCCCTCAAATTATTCCAGGAAACTAAATTTTTCAAATGTGAACACTTCTGAGAACCCAAACAAGTTAGGTTTGCTTTTACACAGCAGCTGTCAGTCAGTTTTGGGATTAAAACCAGTTTTTTAACTTGAGTTTACTTCAGTGGTTATAAATTCTTTCATGGGGGCGGAGAAAAATAAACAGTAACTTTTGGCATTGTTGACTAGAACAAGAAAAAAACCCAGCTATTTTATTTTGCTTGTCTGCCTGGCACACAGTTAAAAACATACTAATGCTTTTCTGACACCTCCGTATTGAAGAGTAATATAAACATCACTGCAGCATCAACACAGGAAAATATGCATTAACAAACTTTTGAATATCTGATCTTTAAACTGTTTCTCATGTAATATCAGTTTCTTATTGTAAAGCACCCAAAAATCCCTTTGAACAAAAAATAGTAATCATGCTTTCAACTTAGAGCACTTGTATAAAGCTTTTCTTCAGAGATGAAGAATAAACTGAGAACTACAGTCTTGTTTTCTTCCTAGTCACTGAAGCATTCATTTCCATGGGGAAAATCCTGCTTTCACTGGGAAGTTTTGCTGGTGACTCCCAACATTCTCAAGGTTGTCAGGCTTTATCTTCATGCTTAGGAGGTGGTACCAGGCACAGTGCGAGCAGGACACCAGGCAGGCCCCAAGGCTTTGTGAATCCCATGGTGGGGAGTGTGTGGCTCACAGTGACTGGTATTAGGAGGAAAGAGGGACTACTGTTTCATGTTCCCCTGCCCTCTCCCTGATTTCCCTGGCTGCTGCTCTGTGGGGATTGCATTGATTGTGTGGTAGCTCAGAAAATGGAGCTGATGCCATGGTCATCAGCCTGGTGAGCATCTCACCAGGCTGATGACCATGCCATGAAAGCTCTGTTTCTGCCTGTGCTATGTGTGAACAGAGCAGCAAAACTGGGTCTGTGAGCTCCTGACCTTCAGCCATCTCAGCTGGAGTGGATCGAGAGAAGCAGCTCAAGCAGAGGTGGGATGGAGGAAGAGCCTTGTTGGCAGGTGCACAGTCAGCTCAAAGGAGCCGGGAGTGACTCAGGTTACACACACCAAATCCATCAGCTTTTACTCACTCTCATCTTGAATAGTTTACATTTTGTCACCCTTCTTGGTGAATAATTTCTCTTACACAGATTACAATTTAAGTAAGACACTGGTGTCTGAATCCCTTCAGTGTACTTTGACTGCTTGTTGTAAGTTTAGGTTAGATTTTGGGAAGAAGTTCCTGGCTGTGAGGGTGGGGAGGCCCTGGCACAGGGTGCCCAGAGCAGCTCTGGCTGCCCCTGGATCCCTGAAGTGTTCCAGGCCGGGCTGGACGGGTCTTGGAGCAACCTGGGATAGTGGAAGGTGTCCCTGCCCATGGCAGAGGGTGGAACAGGATGAGCTTTAAGGTTCCCTCCAACCCAAACCATTCTGAGATTCTATGATAGAAATACTAATGCTGCAGTGCTGGGCTTTGCTTATGTCAGCCAGCCTGTGGCACTCCATACCTGCAGTCTTATCCTCCTCTTCAATGCCACATCCTGAAGAGAGGAGAAGGAAGACTACTGGTGTTCTTGCTACAGTGTTCCTTGCTCGTTATGCAATGCTGTGCATGGAGTCGTCGCGGTATTTGGTCCAAAGAAGACCAAAGAAGGTCCAAAGAAGAGGAGATCTTTTTTGTATCTCCTTCACATGTTCCCGCTTTTCTCATTTGAGGTTTAAAGCATGCATTAATTAATGTGAGTTAAAGTCAGGGAAGGAGCAGCAGGAACAGGGAGTTTGTTTGGTCTACGTGTGGGTGTTATGTCTGAAATAGTGCTCTGGTGTTCCTCCAAAGCCTCGTACCTTGTTTGCAAACCTGTGCAGATAGTGAATGTAGAGGACTGTCATTCTTTTATGCCATTAGCTTGTGTTTTTCACAGCCTTGAGCAGAAAGCACCCAAGATCCCAGCAAAGGAATGAGTAATGGTACTGTGATAAAGGACAGACTCAACCAAGTGTCTTTGGCATTTTCTTTGGGAGCAAGAAAGAATTTATCCTGGGCTTTCCAATGAACTAGAACATGCAGTAAAACTGGATTCAGACACATTGAGAACAAGCATAGTATTTCTTTAGCTTCCCCACCTTCCCATTTATTATTTTGTTTACAGCGATGGGATATTGTGCATCCCAGTAAACTCCAAACCCACAGTACTTTCTCCCTGTCACCAAGACATCTGGTTGTGTTGGGGGAGCTAATCAATTGCAGACGTTGTTGCTATTATAAGCCTGCAAGCCACTTGAAAAGTTACCCAGGATTTTGGTAATGAAGGGCCTGAAGTTATTATTTGAGCTTTTTCTTTTTTTTTTTCCTTTTAACTTCCCTTCAGGGGTCATCAGACTGGCAGTACTTTATTTTTTTTACAAGCTCAAATTTTAGACTTTTGGAAGTTCAGTTCTGTGTGTGTCAAGCTACTTGAATTTCCTGTAAAAATGTTGGAGTTGTGAATTGATTTGTAATAATATGAAAGTGAACAAACATCCAGGTCAACTCTGTCTTAAAAGTTGGTATTTAAATAGATCAGAAACTCAGGGCTGAGCTTGGGTTGAAGCACATTTGTCATTTTGCTATTAGAGTTGATATTTGCTGTTAACATTCAGTAAGACTATCAGTCACATTTATGAAGATAACTTTAAAAAAATCAATTCGTAACTCAAAGAACGGTTTAGAACTTGAGAGTGATGTTCAGCTCTGAGGTGACGCACCCTATAGCTCCAATTGAAAACCCCTCCTTCACAGCCTCACTGATGCCAAAATCTAACCAATAATGAATGATTTATCATTCTGTATTTGGCTTTTTCCTGTTGGAAGGGTGGGGGAGAGATCCTCAGCTCCAGAATACCGAGTCACTCCTAGCGCTTGGCTCTGAAACACATAAACAATGCAGACTATTACAAGTCCCATCCCAATGCCTGTCTTACACGGCCATGTGTTCTCAGAGTTCCTAGAGCCTGATGTCAGGCGTATGCTGGGGCTGGTGTGTTTTCTGGGGGCTCTCCCGTGCGGCCGAAGTGGCTGTGCCGCAGCCTGGGCTCGCAGCGCAGTCTGGCAGCACCGGCGATCCGCTGGTGCCGCTCGGCTGGGCGGCGATAAGCAAAGAGACAGTCTGGCTCCTTCCAGGAGCCTCTCGGTCATGTCTGAGCACTCGGCAGTTCCCAAAGCCTCTGGCTGACTTTTCCCTGTGGGCCGTTCATTTATCAGGAAATGGAATTGGTTACAGGATTTCGCGCGCTGCCAAACCTCACTGACGAAATCTCAGAATTAGGAAGAATATATTAACTCTTTGTGCCTGATGCTTGTTTTTAGTGCTTTTGCTGAAAAACAGCCAGGTTCCTTCCTACTTTTAAGGGTTTGTGAAAATTGATGACACACTCTCACTCTTTATGAATATACTCCTAATGTAGGATAATTTTGCCTGTTACATTTAGCTCTCTGCATCACAGTTACCACTGTCTTTATAAGTATTATTTTAGGGAAATTGAATTATTTTAGGACAGTTGAATTATGCTAATGAGAGATTTGCCTACTGAATTCAGTGTATTCTTGCTTCAAAAAATGTCTTCTGAATTAGAGGAGTGAAAATTAAGATTTATTAAAAACATAAACAATGCTTTGTTGTTTAAGGGAGGCTTTAAAGCCTAAGTTATATGTATAACTTATACATAACTTGTAGGAGCTTAACCAGAATTGAATAGAAATATGTCTTTAATTATGTATATAGGATGACAACAAAAAACCCAAGTGCATTTCTTTCTGAGTGTATTGCTGGTTTTGCATGCAGTTAGAAACCCAGCTGTGTAATAGCAAGGTAAACACCACTCTTTTAAGATGCTATTTGGAGGTCACTGTCTTTCATTATGGATCAAGTTTTCAGCAACCTTTAAAAACCAAATGCACTTTTAAAAATGCAGATGCGTATTTTTTTGAGACTTGCCAAACCCCAGGCTGCTCTGAAGTTTACAGGCCAGAGCTGGTTGTCAATCACAGAATCATCTGGGTTGGAAAAGCCCTCTAAGATGATCAAGTCCAGCTGTTCCCCCAGCCTTGCCAAGGCCACCACTGCCCCATGTCCCCAGGTGCCACATCCACACGGCTTTTAAATCCCTGCAGGGATGGGGACTCCACCACTGCCCTGGGCAGCTGTGCCAGGGCTGGACAACCCTCTCAGTCAAAAAGTTTTTCCTAGTACTCAACCTAAACATGAGCAATTTCTCCATTGTGCAAGTTGCACTGAGAAATAAAGAGCCATTTTGGTTTTATTAATTTATTTATATTGATAGGAGGTAGTTCTAGGGATTTTTCATTTCTCCAGTGGTCAACATCTGTCTCTTAAGACCCCCTCTTTTTGTCCCTGCTGAGTCAGCTGAGCTCACTCCTCTTGCAATACTGTCTGTGTGTTTAAGTGGGGATGCAGAAATGACCATTTGCAGGTTGTCTGCTGGTGGATGCAGGTATCTGTTCCTGTATCACTTGAATCATTTCAGTCTGTGCGACGATGTGTTGCACTGGGAGCATGTCTCTCGTAACACATCAGTCTGTTTTAATGCAATCAATAGTTGTAACCTCCCATGTATGAAATTAATAAGCCCAGAGGTAAAGCACAGTGCACATATGGTAATTATTATGTCTGGAAGTGGTTACTGCATTAATTGATAGCAGTAGCAAGTAATGCAGTCTCACTTAATTTCATTGCTTCTTATACAAAAATCCCGTAAACAGATTTTTTGCAGTCTAATATGGTAGAGTGTTTTTTCTCCTTTTAATTATGAGCAAATCACTGTGGAAGTATTTAGAGCTCTCTTAGCTCATTTAGCTTCATAGCAATTTGTGATCCTTTGTTCCTTAAACAAAAAGTGGCTGTAAACAGCTGATCCCCAACCTGTGAGAGCACCGTGCAAGTCTCATCTGCCACTCTGTGAGACATGGTTGGTGTTGTAGGATCCACCTGGGGCTGGTGCCAGGTGAGGGACCCTGCTCACAGCCTGAGAGCCTGAGCCACTGCAGAGGAGGAGAAGTGGGTGAGTTGGCCTCATTACTGACATAACTGAGGCTCGTAAAATTCAGATGTTTTCCAAGTTATGTCTGCAGCTCAAGTTAATGTAAAAATATTACAAATTTAGCATTCCTTGCTTTTAAAAAATTGTGGTTTAGTAGTATAAATACAGTTTTCCATTTTGGAGCAGTATGTCATAAATACTCCTGAGGATCTCATGTTGGTCCTTTCCATTGTGAACCAGGGAACCCAAAATAGCTAAGAGCTGTACATGCTTGGAGGTCCCTCATTCTGTCAGTGAGAGGCTGCTGATGACGAAGGCCATCAGAGTGCCAGTAACACCCAAATCCACTTGCATTATATGTTGAAAAATGAGTGAACTTATCATGATCCCAAAAAGACCTTTGCTGTCAGCTGGGGACGCTCCAAATAGTTTGGACCTATGGTTTGGGTTTAGAACCAAACCAATGGTTTGGGTTGAAAGGGCTTAAAAGCCCATCCAGTGCCACCCCCTGCCATGGGCAGGGACACCTTCCACTATCCCAGGTTGCTCTAAGCCCCGTCCAACCTGGCTTTGGACACTGCCAGAGATGGGACAGCTACAGCTTCTTTGGGAAGTCTGAGCCAATGCCTCACCTTTCTTTAATGCTTGCTTAAGATCTTAATTTTCTTGAATACATACAAGATAAAGGACTGTCTGAAAATAGACTATTTTGGAGTAATAGGAACTAAAATTGAATCGTATGAATGCAAATATAATGTAGGAAAGCCTTACATGTAGGGTTCTCAGGAGCACTGGCGAGGGTTTCACTGGCATCAGGGTTATGGTGACAGTTGTAGTTTTAAAATCAAATACATTACCTGTTTTTATTCTCTCCTTTATGTCTTCCTTGTAGTTTGGTTACAGTTCTCTAGGAAAGATGCATCCTGTTCATACAGACTGCTTGTTTATCTTACTGGAATACAGGGAAGCACATTTCATCCCAGAATGAAGGAATGCATCAGAGATGGGTGTTGCACAAGAATCCAAGGTAGCTTGGGAGGGTGGTGCTTGAGTGAGTGATTGGAGTACAGTGATTCTGCAGTTCAGGAATGAGGTGCATTGGCCAAGATGAGGATGAAGGGTGGGCTAGCACAGGACACTCCTATTCCCAAGCTGCTGTCTGCATGGAGACTAATATTTACATGGAGGCTTAATGTCTGTCCCCTCCACCCCTAAAAATTATCCCAGTTACCTTCTGGAAGCTGCATTCTGGATTCAGTCACTTAATTCCCCAGTCATTGCTTTCTTTGCAAAGCTCAACAATTGTAGTGGAATGAAATCACCTTATTCTGAAGTTGCCATAGCTGCTTCCAAAGAGCTATTCCGTATTACTGTTATGCAAGTCAGTCTCCTGCAGAAGGCTGGACAGCATTTTGGCTATCCCAAACCAGTTAAAAAAAAAGAAGTTTCAACAAAAATGTGCAGACAGCAAGGTCCTACCCGCCCAGTCAAGACTACCATGCACTAGGTAACAGTAACAATTGAATTGTATAAATGCAAATGTAATAACATTAATACAATAATATGTACTGTGATTCTGAGACTCACTTCTTCAAACCAGTAAAAATGAAAAGGGGAAAATAAACCACTTCTAGGAGCAGGTTGATCAGCAGAGCAGTTTCTCTCCTGTGGTTGTCTTCATCTTGCCATCACTTGAGTTCCCTTCACTGCTCCACAGAGCTGTAACTGCAGTCACAGCCCTGTACCCAGCTGATCTGAATGTCTCAGCCTTGCCTGTGGCACTCTGGAGGTTGTAATTAACTAGCTCCCATTAAGGCAACAGATGAAAATTCACGCAGTTACATGCAAAAGCTTTAGTAGATGAAATAGTGTCTTGTAACAAGAAGTATTCAAGGAGGTTTTGTTTCTTTTTTTGCCCAAGACAAGGATAAAAGTTTTAAACTAAAAGAAGGTAGATTCAGACTAAGATATAAGGAAGAAACTTTTTATGATAAAGGTGGTAAAGTACTGGTACACATTGCCCAGGGAAGTGATGGATGCTCCATCCCTGAAAGTGTCCAAGGCCAGGTTGGATGGGGCTTGGAGCAGCCTGATCTGGTGGAAGGTGTCTCTGCCCATGGCAGGGGGTGGAACTGGATGAGCTTTAGAGGTCCCTCCCACACCATTCTGGGATTATATGACTCTATGAAATAATTATGTAATTCTTTATGCTACCTGTAGAGAGCAGAAAAATATTTCTGTAAGGGACACAAGGGAAGTCTACTGCAAAGATCTTCTCCTTCCTTGGATCAGAAGAGTCTGGTTGTGTTCTACTGGTGACACAGTCAGGGTTAGGGGGACCCCTTAGCATCTTCATCTCACATCCAGTGAAAGGTGCCCCAGCTGGTTCTCACCCGTGAGGAGGCTGTTGGGCTGTGATGAACAGAAACCATTGCTGTTAGGAGTCAAGTTTTGGAGGAGGATAGTATAACTGGTGACATTTTCTAACTGTCATACATGATGAGGAATGTTTGCCATCCTGTTGCTGTCCATACGGCAGATCATCCTTGCACAAGGCAATAAATGGTGAGGGGCTAATGTTAGGTGCTCTGCAAACTTTGTGGAGGGGAAGGGTCAGGAGATGACATAGAAAGTCCAGTCACTAAAGGGAGCATGGATTGGCAAAAGAGCTCAGTCAAAGATTTCTTTATGCACAGCTGAAGTCTGGCCTTTCATTGCAATGTGAAATAACCAGAGAGGGTAGCAACAGGCTCTGATTTTTCCATGTGAGCTCTTGGGACACTGCACTGGTGTCCATGCATCTATTTTAACTTACGTGTGCAATTTAAAAATAAAGAAATAGTCCTTAAATTGAATTTTTCAGTGGCACTCAGACAGGGTAATTTAAACCAGAAGAAGAATGTTTAGACTAGATATTAGGAGGGAATTCTTGACTGTGAGGGTGGGGAGGCACCGGCACAGGGTGCCCAGAGCAGCTGTGGCTGCCCCTGGATCCCTGGCAGTGTCCAAGGCTGGGTTGGATGGGTCTTGGAGCAATCTGGGATAGTGGAAGGTGTCCCTGCCCACGGCAGAGGGTGGCACTGGATGGTCTTTAAGCCCCCTTCCAATCCAAATCATTCTACAATTCTGTGATTCTCTTACTTTATAGGAAGGAAGGGCACAAGTAAGAGACTTCTAGCAGAAGAATTTAAACTTACACAGATTCTAACATGAAACAGTCTTTGTGTATCTGTTGTTTGACACAAGATATGTTAGATTGGCTGATTTCACTAGTTTAAGGAAGCTGCTACAAGAAAGAGATATCAAGTACAAGGCAGAAAGCAAGCGCTGGAGAAACAGGAGGATGAGAAAGCAGTGTGAGAGTTCCCAAGTCGCTCCCCGTGGTAACAGAGCTCTGACCCGGGTAAACAACTCTCTGCACGTGTACGTTTCTCAAAGCTACTTCCATTCTGCTAAATGCTGGCCTGCCACATCATTTGAACTCTGTTAACCTTTAAGGATGATCCCATTTTTTCTGAAAGAGAGCACAGAGGAGCTTCCCTGCCCAAAGCTGCAGAGCTTTGGCTTTGCAAGAGCTTGGCAGGAGCCCCACACTCATGAGCAGCCCAAAACTCCCTGTCCAACACATCTTACAGGAGGGCTCCCAGCCAGAGCCCGGCCCCTGCTCACTTCAGAGCTGTACAATTGCTCAAGCTAAATAACATTCCCCAAGTTTCCCTCCCTAGAAAGCCTCCCTATACTTTTATTACGTTTTTTGCTGTGACTAAATCTGCTTCACATGTGTTGTGCAGCCTCCCCTTTCTTCGTTGCATATGTTGTGAGTCCAATGAAAAGTCCAGTGCCAAAGGCACTGCATTCGCATGACATGTTGTTTCCAAATATCTTGCAACTTTGGTCCAAGTAAAGTAAAATTACACTGAGATGCCCTGACCTCTTTCTTCCCCTGCTCAGTTGAAAGCTATTTCTAACCCATGTGTTCCTTTTCTACTGGAGACCTTCAGTGTATAAAAAGTTGCATTTAAAATGAAGTTATTAGTTTCTTTGATTAATAAAGCCCCACATTATCCCCCCTCCATTAAAAAAAAAAAAAAAAAAGGCATTAACCACTTTTTAAATAAAATGTAAAGTAATGTGGTAGAGGCCAACAACTTTGTCCCAAAAGGTGCACATTTTGATGAGTTATGACAACTAAATACAGGATAAAGAAAGAAAAAAATCATGTAATTCCTAATTATAGTGATCCAATTGCTCTTCAACTTTTAAGGTTTAGCTGTCTTTTCTGAATTAGTCTTTTGAATTAAGTTTCCATAACATGTGGCAGATTGGAAAAACAGTCCTCAGAAAATTTCTGCCCTGGTTGACAGATGAACTAGATAATGGAGTATAATCTCTTCCATTTTCATGATTTTGACACATTTTCACTTCTGTGTGTATGTTTAAATCAAGGAATCAAAATAAGTTTGAGTACAGAATATAAATCCCAGACGAAATTACAGCTTTCATTGCAGTGTTGGGTTAAACGTAAACAGCAGAAATGTTACAGATATCTTCTAATTAAATGCATAAATCAGAGAAATGTCTCAAATGTTTACAGCAACTGCACCAAGAAGTGAGAGTGAGGAAGAGATGTACTTTGTCAGCTGATGGCTGCCTCCACTGTATTCCCATACGGAGTTTAATTTTGTCACAACCTTTGGTACAAGTTGCAAAGCTTCTCTCCAGTTGATTTAAAGGCTGTTTGCTCCTGCTGAGGATGATTAGTGATGGATAAGATATGGCTTTTTCCTGGCTAAGCAGGGGATTTCTCACGTCTATCAGCATAGAGGGCAGCTGGTTTAGGTCACCCTCAACTTTTTTTGTAGCTCTAAATGTTCTGGAGTATCAGATGATGGTATTGAATCTTAAATTCACGTGGATTTAGGCTGGTTTTATGATAAGGTTGTAATGCTAAACCCACAATCTGTTGAACTCACAAACAAGGCTGATTTTTCTTGAGTGTGTCCTCATGTTGACTCTTGTACCCTAACAAACCCTACCGTGCTCACTTCTACCCAGGTTTTCTCTTTGTCCTATAGGTTGGAAAAGCCCTCTTAGACCATGGAGTCCAGCCATTCCCCCAGCACTGCCAAGGCCACCACTGACCCATGTCCCCAGGTGCCACATCCACGCAGCTTTTAAACTCCTCCTGGGGCGGGGCAGCCACAGCTTCCCTGGGCAACCTGGGCCGGTGCCTCACCACCCTCACAGCCAAAAATTCCTTTCTAATATCCCATCTAACTCTGCCCTCTGGCAGTTTAAAGCCATTGCTCTGATGTTTTAAACTGTGGGGACAGCAAGCAACCTGTGGCTCATGAGCCGAGTCTTGAGGACAGTGTAGCAGAAGGGTGAGAATTTCCCATCTTGATCATGCTGTAGCAGCAGCATCCAAAGCTTCACAAGGAAGATTTCCCTTCCTTCACTGCAGTGTGTGAGCTATCAAAAACCACACCAAAAATTGTTTTTATGGATGGGAAACCAGAGGATTATACTGGGTAGTTCACTGAGGGAAGGTCTCCTCGAGGCTATGAGAGACTGGCAGCTCCAAAACATAAAAGGAAATTTTGTGTCTTTGGAGTAGAGTGGGAGGAGAGCACAGGCCTTAAACTTACATGTTGTCCTTGGTGTGAGACCCACGAGATCCAAGGGGTGCCTGTAGTTCTGAGCACAGAGTCAGGCAGCAAAACTTTATTGGAATTCCTGGGGCTTATCTGCCCCACCAGGACTTGCCAAGCTCCATCCTCCTGAACTAGGACCAGCAAAGCCTGATTGTTGTCACCAAGGTGAACAATCCTGGCCTGAATGCACAGGGAAGAAGGGGGCAGATATGTTCAATAACAAAGGGACATAATAGAATTTATGAAAGAATTCTCCAGTCGGAAGTGGGGAGTTCTCTAGAGCTGTTTGATTCATGTCCTAAAGACAGTCTTTACTGTCTTTACTTTAAGAATAGGTCTTAATACAGATAAGGTGTCAGTGAAGGCAAACAAATCTGGAAATGCTGCATCTAAAGCGTAGTGAAACAGAAAACACAAGCACTTTTCATTCATTATTGAAACAGCAGCTCACTTGGGGCCCTTCTTCAGATTGAGGTGATTGTTTGCAGTAGAAAAAAAAAGCAGTTTCACTATAGGAGAGTGCTACTTTTTAAGCTGGTGGCTGCCGGATGACGCCAAGCATGCAGATCCCTTTTGATTGCAGTCAGCTCCTGACTCCCTGTACTCAGACAGATAAGGAGATGCAGTTGCCCAGGTTCAAGATTTGTAAAAATGTCTTAATACTTGAAGGAATCCTTGTCCTACTCATTCTCACCCTTTCTCCTTTCTACACACTGCTTGCCTCTGTCATTGATAAAGGCATGTTTTCAATAGCTAATTTGAATTTGCTATCACAACCTTCATTAATACAGTGGAATATAGAATAAAGTATAGCATAGAATGAGCAACCTAGAAATCCATTTAGAAAAGGCATCCTGGTTATTTGTTGAGGTCAACTTAACACCACCCCCCCTCCCCTGACTTTGGTTTGTCTTCACAGGACTCTTAGCATTAGGGCAAATTTTTTTGTAAAGCTGTGAAGTCCGCATTCGCAAAATAATTGTGTAAATGTACACATTTGGCACTGGCTTCTCGGCTGGCAGCCCTGGCAGAGATAAGGCTGCAGTCTGGCACTGTGTACTATGGCTGGAAAGGTTTTACTGTCACTTCACATTTCACTCCTCAAGACAAATAAATGGGATTTCCTGCATGTAGCAGGGCTACAGCTCATCTCGCAACACAGTCTGTGTGTTTGCAGAGGCTTGAAATACTTCAGAAGGGAGTATGTCCATTGGGGTGTACATTTTCCAGTTTGGGGAGATTAGGGAGCCAAAGGTCTGCCGGCTCAATAGGGTGTTAGTCAGCACGTCCTGAGCTTCAGGCAGATAAGGGTCCACTTCCTAGGCTGCCCTGATCTGAGAGTTAACAGTTGGTGACAGCGAGTCTGTCTCTGTTCTTAAGTCATTGTTATAATTTTTTGTAATATTTACAGGCCTGGCTCTCTCAGATTAAAAAGTACAAAATCAAAAGGAGGCCTTCCTCCGTGGGCGCTGGGGGTGGGGGGAGGATGTTTGGGCTTGGCGTGTGGCCCCACCGCCGTGCTGGGTGGGAGGGACTGGAGCAGGATGTCGGCGTGGGCCTTGTCTCTGTGGCTGCTGTGAAGGAAAACTCAAACCTTGTCAAATGACCTTCGAGGAGCCCTCCACACCAGGAAATGTGCTGTAAATGTCAGCCCCCAGGATGCAAATCAAAGGTGTTAAGCTCAGCTGGGAGAATGAACCTCGTCTCTCTGGCTGATGCAGAAAGCCAAGGCCTGGGCAGTGCATCAACCCTTGCACGGTGATAACAGAGTGAAGCGTGGTCCCACTTGTCCAAAGGAATGTTCTTTTTGGCTTGGTGGGATGTTTTGGAGGCAGCATTGAACCAGTGTGTAGTGAAAGTACGTCTGGGACCTCATCACTGGAAAAGTATGCGAACTGAATCACTGTGCTCTTCTCCTGCCACCTTTTGTGTTGGGGGAATATGTTCTGCGCAAATAAATGAGAAAACAAAACAACTGTGACATGGTAGTAACTCTGGAATTGGGGTGAAAGAAACAAGCAGATGAAAACAGCATTTTGACCTGTCAATCCTTTTTGGTTCTGGATTATCCCAGGATATCCCTGGATTATCCCAGGACTGTATTAGAGCAGAGAAAGGTCATATAGGTAGTTTGCAAAAGGAAAAATCCTTAAACTGTGAAATTAGTGTGGTTTATACTGTCATTGTGCTTCAGTCCCTTCCCAGCTGAGATGCTGAAGAGCAGAGAGGTGGGTGCTGGAGACTCCATAGACAGTCACAATGTCCATCAGCCAGAGCAAGGTGGGACTGAGTCAGATGACAAAATCTCCAGCTCCTTCTCTAGGGTGGAGGAAAAAAAATCTAACCCTGGGCATGACAATTCCTATGCAAAAAAAGAAAAAAAGGAGTGTGATAAGGGTAATATTTACATATTTCTGGGTCAGGATATGTACATTGTCCATACAGGGTTCCCGAGGTGCATCCCTCTGGCAGCAAGGCAGAGTAGAGTGTTGGCTTCAGTGCCTTACCAAAACATGGAAGTGTGGGTCCTGTTCTCAAAGTTCAGTAGTTTCCTTCATTGTCACACACGTATCCAGTACCTTCTGCTCATTTTGTGTTGCTGATTGCATGGCACACACCATGGTAAGAGTTTTATTTGCACAGCAGTTGGATCTTTGGTGGGCAGCAGGGAGAGGTTTATCTGGGGTTTGTTTTGGGACAGTGGGATGGTGCAGTAGCCTAGGTGGGGCAGCCATCCGTGATGTTATCTGTAGCACAAAGCATTTCCATGATAAACAACATTCCTTGTATTTTAGACTAGTCTGCTATCAAAGTCAAAACAACTGCTCTGGCTTAAACAGTAGCACTTGCTGCTTGAAATGTAAAATTTATAATTGGCTCTAAGATTTGTCTAGAGCAGATTGTCGGTGTCTTTTAATATATATCTACACATATTAGTGTACATTCATTATTCATCAGGGCTATTTTCTCCAAAACTTCTGTCATTTATGCACTTCATAGGCCTTTTAAAATCCTTTCCAGTGAGTTTTTCCTTATTGTTAAAAAAAGTTTAATCAATTATATCAATTAGACTAAAAACTTGCAACTTGCTATTCAGAAAATAATTAGCAGATGGTTGTCTCTGATGTGAGAACTGGGATATTGTTGGGTGTTTATAGTATTGGCTTTGTTTTTTAAAAAGGAAATATGGATCTGTCATTTTTATGCAGAAGTTGGAACAGACTTTGTAGCCTGATACACAACTTAATTCTTCTCTACTTAGCGTATCTCCAAGAGGAGACTTTGCCTTTCCCACCCCTACCTCACCCTCCCTTGAGTTCTTCCACATTGTTGCAAATAATCAAATTGCCTTGGAAGAATTATTTTGGTCTTTGGCCAGTCCTGAACCATAAAAAGTCTTTTTGGTTTATATAAGAGTTTCCCCACTGACCAGGTGATATTGGGGCTCTGAGAGCACCAAGAGCTTTTCTGGAGGGAGCAAACATCTTGTGATCTCACAGATCACAGAATCACAAAATCATTTGGGTTGGAAAAGTCCTCTAAGACCATTGAGTCTAACCATTCTGCCAGCACTGCCAAGGCCACCACTGACCCATGTCCCCAGGTGCCACATCCACACGGCTTTTAAATCCCTCCAGGGATGGTTATCTGTCTGCAGATCTGGTTGACTGCAGAACTGATCTTCCCCTGCATTCTCCTGCTTCCTCGACTTTATAAATGCATTTTCTGTCTCCTACTGAGTGATCCAAACTGTGTGTGTACATGTATGGACTTAGGACAACTTGAACTTTTGCCCAATTTGAGACCTTCAAAGTGTTTTTCCTCATGAGATGTTCCCAACTGATTTATTGCTGCCAATTTCTTAAACTTTACCTTTTGCGCACTTGAAAAGTGGCAAAATTTGTAGAATCATAGAATCACGGAATGTTTTCAACTGGAAGGGACCTTAAAGCTCATCTTGTTCCAACCCCCTGCCATAGGCAGGGACACCTTCCAGGTTGCTCAAATCTCACTCATAAAATTCTGGAAGGAAAAAAAATGCAGCCTCGAGTCTGCTTTGTTTGGCGAGTGAGTGGTGTTTTGGGGTTGGGAAAGTCTACATAAGGTGCAGGGTTTAATTCTGAGACTTTGGAAATTCATGAATTTCTAAGCCCTTTTTTGAGGGTACTGCTAAACCATCGCGGTCTTAATTGTGAGTTGAGGCATCCAAAATCCAGTTCTAATCTTGTAAACTTTTGTTAGCAGGTCTACTAGTCTTCTATATAAAGGTGTCAGTGAATGAGTGATTTCTAAACTCCCTTCACTTTTAACAAAAATGTTTGCTGAAAACATTCTGTTTTTTGTGGTTGTGTAAAGCCTTGCACATTAATCTAGAGAAGGATGGCTTGCAAGCCTAAGCACAGGAAGCCAGGGCTTAAACTCATTTGCATCTTCCTTAGCAGTGGTAAAAATAGGGACTACTGTTATGAAATGTGCATTTTCTGCAAATCCCATGGTCAGAAAGGCTTATGAGTCCACTTCATTTCCATAAAAGTTTTGTGAGTTGATAGACTCATCCCCATTTGTGCTTTGGTGCCTTTTAATGCCACTGAGAAATGGCTTCAGGGATTATTCTGTTTGTCAGATTTTAATTCCCTAAATTCAAAAGCATACAAAGGATTTTACTTATTTATCTGAGTGGTCAGTGTATGTACATAACAAGGGCTTGAGCAAGGTCAGGACCAGAACTGTTTCTGTCAGTTGGGTCAGTCATGGACTTTGTTCATTCCATGTGTTTAACTCTGTTCCTGATTAGTTGTTTGGGGTTTTTTTTTCAATTTAAAAAACATTCTTTGTTTGAATTGTTGACATTTTGAGGTTGTTAATTTTTTTGCTCAGACCTATGCTCTTTCTTCTGAAAGGCCACTGCATTTTCTGAGAATTGCTGTTCTTTCAGGTTAAGCCCTGAAGTGGATGAAAGTTCTGGTTTTATTGATGGTACCTCATTTACACATCATGCCTTCATCCTCATGCTTCAAGTGTAATTACATACATCAATCTCTGGTTCTTTCTTTTCTTTTTCTTTGATAAAGCCAACATGTATTGTATTTTCTGCAGGGTTGCAAATGTCCTCATAGTGTTCCTGTTGTTTCCTGTCTCTCCATGGTCTGATAGCAAGTCACAGGTTGGTCTGGCTCCTGGCTGTTGAGCAGTCCTTTTGGAAATGTTTGGAAAGATCTGTGTCCATCTAGAGATGGCATAGAGAACAATCCTGACAGGGCAAGCAAATTAAATTAGAGCTGTAAATCCTTGAACTGTGACTATTAATGTATAATGCATAAAATATATATAGAGATTAATAGTACTTAACAGTGTGTGATGTGTGAGTTTTGCTTCAGTCTTTCATCTTGGTGATCTTTTCCTCCCATTCCAAAACTTCTTCAGGTAGACACAGGACCTCTGAGGCTGAGCAGGGATCCCCTTTTTCCTCAAACTAAGGGATTAAGGGACTTTCACAGAATCCTAGAATAGTTTGCATTGGACGGAAGTGTAAAGCCCATCTCATTCCACCCCCTGCCATGGGCAGGGACACCTTCCACTGTCCCAGGCTGCTCCAAGCCCCATCCAGAGCCTTGGGCACTGCCAGGGATCCAGGGGCAGCCACAGCTGCTCTGGGCACCCTGGGCCAGGGCCTGCCCACCCTCACAGACAGCAATTCCTTCCCAATATCCCATCCAGCCCTGCCCTCTGGCACTGGGAAGCCATTCCCTGGGTCCTGTCCCTCCATGCCTAGTCCCCAGTCCCTGTGCAGCTCTCCTGGAGCCCCTTGAGGCCCTGCCAGGGGCTCTGAGCTCTCCCTGGAGCCTTCTCTTGTGCAGCTGAACACCCCCAGCTGTCCCACCCTGTCTTTGTAGCTGGTGACCAGTGGTCCAGTTTATTTTCTGTGCTGTCTAGAAGTAGCCCGGAGTCGAGGTGTTTCTGATGTGGACCCAAGCAGATCCTGAAATGGGTACCTGGCCTTGTCCTAAGCTCAGATATATACATTTATACAGTGCTTTTGGAATCTGTACAGACTAACAGCCTGGTATGAAGACAAAAATAGCACAGTTTGGGGCTACTGACATTTATCAGCAGTGTTTCTTTTCTGGAAGGAAAAGAAACAAGTGTATATATATATATATATATATATATATATATATATATATATATATATAAAACAAGTGTTTGTATTCCTGAATTTCTAGGACTTTAAGGCTGTCATTTTTTGCTATTCTATCCCAGATAGAAATGCAGTCATCTTCTTATGGTACCCTGCAAAGCTTTGTGCCCTAGCAGGTTTGCCACAAATACTTAACTCATTTAAATCATTGTGTTTTTACTCATAATTATCTAGGCAGAGCTGTTTGATTGATTTTTCCCAAAATGACCTGGCTTTTCAGTACTCCACTAAAAAAATAGTAATTGCTGAACTCTGACCAGAAGCACGTCTGCTCCTCTGGCAGTAGTTCACGTCTGACACTGAAAATTCACTGCTGAGCATTTGTTTTCCTGCAGCTGTGATTGTACAAACCTTTACTCAAAGTGATCTGAAAACAGAAATCACGTATCAATGAGACTTGCTGAAACAGTTCTTTCTCTATAGATGAACTCCCCTACCCTCCTGGACCAGGAAGATTATGCCCCATTAGAATATGGGTTACCTGTCTTAAAGAATTTTACTCCCTGAGAACAATGTTATTGTCTACTACAGCTTGTGTAGTTGCTTAAACTTCCACAATTCTAATATTATAAATAGTACTGTATTTTACATATATTTATTAATTAATATGTAATGTAGTTATTAAATTTAGTTTGTGCACAGATGGTTTTGAACCTCATATCACCCTGAGTTTTCTATTTCTTTTTCAACCTCTCTGCCATGCGCCAAGCCCCCGTTTTCTTCACTGTCTTTCCGTTTGCACTTATTCCTTAGGCAGATCTCTGAACAAGATGTGTGGCTCACACTTAGTCTAGCACATTTCCTGTTTGCTTCCTTTATGTCCCCACCATCATCCTCTATGCTGTGAGCCTGAGGAGGAGCAAAAGATGGTATCAGGCAGGTGTGGTGTAGCCCATACAGATATTTCACCAAAGCCACACAGACTTTCTGTCTGAAGTCAAAGAGAAACACTGCAGACATGAACAGAACTGAGGAAGATGAAACAGCCTTACCGCACCACAAGAATTAAGTAATTGCAAAAATTCAATCTGTCAGTATCTTAGAGCAAGCACTGAGACATTTTCTTCCACAAATAGTGCTCTGTTAAAGAACACAGGTCCTTATATTTATATAAAACCCAAATATATCAATGTTTCCGTACGTACTTGTGTATCCATATCATGAACAGTGTACCAGGCATGATTGCTGAGTTGTTTTCAAGATCCTTGGCCATTAATTTGACTTAGATGAATATTTTGGGGACCAGATTTCCAAGTGGTGTTGAGGATTTTGCAGACAAATACAGGTGTCATTCCTCTGCCCAAAATCCTCACAGGTTGGTATGTTTGGTGCAAGGCAGGTTGTAGGGATAATCCTTGCTGGGGTAAATATTCATTATAGACCCTATAACAGAGGCTTGGTACAGTGCTGAACCTGAGCCCTTTTTTTCCCCCCTTGCTAATAAGGTCCAATCCTACAGATGCTCTGCAGACAATAGTGCTATATTTAGCTGAAACAATATGAAACACATAATTTGCCATCAAGTCATTAGGTTACCAAACAGGACTCATGGTAAGCTTTTCAAACACACAGAAATCCCATCCTCAGAAAGACTTTGAAGCTTTGGATTGATGTAAAGGTCACATGAATTTGACTCTCAAATGTGTTCAGACTCCTTTGAAAACAGCACTTCTCTGCTCAAAGAGTCACCTGCTTTTGAAAATTCTGACTCGTGCTTGATTGCTGTTTCAGAAACCAGAGTTTCTAACCAGAACTCGAGGAAAAGAGAGTTCTCCAGTTTTTTATTAATCCAGCTCTTTAGTTTCTTTATTTTCCACAGTGACTGCCCCGTATCTTTGATGAATGTTGCTTTTCATCCAGCAGAACATCTAGATCAAGGAAGAAGCAAAGACATTGCTCTTAAGGCAGCTCCATCTGCCCTTGGCTGCATTATCTGAGTGGAGATCATCCACTGACATAACACTGTAGCCTAAGAGCAGGTCTGAGTGTTCATTTGAAGGGAAGGGGATGTTTTATTTAATGTATGGTTCAAGCCTTGTAGCTCACATGCCACTGCACTGTCTGGAGTGGGGCCAGGTGCTGCTCACTGGTTGTGGTGTTCTCTTCCTCAGCGTTAACTGAAAAAAAACCAAACCAAAACAAAAAAACCCAAAACACCCGATGTTGTTGAACTTCTGTGGTGGGGGAGTTACTGCAGTTCAGTTCTGCGTCTGTTCATCGGACTTCCCGTGGTTTTTCATCGAATCATGTGATTGACAACGCAGACAGTCTGCAAAGTTTTCAGTCTGTCTCGTTTGTACCTTGTCCCAACCACTAAATCTGACTTCTGCTTTGTCTGGCAGAAGAAAACAAGATAGGGTGCTGTGGTGGGGTTATTCACTGGGGCTGATAAGTGGTGTCTGTGTTTAAACTGTGCCGTTCAAACCGTAATGTTACCTCTGTCTCTTGCGTTTTCAAGCACTTTCTCAGGCTGGTTTATTTTAAACTATCTGGGTTTGTCTGTCCATGTAAGAGCTGGAGAGAAATGCAAATTATGGCTCCAACGGACCTGTTTATGTCATGGCAAGGAGTTTAGTAACTGAAATAGTGAACGGTATTGTATATTGGATCAAAAAAGGGTTTGGGTTGGGACAGAACTTAAAGCTCATCCCATCCCACCCCCTGTCATAGGCAGGGACACCTTCCTCTGTCGCAGGTGTCTCCAAGCCCCATCCAGCCTGGCCTTGGACACTGCCAGGGATCCAGGGGCAGCCACAGCTGCTCTGGGCACCCTGGGCCAGGGCCTGCCCACCCTCCCAGACAGCAATTCCTTCCCAATATCCCATCCAGCCCTGCCCTCTGGCACTGGGAAGCCATTCCCTGGGTCCTGGCCCTCCATGCCTTGTCCCCAGTCCCTGTGCAGCTCTCCTGGAGCCCCTTGAGGCCCTGCCAGGGGCTCTGAGCTCTCCCTGGAGCCTTCTCTTGTGCAGGTGAGCACCCCCAGCTGTCCCAGGCTGGCTGCAGAGCAGAGGGGCTCTATCTTTCAACACCATCCATCCGAACAAACAGGGCAGTGAAGGAAAAAAAGGATGATTCATCCCATGCCAAGGCTTTTCCTCTGTCATTAAGACTGCCATTTAAGATGCCTTAAAACAGGCTCTCTTTTCAAGTAGTGCTAAAAATCAGGTTCATTAGAGTGTCACCAGCTGGGGTGCAAATGTGTTTCCAGGAGTAAGTTGGACACAACAGCAGCAAGGCAGAAGAAAATAGATTTATGCGCTGCTGGTTTGACATGCCACTTTTGGAATTTTGTTAACCATGATAAATCCCTCACCAGTGCTGGCTGGGTTATTGCTGGGAGCGCCCTGAGACTCATGTGGCCTGGTTGCTTTACAGTGTCACCTCCTGTGTGTCTGCAGCACACAGCCAAGGCTCCTGATCACACATTTGAAGCAGTACTTACAGGAGACAAATGGCATAAATATGAATTTAAACATTCTGTGGACTATCACCTGAAAATCTTGAAAACATTTTTGAAAATCCTCAAGCTTTTTATGTGGTGTTTAAATCCTGCTGTTACAAATAGTTATAAAGTCACTCTGATAAAGAAGAAAATTTTGATTATTTTGTTAAGAAATTCTGTTTCCAGTGAACACCCTGCTAGAGAAGCAGTGTGGGTAGTTTTTTCTCTCAACAGTGGATGGCTGCCATGGTTAATCTTGCAAGTTACATCATAGAATCACTAAGGTTGGAAAAGCCCTTCTCTAAGATCACTGAGTTCAAACATTAACTCAGCAGCACTGTGCTCACTACTAAACCATATTCCCAAGTGCTACATCCACACCCCAAAGAGGCTGATGCAGTTCTCTCTATGCTGGGCCTCTAGGATTTCTCATTTTAAATGGTTGAGAAAACGTGGCTAGCACACAGCTGTGGGTCGTTGCAGTCATCTAAAGAAGGTGGGTTTGAATTGCTGGCCTGGGATTCTGATTTTTCATGTCTCATCAGCAACACATTGAGTTGTCCTGAGCCTGCTGTTCAGGTGGACCATCAAAAATCCATCGCTCCTGCTGCTATCTGCACTCTTTTTACATAGACACATTCAAAACTGTGTATACATAGTGGCAGTGTGTATTATCTCTCTCCTTAAAAATCTTATTCTCTTTGTCTGCATTTCCAAGACACCCCCCAGGCTGTTCAAAGCACGTGTTGAGTGTGAGAGAGTCCAGGCTGACTGCAGTGAGTTACAGCCTTTAATCTGAAATTGATTATTAAATTGCTATGGTACGATCGCAATAAATGGTAGCATCGATCAGCCTGAAGAGAGGCTGAATCACAGAATCAATGCATGGCTTATTGCCTGAAAATAGGAATACTACCTGGGCCATTTTATGCTGCCCTTCCAGCTGAGAGATAATGGGAAAATAAGACCTGAGCATGTCAGATGCAGCTGTTGGAATTTCTAATGTAATTTTGCCTACTGTTTTAAGGCTGAAGATGTTTGGTAAGCTGTGTGAGAGCCCAGGAGTGGTCCCAGGCTACTGCCATGAGTGTTTGCAAAGCCAGTAGCTGTATCTGTGACATGAAGGTGAAAAAAAGCTGCCTCTGTTTAGTTCAACTCAAATTAGCATCTTCAATCACTTTTCCCCCCCTTCCCTCCCAGAAGGGCTACCATGGGCTGCAGTTCTGGTGTGCAGCCACCCCTGGGGTGAAGAGTGACAGCTGTGTAAGACTTTCCTCTGGCTGGAAGTGTTGCTATGCTGTAATCATGGGGTTTAACCATTCCTTCTGCTGATGCAGTGCTGAACGGAACGTGCTCCTGTCTACACTGACCACAAGCCAGGAAGTTTTGGAAGGAAGTGGGGAACATTACACTGGGGATAAGCAGAGTATAAAGTCAGGGGTTTTTTTTAAAAATAAATACTAATGAAAATATACGTGAGGGCTTGGTTGGGGGCTGCCAGAAGGGGAAGGCAGGGACAGCTTGAGAACTTGGAGCTGAGTTCGGAAGGAATAGAGAATGTCAATGAAAAGGAGGATTTCACAAGGCTGGTGAGAAAAAAAGCTTGGATGAGTACAAAAGGTATGCTAAAGAGAGGATAAGGATGCAGTGAAAGAGAGTTGGGGTGGCAGTAGGCTGGGAGACTGGAAATGAGAGGTGGAGGTGAGTATGGGTGTAAGGTATTTCAGAGTGAAAAAACAAAGTGATGCAGAAGATGAAACAGGCTGGTCCAAACAGACTTGGGGAAAAGAGGTTGCAGAGAGGTGGTAGAAAGTGGTTTAGGTGCACAAAACAGCTGTGGGAGAGTTGTCTGCCACAAACTGTGTGTCTGACACGGGAAATTGAACGTGCTGACGTACCTTTGAGATTCTGGGCTTTGAACTCAAGAGGACTTAGATGCAGAAGGGCCTTTAACAGCCTTATCTTTTAGCTGCCTCAGTTCCTTGAACAGAGATAGTACAGAATCTTTTAGGTTGGAAAAGCCCTCCAAGATCTCTGAGTCCAGCTGTTCTCCCAGCACTGCCAAGGCCACCATTAACCCATGTCTCCAAGTACCACATCCACATGTTTTCTACAACTTTTCTACAAGTTTCCATGTTTTCTGACCTCAAGAATACAAGTAACATGGGAGTATAAAGTTAAATACATAGCCCTGAAAAACAAGTGTCCAAGAAATGCCCCTTCAAAGGAGTCTGATCCAGCCAGAATACTTGTAACCTTAAGGCAAGGAAACAGGACGTTGAGGTCAAGAAATGGGATAGGGAATCCCTTCATTATTAATGGGCAAAGAGGCTCCTTAGCCATTGCTGTGCTTGTTCTGATCATGTCACACTGTAGAGTTTATTCTTAGTCTTAGCCACAGCCTTATAAATAATAAAATGGGTCATGTTTTATCTTACCCCAGTGATCATTGTAATGCAGCTTTTGCCTGAGACTCTGCCAAGCTCAGACACAGGCAACATTTAGAAGTGGATAAAGCGAAGAGCACAGTACAAAAGTAGACTCAGCTCTTTTCAAAATACACACTTACCAAGACCGAGCCTGGTGGGTTTGCAGTGTGCACTGCTTTGGGAGGGAAAAAATGAGAAAAATGGGAAATTGAGGTTGCAGCATGTCTGTCTGTTCTCTCTGGTGACCAGGGACAGGACCCAGGGAACGGCTGGAGCTGTGCCAGGGAGGTTTAGGTTGGAGATCAGGGAAAGGTTCTTCCCCCAGAGGGTGCTGGGCACTGCCCAGGCTCCCCAGGGAATGGGCACGGCCCCGAGGCTGCCAGAGCTCCAGGAGCGTTTGGACAGCGCTGCCAGGGATGCCCAGGGTGGGGTTGTTGGGGTGTGTGTGCAGGGCCAGGGGCTGGAATGGATGATCCTGGTGGGTCCCTCTCAACTTGGGATATTCTGTGATCCTATGGTAACACAAGCTGTGTTTATTCTTTCAGCCCTCCTGAAGGATTCTCCTGCTAAGGAGCCAAGTACAATTATTCTCAAAATGTTTTTTAGGGAAAAGTGCAGTAAATAGGTCTGTACATGCAGAAGCAAGAAGGCTTTTTAGGAGCTGCTAAAAATGACAGTTTTCCTTAAGACCTTTGTGTTTTGTAAAGGATTCACATGTTTAGTGTGTTAACAGGCAAATGGATTGTGACCTATGGTAAAAGGCTTGAATACGATACGTTAATGTAGCATTTGATTCAAAGAAGAAATTATAAATGATCTCTTCATCCTATAAATATTTTCCTTGGGTTCTAATGGTTTAGTTCCTTCCATTATTTTTTTCACCAAACCTCTTTCTTCAGTGTTTATGTGGGCTGTGTGTTTGCAAGCAGGCATGCAAACCTTCGCTCACTGGACTCTGGCTTCTTGTTGCAGAAGTTCCCCGAGCTGAAGTTCAAGTACGTGGAGGAGGAGCAGCCTGAGGAGTTCTTCATCCCCTACGTGTGGTCCCTGGTCTACAACTCCGCCGTGGCCCTGTACTGGAACCCCCGTGACATCCAGCTGTTCACCATGGACTCGGGCTGAGGAACAGCCTGGCCAGGCCAGCCCCGCTCCGTCTTTCAGGAATTGAACCTCTGCACCCCTTCCAACCTGACCCCCTCCAACTGCCCCCTCTGACCCCAGAGCCAGTGTCCAGCCCAGCCTCATGCTGGGACAGACTGGTGTGGGGCACCGATGGCTTGTAGGCAACCTTGTGTTTATAGTCCATAACCTAGAGCTTGTTTGATGAAAATGAGGCCTTACACATGGGGTATGATGTTACTACCAACCACAGACCTGATCGTCCTTTTAACTTAATGGGCTAAATGAGATTTCAGGCTTTGATTTGGAAGCAGCGTTTGTATTTTTTGGCTCTTTCAAGCGGGCAGCTTCCTTGGGTCAAGCTTCAAGCTTTTTATGGTCTCTTGGATGCTGCTGTGGGTTGTTCGTTTCCTAATCCCGTGTTTTCACTCACAGCCCTTCGTTTCCGTGGCACTGTCAAGGCTGCAGCCCTTAAATTGCTGTCTATGCTGTCATCTGAGGGAACTAAGCAAGCAGCATCTTAATCAGATTAGCTCCCAGGCAGATTCAAAACACTTGATTTAGATGTTGGTGGGCGGATCTTCAATATCAAGTCTTTTGTTGTTGTTGTTGTTTGACTGGCAAATACTCTCCAGAGGGCAAGAAACACCTGCTTTCAGAGTCAGGTCCCTTACAGACTTGCTTTTCTGTGCCCCTGTGCAAAATTGTTCCTGGAAATTGAACGTGTAGGGAAAGGGGGGAAAAAAAGAAGTCCAAAGAAAATAATTACAAGATTGTAAAATAGACCAGTGTCCTGTAAACCTGTGCGTAATGGTGACAGTGTGTTTTGGGGATCCTTGACAAAGCTCTGTGTTGAAAACCTCCTGTTGACTTTTAAAGTTTTATGGCAGAACTATAAATTTATCTGAATGTAGAATACTACTCTCTTTTTTTTGTTGTTTTCAAGTGCCCTTTCCTGATACGCCTGTTTCAGCAGTGGGAAAAGCAAAAGAAGTGGTGTGATTTTGAAAGAAATCTCATTTTTCAAAGTGGGGATCATATTTTGGGGATGCCTGTTGCACACATGTGCACCCACTCTCCTCGTCCCACGTGCTGCTGTGTGGGGGACTGTCACCAGTGGATTGCATGCCAAAACTTCAATTTCGAGGAATTAGTTCCTAAAGATGTGTGCCAACCCTCTGTATTCACTGCCTGCTCCAGCATGTTCTGTTTGTTGACCTGAGGAATTGGGTGCGTTTGCTTTCAGAAAGTCCTTTGAATGGCTTTAAATAGAATTTCTTGCACCGTTTCGTCTCCCTGAAAGATGTGCTAAGATTGTACTTTCCTTTTATCTGCTTATTTAGAGACAGAAGTCCATTTGAGTCCTACACAAATGGAAATGCTGGCTTATTAAAAAAAAAAAAAAAAAAAAAAAAAGCTTTCCAAATTTATTTCTATATAGCTGCAAAGGAATATATACAGCCCATGAGCATTTAGGACTTTGAAATGGCAGATGCTTTTGAGAAAAGGCAATGGTAAGACTGGAGATGCAGTGTTTTCTTAGGCAAGTAAGAGAAATGAATGAACCATGACTGAGCTGCACATAAGTTGATCTGTATTTTGGATTTATTCTGTTTTGTTTTGGTCTTTGAGCAAACATCTAAAGGGGATAACTATTCTTGGTTACTGTAGTGATTTGTAATTTTGTCTTTATTAAAAGACTAAGAGTGTTTGTGAGTCAACAGGGCTGCCCAGATTTGGAAAGGTCAGTCTGAAGATGCACTTTTAAACTGTGGATTCTGAAGCTGCTGGGCTGGCTCAGTGTTCATCTGTTTTAAACACCCCAGGGTGAGCAGAACCAGAGAGGCCCCGCCAGGGCAGACACTGCTCAGCCAGGTGTCAGACTGCAGAAAACCTGATTTGTCTGTGAAAGGGCTTTTTACAAGAGAGGGGCACATGAAGCAGCAATCTGATAGAATAGGTCAAACCAGCTGCTGAACCAACATCAGTGTCACACTGAAAATTCTCTCACTGTCCTCCTGTTGTGGTGACACCAAGGTGCAGAGGGTTTGTTCTGATAGCGTAATTTCCTTCTGCATTTCATGAAATGCCCTGCTCCCGGGTCCCAGCTGGTTTGGAACAGCTGGAGTTACCACCTGAAGCCAAAACAGCCAAGCCAGACCAAGATTTAGGCAGAAATCCATGCTGGCCCCCTTGGCTCTCCCAAGAACTGGAGCATGATATGGGCCTGGCAGTGTCCTGATGTCTGCAGTCTGGTACGGTCACAAATACTCTGTTTTTCCTTCACCTTAGGGATCCTTTTCATTACTTTGTGTGAAAGATTTACTATGCGAAATTACAAAAATAAAAAGATAAAACAGTAAATACAGGGTGGTGTGTTTTATGTCATGGGTCTTGGTGTGGTCATCAGGCCCAACGTGCATGAGGTTTTATAATGTCTTCTGTGACGTGCAATTAAGAAGAATGTAATTTTATTTCTTGTATAGAGTAAATTGATGTCCAAGTTAGTGTCTGGTGGAAGGAGGAAGGTGTCATGCTGCAGTGTCATGTGGAATGTCAGCTCAGCTTTATGGTCGCAATGGCCATGGCCTGGTGGGGCACTGGGCAGTTGTGGGGGACAGCAGAGGAGGGACAGGGTTGTCCACAAAAGACTGGACCTGATGTGTTGCTGCACCCTCAGCTTCTCTTTCCTATCCATTTCAGCTGATAGTGTCTCTGGTTTTGGGGTGTGGGATGGGTGTTGCACCAGGACCTTCTCCTGACCATGCTCAGATTTGGGGTGACCTAATTGTGGTCTTCCAGTGCCTGAAGGTACTCACAGGAGAGCTGGAGAGGGACTTTGGAAAAGGGCCTGGAGGGACAGGACCCAGGGAATGGCTTCCCAGTGCCAGAGGGCAGGGCTGGATGGGATATTGGGAAGGAATTGCTGTCTGTGAGGGTGGGCAGGCCCTGGCCCAGGGTGCCCAGAGCAGCTGTGGCTGCCCCTGGATCCCTGGCAGTGTCCAAGGCCAGGTTGGACGGGGACTGGAGCCACCTGGGATAGTGGAAGGTGTCCCTGCCTATGGCAGAGGGTGGAGTGGGATGAGCTTTAAGATCCCTTCCAACCCAAACCTTTCTGAGATTCTATTACAATATTCTTGTTCTGAGTGCTGATCACTGGTGTTACAACCTGCCTGGGCTCTCTGAACAGCTCTGGAGAGAGAAATCCATTGCTTCAGGGCTGAGGAGAAGGCAGTCCTGCTCTCAGAGGACCGTCCCTTCCAGAAGACCAAACAGGCAGGAAACGCAGCAGCTGTGTAAGTTGTTGGTGAAGTGGGATTTGGGCTTGTGGAGCCTCATGCATGGGTCCCTAGTGAGGCAGAAATCCTCCTTCCTCAGGCAGTAGAATGAAACTGATCTTGCTGTGAAAGTGAGATGGGGGTTGGAAGATGTAAATGCACCGGGCATCATTCACTTTGGCAAAAGCAGTCCAAAAACCTTCCAGGTTTCCTGGCATTTCTTGACCCTAATAGCCTAAACCCAAAGAATATTGGTTGGGGGGGGGGGGGGGGGAAACCAAGCTATGTTGTACATGCCACTAGACTGTTGATCTACCAGTTAAACAGGAAAGGAAGAAGCAAACAACTCCCCTCCCTTCTTTGGAAACTCTAAAGAGTTTGTACAACCTTTTCTGATGGTTTTATCATTGCGTATGTTGTCTAATTCAGCCAAGAAAAGGTCAAATCTCATCTTATATTTAGTCAGCCCCAGGCTCTCTCCTAATGGATGGGGCTTGGTCTGCAAAAACTCCGCCTTCTGTGCTGGAAGAGCAGGAGTTTTCTACATGATTGCACTTCTTAGAATCACCTGACCACCAGAAATCCTTTCCCGTTTCTACCCATTCCCCCTTTGGCCATCTTATCTGAAAATTTGTACCATTGGTACTGGCAATACTGTAAAATTCAGCATCCCAGCTGCTTTTGTGTTTGATTCATTGTTAATTTGAGGATTTGAGGGAGATATTATTATCATATTTATTGTCTGTTATTGCTAACAACTAGCAGTGTTTAAGGTAACAGTTGCACATCTGAGTGCAAGACACAACAGCCTCGTCCTGAGCCCCTGGATTCTGAAGCCTCAGCTCTGGACGCATCCTGGCAGAAGCTGTGGAGGCTGTGAGCTCTCAGTACGGTGCAGGTGTCCCTAGAGACTGACTTGGCAGGACAGGATGTCCTGGGTGCCACCAGGCTGGCTGTCGGGGTTAGGCTGGATGGGGCTGGGAATTGTTTTGGGCTTGGCCAGAAGGCTGACTTTCAAACTCTTAAGAGTTACTCATTGGTGGTGCCTTTGCACAGGTCAGTCATGACGCTCAGATGTGTGTGAAGAGTTCAGGGAAAGGATCACAAGGCAGGGAGTTTCCCTGTTCTTTTTGCTTTCAGGAAAGGAGCCTGTTGGCAGGACATCCCCGGGCTGCTGTGACATCACCAGGCAAGTGCCCCAGGCCGTCCTCCTGCATGAGACATCAGCACGAGTCACCAGCAGCGTTCATTGCCTGATAACAGCTCTGCCAGCTGAAGATAATGGTATTTCACAGACAAAAGGGCAACTCTTACAACCTCCATTGACCCCAACGGCAGAGCTGTACTTCCTGCTGTGACTTCGGGAACAGCAACTCATAAGGAGCAGAGCAGGGAGGTGCTGTGGGCAGTGGAGACGATGGCTTAAAGTAATTGTAGAGTGTTTCAGTTGGAAGGGACTTTAAAGATCCCAGGGCTGGAGCCCCTCTGCTCTGCAGCCAGCCTGGGACAGCTGGGGGTGTTCAGCTGCACAAGAGAAGGCTCCAGGGAGAGCTCAGAGCCCCTGGCAGGGCCTCAAGGGGCTCCAGGAGAGCTGCAGAGGGACTGGGGACAAGGCATGGAGGGACAGGACACAGGGAATGGCTTCCCATTGGGAATACTTGGAAGGAATTGCTCCCTGTGAGGGTGGGGAGGCCCTGGCATAGGTTGCCCCGAGAAACTGATGGGGCCATGGAAATGGCTGCAGAGTTGCTTTCTCAAAAGCAGCAACCCATGAGCTAGAATCCCTCCTTTGCTAGCCCCTGACTAGAGGTTTTGGCATCCCCTCACTGGCAATACCAGGCATGTCCCTGGAGTAACAGCGCTGTAAAAATGCTTTGCATTTTGTGGGCAGTTAACCCCAAACTGCAAGGTTCCAGCTGAGATTACAGCTCGTAATCATTCAGTCAGCAGTGCTGGGTTATTGCTGGGTGGATGCATTTCGGGTGTTAGGGCTTTGCTGCCTGCCTGCAAATGAGTTACTCCAAGGAGCCGTGTTTGGTGTCGGAGGCTCTGCTACCACCCATGGACTGTGGCAGCACTTACACGTACTCAGAGAAATGAAAATGTCACTATTGGTGAATCCCTCCAGATCATGAATCCAATACACCGTGGAGCTGCCAAACTGGGACAATTTGAATGAGACATTTAAAGAGGAGAGATGATTTTTTTTTTTCTTTTAATGCTGCTGAAGTGCACGGCATAATCCTTCATCATCACTTTAAAAACTGTCTTAAAATTAATCCAAAATGAATATGTCTTGGCAGACATGATGAAATGTTCAGCTGTACATAATGTTTGTGCCAGATGTCTTGGCAAACTAATTGGCAGACTTCAGTCTTCCTTGCAGTCACTTTGTGCTGCTGAAAGCCCTGAATGTGATGGCACCCGGGGAAAATTGAGGATCCGGAGACGAGCAGTGACAAAGTAGGTGACGTCCCAGTGATGCTACCCTGGCCCCTCCTCCTATTTATGAAACGACAAAAAAATGCTTTTCAAAGAGCAAAACAGCTTATTAAAAACTGGCAATTTAAACTAGGAACAGCTGTCCTCGGCCTGCTGCTTCTATTTTTGTCCCTGGAGCTGTTGTCAGGGTCCATCCCCTCTCCCGGCGCAGCTCCTGCATCCCAGCCTGCAGTGCCCCCCATCATAAATCCTGCTGGGTGTGGGGTTGGGGGTGCAGGGGACCAGGGGTGCTCAGCCCCACCAGAGCTGTCTGTCCCTGTTTAAGGACTGTATCAGCTCAAGAATAATGGGAATAAACCACTTGAGCAAAACCTTGTCTGGAGATTCAAAGCCTCTTCCAAAACAGGTGCTTGAAGACCTAAAAATGTGGGCTTTTTCCTAAAACAGCCTTGTGTGTTGTATTGTTGGTCAGGATGGTTCTAGAGGGGGGAAAGCCCACCACCATTCCTTGATGTAGGATATTCAGTATCCATTATATTTACTGGGCTGAGCTTCAGATTAAATATTCTGCTTGGTGCCTTGTGTCCTGTCCGTGTCTCTGCAGTGCTGAGCAGTGGAGCAGAGACAACCAACCCTGAAGTGAAGCTCTTTGTGATGGCTCCAGGAAAAAACCCTCACCTTCCTCCCCCTCAAAAAAGCAGCTTTGGCGTCTGCAGTCTTGCAGGTCTCTCCCAACTGAAATACAAAGTGAAAATTAAATTTAAACTCTTTTCTTTCTCCTGAATCAAATCTCACAGGCGCCAATTGCCCTTTAAAAGGTCAAGCTTTTAGCCCACAAAATTGTAATCGATACATTATTGACCTAAACAATGGCCATAAATTCCAGGCCACCTTTGTCTCCTTGCTTGGCTTCTCCTCCTTCCTGGTAGAGCACATTTGGTCCAGGAAAGTGGCCCTGGTCAAGGTGGGATGGAGAGGGCTCATAAAACTTCGCGTCCACAGCAGGGCTGGAGAAACGTGAGCATCCCTAGCACCCACAGAGCAGGATTGCCTCTCCCTTCCTTCCTTCCTTCCTTCCTTCCTTCCTTCCTTCCTTCCTTCCTTCCTTCCTTCCTTCCTTCCTTCCTTCCTTCCTTCCTTCCTTCCTTCCTTCCTTCCTTCCTTCCTTCCTTCCTTCCTTCCTTCCTTCCTTCCTTCCTTCCTTCCTTCCTTCCTTCCTTCCGAATTCCTTCCGAATTCCTTCCTTCCTTCCTTCCGAATTCCTTCCTTCCTTCCTTCCGAATTCCTTCCTTCCGAATTCCTTCCTTCCTTCCGAATTCCTTCCTTCCTTCCTTCTGAATTCCTTCCTTCCGAATTCCTTCCGAATTCCTTCCTTCCGAATTCCTTCCTTCCTTCCGAATTCCTTCCTCTGTTCCTTCCCACTGAATTTAATAGATGTTCTCCCTGCTTGAGTCTGGCCAGTTTTGGACTGGAAAATGCCCCCTGGCCTGGTCAGGAGGTAAATTTCCCATACATCCATCCCTAACACAGACCCAGATGTTTTCAAGCAGTGCATCTTTCCCTCCTCACCACGCTGTGTTTCCCTGTTCAGTTAGGGACGTACACCCACACCAAGAGCCACACCAGCAAGTGACCAAGGGTCCCACATCCAGGTCACTGTGGCCACCAGGACCAGGGGTGGCCTTGGGAGGATGGAGGTGATGCTCTCCAAGACAGGGAATGAGAGGACAGAGCCTGGCCCACGTCTCTGCACAGCAGGGAAGGAGTAAGAGGCTGGAGCGTGGGTATGGGTGGGTTGATGCCACATTTGAGGGCACCAGGCTCCCCACTTGTGTGTACCAGACAGATGGCAGGGGCCCTTCTTGACTGTTTGGGAGAGAAACAAACATTTTCAGTCAATTCCTTCCTGCTTGTTGTCACTGACTGTGCAGCCAAGTGAAAGTCCAGTGAGTACCCAGAGGAGCAGTGCTAGAGAATAAGCCAGAAGCCATGGTCCTGACTCAAGGAATGATTAATTAGGAGGGAATTACACTGATTAGGAAGGGACTGAGCCTAGAGAGGCAGCTTGGATGTATAGGTATGTGCATAGTGTGTATATGTGGTACATATGCGTAGAGACAGAGGACTTATATATACACATGTCAAAATGGCACATCATTTTTTTTTATGGTTGATTTTATATCATCTATAAAATGACCCGTTTTCTGATGTACCACCCTGTCTGATGAAGGGCCACGAGTGGGAGCACAGCACTGGCTGGGTTTGGGTGGGTGCCCTGGACAACACTACAAAGAGGCAATGGACAAGCAGTGGCCGCAGGTGACACCTCAGCTGCACTTGGGGTAGGACTTTGAGGTGACACCAGGCTTTTTCAGGCATCAGGGTGTGCAGGGAGGATGAGGACAGCACAACCCAAGTCATGAGGCTGCTGGTGCCGAATTCACCTCCTCCATTACCTTGTGCCTCGTGTTTATGTTGTGGCTACCAGCATTAAGTGAGGGCAGATTAGTTGTGTTTGTGCAGCTGCCAGCCTCGCTGTTGTGACATTTCCATCTGCCCTGCTGTTGTATAAACCTCTGCTCCTGATGAAATTAAGAGCGAGGAAGAAATCCCTTCCTTCCCCAACCTTCACGCCAGGGCAGCTCAACCACAGCCTTGGGCATCAAGTTCCAAAACTTTCCTCCAATGTAGGCCTGAAATCCCCTGTCTTGCCCTGTGGCCTTGGCCTGCTCTGCAGTCAACAGACATCAAAAGCCTTGTTTGTACCGGTGTGCTTCAGCATCACATCTGGCTCTGATAAGCTTCAAGGGCTGACAGTCCTCTTCAGGTCAAAACAATTTAGGAGCTGGTCCTGGGAAGCCCGTCTTTCATCTCTCTGGTGTGCCGCAGCAGCAGCCAGCAGCAAGGGCAGCAGCTGCCCACGCCAAGGCAGACCCTTACCCTACCTCCTTCCTCAGAAAAGGTCCAGTAGGATGGAGAGCATCCCTGAAATGTTCCTAATCACAGCCTGCAGAGACTTGGCTGGTGGATCCAGAGCTTTTTCTTTCAGTCTGGAGCCCAGATATGGGGTTCATGAAGCTGGGAATAGGGGCTTTCTACATCTTCTTCCCAGTCAGTGCCCCCAGCCCCATAATGGACCCTGGGGACTAGAAGTTGTCCATTGAATCCTCTCGATTAAAGAGACTCAGAAGAGGATTTGTCACTCTGCACTCCCAGTTTAAGGCCAGGTGAAGAGAGGTAAGGCTCAGGACAGGTGGAGAGGGGTTGGGGTTTTTACTGATGCCTTTGCAGCATGCCCCTCCAAGTTTTAAGAGTATCTTTGCTTAGTAGCTTTCTCCTACCTCGACAGTAACCCTTGGGATGACAACTTGGTGGGATGCGTGTGGGAGATGATGAAAGACAGGGAGATGAAGAAACTTGTACTAAACACTCTGTTGGCTCTTGGCCTGAGACGCTGGGCCTGCTCAGGGCCTTGCCAAGATCGTATCTGGGAGGATACGCTGATGATGACAGCCAGGTATTTCTTTGATGCAATTCTGTGTATTAATGGAGAAAGTACGTAAAGTCCCATTTCCCCGAACACCACGGGACCACATCTGCTGCCACAGCCTGGAGCCCAAGCCTGAGCCTGCCTGGAGCCACCCCTGCACACCCCGGGTTCCTCCCTGAGCCCTCACCTCACGCTACATTTCCCCAGATCCCATTCTGGAACTTCCCTGGCTCTTTGCTGGCTTGTTCTTTGCTTTCTCATCCCTCTGACATACTTAAAATACGCACACACCCCCTTTTGTGCAAGCAAATGCAACCCAACCAGGGCCCTGGGAGGACGGGCAGTCTCTCCTCCATCCTTTACAGAAATTCCCGGGGAAATTTCTCACTTTTGAGTGATTTTGAGCAATTTCCATGGTGGTTCAAGGCCTGCATGAGAGTTTTTCTTGTTTTTGCTTTCACCAAGCAAGGGTGAGGATGCCTTCCTTCCTTTAGTCCCAAGGCAATGTAGCAAACTGGCCAACTTGATGCTCAGCTTCAGCAGGACAGACCCTCAGATAGGAGTGAGGACTGATGGTGGCACAACTGCTGCCTCTTGGAGGAGAGGACGTGCTCTGCCAAGGTGCCTGGGTCCTGCCTGGTGGAAAGGCGTGGGGGTCCCTTGCCACTACCACTGTCCCAGAGAGCGGCCCCACAGGGTGTCCAGCCCACACTGACCCTGGGCATGGAGCAGAATTGGTCAGGGTTTGCCTCTGGGGTCAGCCAGCACTTGTGGCAGTAAAGATTGTTTCCCAGAGCAGCTGTGGCTGCCCCTGGATCCCTGGCAGTGTCCAAGGCCAGGTTGGATGGGGCTTGGAGCAACCTGGGGTAGTGGAAGGTGTCCCTGCCCATGGCAGGGGGTGGGGTGGAATGAGCTTTAAGGTCTCTTCCAACCCAAACCATTCTGGGATTCTGTGGTTCTATGAAAAATCTTCCTCAGGGTGGAGAGGAAAACCCAGGGAGAGGTTTGCGAAGACCAGACCACCCAGAGGCTGCCCAGGACTGGGAGGAGCAGGAGTCTGTGTAAGTCATGCCTGGACATTGCTCTGGATGGAGGGACGCAGGGACCAACAACTGCACCAATGCAATGGGGGAAGAAAAGGGAATTTATCTGGGGGGAAAGGTACCGAATTTGGGGGACTGCCCAAGATAAATTTGTGCATGGGTTGTCGGGCAGAGAGAGGAACCCAGGGAGCCACTCAGGGCATTGAGTAGCCCAGGTTTCCACCGTGCTCCTAGCATGACTTGTTTTTCCTGGGAAAATGAATCCTTCTTTTGCAGCATTCATGAGAGTGGCCCACGCACGGAGCAACATAAGAAGGGAATGGCCTTTTTTGGCCGCTGTGCTCTGGACAGAATGTCTCGGAACATAATGAATGAAACACAAATGTGTGACTGGCGCTGACGCCGCTGCGCGTTACCCCATCAGCACCCTGGCGTGAGCTGGGGGTCATGGCCAGCACACTCACAAGTGAAGCAGCACAATGGAGATAGAGACCTCCTTTTCTTCATGACAGACCCCTGTGACTCCTTCATGGGGCAGCACACCAGACACTGAGTGCACCAAAGGCACCGCGAGAGAGAGCAGAACATCCGGACTGCTGTTCAGTAAACAAGACGTGGGCAAGTCACACCCCTCCAGATAATCTCTTGTTCAAAGCGAAAGCTTGCCACAGAAATTTGGAAAAGGAGGTGGAAGTAGCAGAGTAAAACTCCTATTATGCTTGGAAACTATTTAAATATGTCAATATTAAGGGAGCATAATTACCGCTCAAGCAATTCCAGCAAACAAGTCGGTAACAGTGCCTGCTTTACGGGAAGTGCATTTCCTCTTGGCAGACAGCTGGCTGGGGATTATCGAGTGTGCAGCTCTCCCTCCATCCCCTTCTCTGGGGGACCAGCACCTCCCATCCAGGCAAGGCCACTGAGCAATGGGCTGGGGTGCTGTAACATGAGGGACCATGAGGGTCAACCCAGCCCCCTTGCAAGTGATGCCCTAACCCCTGGCAAGGTCTGTTATGGCTCTGAGGACACAGAGTAGCCCAGTGGTGCTGAGAAGCACCACCCCATGCTGTCCTTGGGGTCAGTGGTGACCATCACTTCTGTGGTCAAGGTCACCAGGAGTAGCTCGGTGCTGCTCTGCTTCCCAGAGCATCTGCCTGGATGTTCCATTGCAGCTGCGCTGTGGAAAGAGCCAGAGGCAGGGGAGGGCTGCAGTTCAGGGGCTGGGCTCTGTACCCAGATCTCCTGAGTCAGCTCCAGCATCAACACTGATGTCCACGTCATGTCAGAGGAGTCACTTCACCCTTGGTGACACCAGCTCTGGCCTCAGAAGCTCTCCTGTGGTCCAGCTCTGTGTCAATGCAGGGTCACTCTCTGGCTTGGGGAAGTTACTCAGGCCTTTGACTCCTGGTTTGAAAACACTGAACCCAAAAGTGAGGTTCCTTAAGCCATTAGTCACTGAAGAAACAACAGCTTCCCAAAGCTGCTGAGAACCTTCCCAGGGCTGAGGGGAGGGACAACCTCCCCCTCCTGTCGGAGATGCTCAGGGCGCAGCCGGGCTGGCATGTGGTCCAGACAGACACTGAAACTGGATCATTCCCATGAACAATGGGAATTATCTCATGGGAAAGCTGCCCCATAGAGTGGCCACCCTGCAGCTGTCCCCTCTGGGATCACACACAGGTGCTGCTGACCACTCAACTACCCAATGCCATTTACACAATAACCCACTAAGGACAAAAAACCCCCCAATCTTCAACTAAAGAGGTGCAATTAACCTGCATCACTCATTAGAGAGGGCCTGTGTATAATCCTCATTACTGAATCTGGGTGTTTTCCAACATCTCTGTCTGCTGTGCAAGTCCTTTCATCCACACGTTGCAGATGGTGAACCAAGATCTCAGGAGTTTGGAATGAGAGGAGCTTTAAGTTCCCTTTCAACCCAAACTATTCTGGGATTCTGTGATTTTGCCACCCCTTTGACTAGTTTTGAATTGCACTGACTCAGCATTGCCTAGGATGTTCTTTACAAGCCTGATGTGAAGTGTGTGAGTGCTCATTATTGTCCATAACACACAGACCATGGTACGAACCCTTTTAAATTCGTTAAAAGCACTTGAATATTTTTAATTAATTCCTTTTCTTTTTTTTCAATACCCACCCAGTTTGAGCCCTAATCCCATCTCGGGGCTGCAGAGGAGCTATAACCAAAGATTAGCTGATGTTTAATGTCTGTTTAGTGCCTGAAAGGCATCTTGAAAATGTTAAATGACACAGAAACGCCAAATAATCATATTTTGTTGTCAACACTCCCCTTGAGCAATGCCCTTAAGCCAGACAAATTCTTGCTTCAAGCGAAGCAAACGTCCTCTCTTTATTTTTGAACAATCCCACCCCGTCCTGAAGCTTGGAGCACCATGATGGTGCACAGCCAGCTGGGGACATTATTTTTGCTGGGGTTTTGGGTCTTCCCATTTCTCATTGCAAAGCTTGAATTTATGCCCACTGCTCAGCCTCTGCCTGCAGCAGGAGCCCAGAAGGTGAGGGGATGATGTGCATGTCCCAAACAACAGTAGCTGCATGGCTGTGGAGCCAGGGCTTGCTGGGAATAACAGCCAAGGGTCATTGGTAAGAACACGAGGAAGACCAGGATGTGGCTGGAGATGTGGCCACATGGAGGAAGGGCAGCATTTTTCTGGGACAAACCTTGTTCTGGCTCCTGGAGCAACGCAAAACCCGGCTTAGCACAGGAATGAGGTCAGGAAGTGGCCGTGGACTTCAGCAAACCTTTGACACTGTTTCCCACACCATTCTCTGGGAAAAGCTTCAGCCCATGGCCTGGACAGGTTCACTCTTAGCTGGGCTCAGAAGTGGCTGATGGCCAGGCCCAGAGTGTGGTGGGCAATGGGGCCACATCTGTCTGGGGCTGGGCACTGATGAGGTTCCCCAGGCCTCAGGACTGGGTTCACCCCAAGCTCCTGCAGCTCCAGGCTGGGGCACAGGGGCTGGAAAGCTGGGAAAGGCCCTGGGGGTGCTGGTGCCAGCAGCTGGACATGAGCCCAGGAGTGCCCAGTGGGCAAGAGGCCAGTGGCCCCTGGGCTGTCCCAGCCAGGGTGTGGCCACAGCCCCAGGGCAGGGCCCGTCCCCTGTGCCGGCACTGCTGAGGCACCGCCAGTGCTGGGGACAGCTCTGGGCCCCTCAGGACAAGAGAGACATGGAGGGGCTGGAGCGTGTCCAGGGCAGGGAACGGAGCTGGGAAGGGGCTGGAGCCCCAGGAGCGGCTGAGGGAGCTGGAAAGGGGCTCAGGCTGGAGCAAAGGAGGCTCAGGGGGGACCTTGTGGCTCTGCACAAGTCCCTGACAGGAGGGGGCAGCCGGGGGGGTCGGGCTGTGCTCGCAGGGAACAGGGACAGGAGGAGAGGGAACGGCCTCAGGCTGGGCCAGGGGAGGCTCAGGGTGGACATTAGGAGGAATTTCCCCATGGAAAGGGTGGTCAGGCCTTGGCAGGGGCTGCCCGGGGAGGTGTTGGAGTACCCATCCCTGGAGGTGTCCAAGGAATGCCTGGACAAGGCACTCAGTGCTCTGGGCTGGTGACAAGGTGGAGATTGGTCACAGGTTGGACTTGATGGTCTTGGAGGTCTTTCCCAACCTCACAGATCCTGTGAATGTGGCTGTAGAGGGGACAAGACCACCCAAGATGTCTGAAGCCTCTAAACTATTTCCAGAAAGGTCCAAAAGAACGGGCCGTGCATGAGAAATGATTTGTGCAAAAAGTGAGAAACTTCTCTCCAGGTGAGGAAAATTTCTCTATAAAAGGTTTCCCCACAAAGCCTGGATGGCACTCCCAGGATGATGGACATCCCATCAGATGGATTGATCAGTGCTGGAGTCAGTACTGGGAATTTCTTTTTCTCCCTTTTCCTTCTTTCCTCTCTCCCCCTCTTCAATTCATCTCTCTCCTCCCTTTCACTACGCTGTTATCCAAATCCCACTGCCATGTGTTTACACTGGGATTTCAGGGACTAACACACCAATTTCCACAACAAGTGTGTAATTCACTAATAAAACTTATTGAAATTTTGCAGACCCTCTGACTTTTGCCTTTCCTTTGGTCACAAACACCTGTAAATCCTGGGTGCTCCCTTCTCCTTACGGGTGGGATTCCACAAAACTGCTGCTGTGCAAGGTCCAGCCCCCAGTGCCCCAGCAGAAAGGGGGCAGCCAGCATTCCCCTGCTCACATCTTTCAGGGGGGAACCTCAGCTGAGCTACTTCATTTTCCTGTCTTTCACCCTTCATGAAGTTTATTTTTGCATGTGATTCTAAATTCTTGCTGAAAAGCCACTACTGGGACAACAAATATTGTTTAAAGTTTCGTATTTTGCCCACTGGTGGGGGCAAAGGGCAGGCCCATCTCAGCACCCAGAAGGCACCACACTCCATCGTTTTCTTTTGTTGCTTCCCTCAGATCATACCAAGCCATCCCAGAGCTGTGTCTGTGCTTTTCTCCCCAGACAGCCCTGGGTGGCAGCTTTTGGGGCTGCCCAGTGCTGCATGGATCGGCTGGTACCTCCTCCAGCGGGCATGGTGCGCATTATTCTCTTCCCCACAGCTGTAATTTGATAACAGTCATGCCTGGAGCCCAGCCTCAGGATCCCATGGATGGCTCCCCACTCGTGCCAGGCTCCTGCTCTCTCTCATGGCTCGCTGTGATGCTGGGCCAGGCGTTGTGATGTGCGTGGTGTGAGGGGGGAGAGTCTCAGTAATGCACTCAGGGAGTCACTTGTGGGAAAAACCCCAAACAAATCCTTAGTGGAGGGAGGCAGCAGAGGAAGGTTCTTTCCCTTGTCTGTCGGTGCAGCTGCTGTGCTGCTGTAGGGTTTGAGTGAGGATGGGCCCTCGCAGCCACCACAGCGCTGGGGCCCCGTTAATTACGTAGAGTTGACAGCAGCAACAACTCAGCATGGGGAGGACCTGGAGCTGCTGCAGCCAGTCCAGAGGAGGCCACCGAGATGCTCCAGGGCTGGAGCCCCTCTGCTCTGCAGCCAGCCTGGGACAGCTGGGGGTGTTCAGCTGCACAAGAGAAGGCTCCAGGGAGAGCTCAGAGCCCCTGGCAGGGCCTCAAGGGGCTCCAGGAGAGCTGCACAGGGACTGGGGACAAGGCATGGAGGGCCAGGACACAGGGAATGGCTTCCCAGTGCCAGAGGGCAGGGCTGGATGGGATATTGGGAAGGAATTGCTGTCTGGGAGGGTGGGCAGGCCCTGGCCCAGGGTGCCCAGAGCAGTTGTGGCTGCCCCTGGAGCCCTGGCAGTGTCCAAGGCCAGGCTGGACACTGGGGCTTGGAGCAATGTGGGACAGTGGAAGGTGTCCCTGCCCATGGCAGCGGGTGGAACAGACGATCTTTAAGGTCCCTCCCAACCCAAACCATTCTGAGTGCCTCTATCAGGACGGAAGGTTCCAGACAGAGAAAAGAGCTGCCCCATGAAACAAGGACAAATACGGTGGTGCTGATGGTGGTGCCTGGGCATGGAGCTTGGTCCTAGATGGGGTGGCAGGAGAGAGCACAGACCAAATTATTCTGGTCTGAATGGTCTGCTTATGAAAAGATGATATTGCCTTGTCACTGCAGACGAGGTGGGGGATACAGGAAAGCACAGCCACAGATGTCCCAGCAGCACATCTTGGGCTGTCTCAGGGCTCTCTGCATCCACAGCAGGTGCAGGGATGTGGAGAGGGGTGCTATGACATCCATGTCAGCTGAGGGGATGATCCTGGGTGTGAGTGTCCAAGGCTGTGCTGTCCTTGTCCCAGCTGTAGTTTAAGGTGTGGGCAATCACTTCAGTCTGGGGGTTTAATTTTTACATAAAATTAGGACAGATGAATCCCAGCCAAATCCTTCACCTTTTGTCCCTACAGGATTATCTTATAAATTATATTGCATCCCACCGTGCCATCCTGAGAGGAGAGGCTGGTCCCTCCTCTTTGCTCCACCTTCATCACTCCTGGTGGCCACAGGGGACACAGACACAGAAAATTTGGGTTGCTCACTGCTCTGCCTGGCTGACAGCACCCTGCAACTGCTTCCTTGCCCTTTCCTCATGGGACACGCGGCTTGGGAAGGATGGACTTTATCAAGCGGAGACAGTTGTAGTTGGTGGCTGAAACTGAGTTCCGTAAATGGAAGGGCTGTTAGGAACAGCCCAGCCAAAGCCTAATGTGGATCGAAATACAGGAGCTGGAAGCCTGAATCCTTTGAGATCAATGAATCCTTCAAGGCTGATGATAAAAATGCTGTTGTCTTCAGTAGGGCCAGAGCACAAAGACAAACCCAGCTGTGTTACAAGGAGAAACTGTTCTCCCAAAGCACCAGGTTGCTTAAAAGAGTGATTCCTGGCTGTGATCCCAACAGTATTGCACTTGGGGAGAGGACTGAGACACTTAGACCGAGCAAGCTTGATACTTCTGGTCTGGTTGATTTGTTTGATGAAAAATTATCAAGGAAGGAATAAGAAAAGTAGTTATTTTTTCTTCTATAAATGTTACAGAAAATAATTTCTCTTCCCTGTAATTAACCTTTGGGAGGAACTTCCACGATGGGCATTTCACCCCAGCTGTCACTGAGAAAGATGGATTGGAAGATGTAGAAGGGGAATAAGGAGATTTAAAAATAATCTAGATTCCATTTCTCTGTCAGATGTAATTGAAAGAGAGCCTGACTGTCCATGTCTCGTTGCCTGCAGACAAAACAAGGTGCAACACAGATCCCTTCAGAAGCACTTTAGGTGATTAAGAGAAAGGCTTTCACAGAACATATTTCCTTGAATAAACACCAGTCTGATTCCCGGCTTCTGCCCCACCACAGTGATCTCTGCATCCTCCAAAATCAATTTTGTGTGGGGAGGAAAAAAACAACCTGTGGGTGCAAAACACCAGGGAAAGCAGACTGTCCTCTTAGGCAGCGCGAGGTTTCCAGGGAGACATGCAGCCAGCCTGGTTTTCATGGAAATGTTAAATACCCAGCTCTGAACAGCCTCAGACACCCCTGGCCTGGAAGGACCCGCAGAGGCAGAGCATCCTGCTTGTGCCGTGTTTTCATATGAATGCAATCTTGGCTTTTAACCACAGTGTCCTAATGGAGATTAAACAACTCCACAAACAGCTGCTCTGTGGTGATATCAAGTGGGGACTGGATGAATGTATCAATTTAGATGGAACTGGGGAAGTTCTGCTAATGCACTTGAACAACAAAGGTGCACAGATGGCAACTGAAATGCTTAGGGAACTTCTTAAGAAAAATCCAGCTGAGCCTTGTAAACAAATGTCCTTTGTAAAACCAGCATCTGAGGAGCGAGGGAGAGAGACTCTGTCTGAACCACTTTAATTAAAATATTAATTTTTTTGCCACTAGGGTCCTGCCTGAAGCGCGAGATGTTTAAATTATCAGTATGGTTGCAACAACCACATGGCTGTAGGGAGTAAAAAGGGAAGGCAAGATTTGCATGCGGCCCATCAGTGCTGGTTAAGGAAAGGGCAATAAAAAGAAAAAAATGAAAGAAAAAGAAAAGAAACCAGCTTTATACAATTCTTTCCTGCTCATTTTTGTGCGGGCAGGGGTGTTTTGTGCAGGCAGGCACCTTGTATGCATTCGCAGAGGCCTTTGAAGCTGTTTGAAACACAAAACATCAGGCTGACGGAGCTTGCCTTGCCTGACACACACACGGATAAGGGCAGGGGAAGGCAGCAGCTTAGCTGATGGCTTTGAACTCATGCATGTACCTTCCAATTATTTAAACGGTCTGCTCAGATAAACATCAGCACCCAGGGATCAGCGTTAATATTCACCAGAACAAATGTTCCAGGTTTTCAGCCCATAACTTATTCAAACCAGTTGGTGGGGAACAGGGCTGCTGAACTCGTGTTGCCTTCGAACCCAAAGCCTCTGGGGGAGGGATTGGGCTGACCCCATCCACCTGTCCACGTGCTCTGAGGGGATTCTGCCCCTCTGCCCTGCTCAGGGCAGACCTCACCCGCAGAGCTGCCTCCAGCCTGGGGCTCCCAGCACAGGAAGGATGTGGAGATGCTGGAGAGAGTCCAGAGGAGGCATCAAGTTGATCAGAGGGATGGAGCAGCTCTGGTATCAGGAATGGCTGAGAGAATTGGGATTGTTCAGCCTGGAGTGGGGAAGCTCCAAGGTGACCTAATGGTGGCCTTCCAGTGCCTGAAGGAGCTGACAAAAACATGGAGAGAGACAATTTTCAAGGGCTTGGAGTGACAGGACAAGGGGAAATGGTTTCCCACTGGCAGAAAGTAGGTTTAGAGTAGATAATGGGAGGAAATTGTTCCCTGGGTGGGGGGAAAGAGGCCCTGGCCCAGTTTGCCCAGATCAGTTGTAGCTGCCCCTGGATCCCTGGGAGTGTCCAAGGCCAGGTTGGACACTGGGGCTTGGAGCCACCTGGTATAGTGGAAGGTGCCCCTGGCCATGGCAGGGGGTGGCACTGGATGAGGTTTAAGGCTCCTTCCAGCCCAAACCATTCTGGGATTCTGTGATATATAAACAAGGAAAACTGCTGGGTTTAAGCGATACTGTGTTTGAAAGGTCTGCAAGGGTGCTCCAGCATCAGAGGAGCTGTTCCCCTGCAAGGTCTCATTAGCCAGTGACAAGGGGTTTATATTCTGTGTGGAAGTGAAGCAGGCTGCGCCCTCTGCAAGCTTCCACCACTGCTCCCTTCCCAGGGCGAATCGGTCCATCTCCACCTGGAGCCTGTGTTTCAAAACCAGGCCCCCATTAATGCTGGGATGATGCTGCTGTGACTCCTGTCACCTTGGATGAGTCCCTCCTGGGGATCCTCACCTTGGATGAGTCCCTGCTAGGGCTGTCTAAGGGCAGCCAGGCCCTTCAAAGTGTTCTGCAGCTCTTGCTGCCCACAGCAGGGTCTGAGGCCAGAGGAGTACCTGAGGCACTGATGAGTAAATGCTAATTAAACATAACTCATATTCTGGTCTGTGGCTCAGCAGGACACCCAGACATGATCTCCACCCCAGCGTGTACCATCAGGTGGAGTTAGCAACTTTCTCGTTGAAAGTTCATGCCAGGAGATGGTGCCCTGGGGCAGGGGTGAAGGGCACACATTCCAGCTTGATGTCCAGGGGCCCAGGCCCAGCCAAGCCCCCGCAGTAAACCACTGAACCAGCTCCTCTGGTCCCTTGGTGGCTGTGTCAGACTCGGTGCACACTTGGTGGAGATGGATGGAGGGAGGAAAAGGGGGGAGGTGGGCTCTGCAGAGCACCAGGAGGAGGAGTTTGCTGTGAGTTACCAGAGTTACGTTGTTCTTTACGTAGTGGTTTTACTGACCTTTGCAAACCCAACCAGTGAGGGAAAAACAGGAAGGCACTGAAATCGTGGAACCAGGGAATGGCTTGGGTTGGAAGGGACCTTTAAAGGGCATGCAGTCCAGCTCTCCTCCAAGGAGCAGGGACACCTTCAGGACACTGGGAGTCCCTTTAAAAATTGATTTTGCTAACCTTCAAAACGCTACAAGCCACAGGCAGGGGTGTGTACTGGCGTTTCTGAAAGCCACAGGACATACACAGTGCAGGGACTGGGGCCAGTAGTGTGAATTTTCATGGGTTCAGGGGTCTCTGTCTTCACTGCTTAACCACAGCCAGCCAGATGTGGACAACAGGGACATCCTTGTCTTCTTTGGAGGCACAGTAAAATCACTCACATGCTGAAAGATGGAGGAGTTATGCCATAATAATAAAAATTACTGTATGTGTTGTACCAGTCAGCTTCCCCTTAAACCAAGCCCTGCCATGTGCTTTATTCCCTGGCATTCAATTTTAAAAGTATTTCCCATTTCCCTTTTGAATCAGGACAGAAAATACTGTAATGTCAGGGACGGTCAGGTGATTTTTCACTGTGCAAAGCAAAGTAATTTCACTTCACAAGCAGCCATGGGAGGCCTTACATCAGATACTATCCTGTTACCTGGAAATCAGCTTGAAAAAAGGACTCCAGTTTCTCAGCAGCCACAGGAGTAATGCACTGGCCCTTCCTGTAAGCTTGCTTTTACATTGGAGGCATTTCATGGGATAGGTGGAGACTTATCTTAAGAAAAAAAAATATATATATATTGATGCTCAGCTTGTTCATACTTATATGCTAATGTATCAAATGCAGCATAATGGCCAAGAGCTGCAAACCTTGGCCCAAGCCAGGACTTCCTGAGGCCCACAGAGCAGAGACCACTCGCACCAACGGGAGCTGGGGCTCTGCAAGCACCAGGGAACAGCTCAGAACACAAAAAACTGAGAGCAAAACTCCAGAAATCCATTAAAGAAAAGGCCGGTGCCAAGTCAATAAAGATCGCCAGACGGATTGGCTGCTGTATGAAACAGGAAAGGGTGAATCATGTATTCACCTTTCCTGCACTCACTTTCGGCGCATCCCACCTGCCCCCCATGGACTGGAAGGAGATCAGGTGGATTTGTGGGTGCGCAAAATGTTACCCCAAAGAACTGGACTCAGTGGTTTTAGCACAGGTTGTTTTGTTCAATTGCATATAGTCACCAATAGATCCTTTCTGTTTCTTTACATGCTGAGCTGCCTCAGAAGCTAATTCATAGGTTAAGGGCAAATCGTTTCTGACAATAGTCAGAATTCCAGCTCAATGGCAGTTCTAACCTGTCATTTACAGATTATCCAGTATGATAAATATCAAGATCCTACTCTTGCTCTTAAGTCACAAATTTTATACTTGGAAAAGGCTTTGTAAGTTTAGGAACACACAGTGGTTGGCCTGAGTGTATTTGCCAGCCATTCTTAGAAGAGAAGAAGCTGTATATAATGTTTTGGTGTCTGGTTATGAGTTCCATTTTAGTGCTCTGTCTGCTGCTCTCATGTGCTGGTGCTTGTGTTGTATAAAAAGTTGAACAGTGCCTTTACAATGCGTTCTCCAGTAAAGCAGAGAGGTGCACTGCTCAAGCCACTCTGAACAGCAGAGGCTGTTCAGGCCACCAGTCCCTATTTTCTCCTTGTCTGTGGTTCCTGTGGAGTACCCCTCCTTATTCTGGAGTTTCCTGAGATGCTGGGAAGCCACCCAGCTTTTGTCTTAGGAAGGAGGGTTGAACACATGAGTATATCACATAATTATGGAATCATAGAATTATTTAGGTGGGAAAGGACCTTAAAGCTCATCCCGTCCCAATCCCCTGCCATAGGCAGGGACACCTTCCACTGTCCCAGGCTGCTCCCAGCCCCAGTGTCCAACCTGGCCTTGGACACTGCCAGGGATCCAGGGGCAGCCACAGCTGCTCTGGGCACCCTGGGCCAGGGCCTGCCCACCCTCCCAGACAGCAATTCCTTCCCAATATCCCATCCAGCCCTGCCCTCTGGCACTGGGAAGCCATTCCCTGTGTCCTGTCCCTCTATGCCTTGTCCCCAGTCCCTGTGCAGCTCTCCTGGAGCCCCTTGAGGCGCTGCCAGGGGCTCTGAGCTCTCCCTGGAGCCTTCTCTTGTGCAGCTGAACACCCCCAGCTGTCCCAGGCTGGCTGCAGAGCAGAGGGGCTCCAGCCCTAGTGGAAGAGTCCATATTGTTGGGATTTTCTCACTGGAGCTCATGGAGCACAATTCCCAGCTGTGTTTCACAGAGAGCTGCCATCATCCAAAGACATTCAGGAACCTCACACATCTAGGACAGGTTTCCAGGAAAACAAGTGAACTCCAGAGATGCAGCAATGGAAACAATAACCCAGTTCTGGATTTGGCAAATGGACAAGGGTTTGTGTCCGGAAACAGGGTGGAGGCATGAGGGGCTGATGCCACCCAGCAGGGAGCCGGGGCTGCCACTTCTCTGAGAGGATGGGGATTGTTTGCTCTGGTTGCTTTCCAAAGTCATTCTGATGACTCGGAGGTGGGGGGATTTCAAGGAAACATTCAAGACGTTCATCCAAACCTTGTTTTAAAACATGGCTCAGCAAAATGACTCCCTGTTTCACACGGGAAGGCTGCTCAGTGCATGGCAGGGGAAAGTGCTAGAGGCAGAACAGAAGCCCTGGGGCATCTGGGGCCACCAAAGGCCAGCAGGATTTTCCAACATCCTCCACCAGGTGCTGGAATGAAAAATATGAAACTTCTTTGGGGTGCTGTATGACCTGGTTAAAATAAAAAATAAAAAATAAAAAATAAAAAATAAATAAAACAAATCCCTAATTAACTGTGCTATTAAAGGTCCATTCCCTTCTCTGGAGGAAGGATCAACATCTTCTAGGATGGATGCTTGCTAATAAATCAAGAGGGCTTTGTTCATCTGCCAGCTCCCCCACAGGCTGGCTGGGTGGTCTTCCTGCAAGTTAAATCTCTTTAACCTCAGTATCTACAAGGTGGGTAGGAAAACTGCATATTCCCTATATATTCCCTTCTCCCCTTTAATGTCAAACTCCAAAATAAATGTAAAACAATTAGGAAATCTGAGGTGCTGCTGCTATTTTTTATATAGCAAACCCAAAGCTCCTGGGTGAGGAGTCCTTTTAGCCTTAGTTACCACTGAGATTTTTTTCATATGCAGGGTATCCAAGAGGGGAGATGGGCAAAACCTGCCAGATCCTGAATGGGACCCCTTCTAAACAGGAGGATTTGGGCAGAACTCTTCCGTCAGCAGATCGGTAATCTCCTGCCTGTCAGGAACTGTTGGGAAACATCTCATCCTACCTTGGGTATGGCAGGCACAGGAACACCATGACCTGCAGTAGACAGCCAGGCTTCGGGGGGCTTATTAAACCCACTCAAGTTTCCCAGTGCTCACTAAGCCAGGGCTCACTCCGTCTCCTTATTATTGTATAGTTTTACCTGATCCTGGGTTTTAGCTAATTGCTTTTTACCTTGGATTACCTGTACAAGGTTTTTATGTAACAGTTCTTGCTGAGATGAAACATGTGAGCAAACAGAACGTGGGCCCTGCAGGTTGGTACTTAGGTGGCTCTGACAAGACTGTGGTCAAGAACATTGTGGAAAATGGCAAATCTGAACATCCATGGTGTCCGCTGAGTCAAAGAGCTGTGGCTTAAACCACAGAGGAAACCATCCAGAGGAAACTGGATTTGTTTTTCAAAGTAGCCAACCTAGACATAGCTTTGCCACCTTGCACCTTTATATTCTCCTGCTCCGCTCTTACTGTGCTTTAGGGAAAATTTCAAGATTGCATTGTGTTGTGTTCTATCATCAGTCCCACAATTTCCCAGTGCAAACTGCAAGGTGTTAGCAAACAGTGGGAACAGCAAAAATGCTTTGCTGCTGTTGCGGAGGTGTAGATATAAAAGTGTATAGGAAGTGTATTTATTTGCTGAATTACAGAAAATTCCTTTCCTCCTGCAGCTGAGCGTTGGCAAAATTGGTCACTTAATTCTGAAAGAATTAATTTCTGTCAGAGAAAGCAGCAGCAATTACTCCAATGTCATGGCAACACACGCCAGCACTGTGATGCTCTCACCATCTCCTCACTGCAGTCCTCCCTTGGAAATAAAAAGAAAAAAAATCATCATTTTGGCAGCAGTTTAGCACTGAGGCATCCTGGGGAAGTGTTACCCATGGTATCAGGCCTGCTGGATTTGGGGGAGCATGTCCAGTGAGCATCATTTTGAGCACCCTTCAGGCAGCTGCCTCTGCTCTGCCCAGCCCACCACTGCTGTCAGCAGGAGTCTGACAGCCCCTCCCTGAGCATACACAGAGCTTTTCAGACAAGCAGCCTCTGAAACAGCACAGGACCAAAGTTTTGTGCATCTCAGCAGCCATCTCACAGGATCAAGGGCTTGGAGGGGTTTTGCTGGGTGGTGCAGAGATGACCAGTGTGGGTGTGGGGGCTCAGGCTTTTGGCTTCGCCGTGTGAGAGTAAATGTGAAGTATCTTGCTCTCCAAGCTAATGGGAATAAAATCCTTACAGGCTGTAAATTACACTGAATCTCTCTAGGATCCACAGCTCACCCTCCCAAAAATCATCTCTCTTGCCTTCGGCCAGGGCTCAGTCAGGCGTATGGGTGGAGTACGGGCGGATTCCCAATGATATCATGGAAGGATGTGGGTTTGCCTGCGAATTCCTGTGTCTTCTCCTGAGCTAATTTCACTCTTTGTTTACTCTTATCAGGACTTCTGCAGCCAAGAATTAATTAGCAGCACTGCCTTAGTACGTTGGGGTCCTACCAGTTCAAGTCATTGTATGCACACAAAGCCAAGAAGATTTGCACAGCCTAAAACAATTTTTTAAAAGGAAGTCACTACTAAGCAATATTACTGGTTGAAAAATCAGCTAATTATACCAGCAAAAATAAACACTGAAGGAGAGAGCAGCTCTCCAGTTTTGCCATATACAAAGCAAGCAATGTTAGTGGTTTGGAAGAAGGTGCTTTCGTAAGGACTTTGACATTTTGTTTTGGTTGCTACTTTCTGACTGCCCTCCACCACACCAGGTACCTGGACAGGTCAGGCCAGAGAGCCTCACTTAATGCATTGCCTGGGGCTGTGCATTTTTGCTTTTGTTCTGGTTTTTGTATGGGGGTTTTTTTATTTGGGTTTTTGTTTTGTTTTGTTTTGTTTGGGTTTTTGTTTGCTTTGTTCTGGTTTTTTTAAATTATTTTTTTCTTAAGAAGGATAAAAAGTGCCTGAACAGAGTGATAACTTTGTCACACAGCACTAATGGAGTTCCTTGAATCGAGACACTCAGAGGTTATTTGCTTCCTCTAGTTACTAAAGTAAATAAATCTCGTGTAGATTAAGTGCTGGGCGATGAAGGCAACATTGTACAATAACCCTCGGCAGACACTTACATTTATGAGATAAGATACATGGCTGAAAAGGCTGATGAACTACAGGCTTTTGCATGAAACTACTACTACTACCACTGCTAAAAATATCATCTAGCCATACTTGCTAAAATAAACATTTATATGCAGAGATAATCCCCACGCTTCGATGTACGAACCAGCGGGTGGTGGAGAACTGCTAGAAAAAACTGTGCCAGGAACTGTTGTACCTGCAGGTCTCCTGTTAGGGGGTCTCCTCTGGCATCATCCCAAACTATTGACAGGAGCTGTGACACATCAGGAGGTGGGAGCAAATCCAGACTGCACTTCCTAAAATAAAAACCCAGCAAGGACAACAACAGAAATAAAGGGACACCGAGATGCTCCAGGGCTGGAGCCCCTCTGCTCTGCAGCCAGCCTGGGACAGCTGGGGGTGTTCAGCTGCACAAGAGAAGGCTCCAGGGAGAGCTCAGAGCCCCTGGCAGGGCCTCAAGGGGCTCCAGGAGAGCTGCACAGGGACTGGGGACAAGGCATGGAGGGCCAGGACACAGGGAATGGCTTCCCAGTGCCAGAGGGCAGGGATAAATGGGATATTGGGAAGGAATTGCTGTCTGGGAGGGTGGGCAGGCCCTGGCACAGGGTGCCCAGAGCAGCTGTGGCTGCCCCTGGATCCCTGGCAGTGTCCAAGGCCAGGCTGGATGGGGCTTGGAGCAATGTGGGACAGTGGAAGGTGTCCCTGCCCATGGCAGGGGTGGAATGGGATGAGCTTTAAGTTCCAACCTGAACCATTCTGGGATTCCATGCAATTTATTTTTAAATTTGTTTTAAGCAGAAGAAAAGCTTTAGTAAATATTTTCACATCATAATTTTCATGCCAATGAGAGCACCAGACCAAGATAATAGGAGTCTCATTTCCTCTTAGGAAACTAAATGAGAAATGAGGCTTGGAAAGAAGCTTGTGAAGTCAGCGAATTTGTCACCCAGCTCCCTGAAGGATTACCCACAGGAAACTCGGCTTCAGGAGCCCTTTTCTTCAGGGACAGTGTGCTAGGAAGCTCTCCTGGGACAAAACCCCCCTCCCAGTGAGCTTCTGCTTCCATGAATATCTTCTTGAGAGAAAGGCCATATTCCATGTATGGTATGTAGACATGTTTAGCCATAAAGATGTTTCTGGCCTACAAAATGTATTTATTTATTTTTCTGAAGTGTGGGAAGATAGGACATTGAGTAGTCATTTGCTAGACAAAATCAACTCCAGAGTCCAAAGCATTATACTCTGGGAAACCAGAAGCCAGTCAAGCAACTTATTCAAGTGTTCTGTGTGAAAATACAAGCTCCAGACTGGTTTGGGTAGAAAGGGACCTTAATATCATCTAGTTCCAACCCACTGCCACAGGCCGGGGCACTTTCCTCTAGACCAGGTTGCTCAAAGTCATGTTTTGGTAAAAACTACTGATATTGTTTCATTTGAGTATTTTGCAACACTTTAACTCTGTCTTACTGCCTATTTTTTTGTGCCTGGGATGGGAAGGCAGCACCACGGCCTTGAGATAAAACAGTACCGCTCCTGGAGCCCGAGAGGAATAGCTATCAGTGCTTACACAAGAAGGGCTCATCAGGTAGCTCAGACCGAAAAAATAGCAAGAGACATGCCAAAATCGTGTTCTGAGGCTCAGTACATACAAATCCTGGAATAAAGATAAGCCAGCCTAACCATCTGGATCCCTATGTCACACAATAGTATATGCAATTTGGGTTTTGCTCTTAAATCCTCCTGTCCCCAAAAAGGAAAATGAAGCTAGCTCTAAACATGTTTCTCTTTCTACTAAGAACATCTAAATTGGAAAGTCATTGAGCAAGCTGTTCCTTTTCTAGTCCAAATCTTAAAGCAAATGAAGCCACTGAAGCCCCCAAAAAGTTAACAACTGAATTCTGCCATGGAAATGCAAGGAGACAGGTCACCTTTCAATACTAGGTATTTATTTTCTTCTATTAAGTGTTCCTAGTAGGCAAGTGAAAGAAAATATCTCAATTTTTGCCTTTCACAATGTCACTTCTAAGAATAATTTTTTCAGTTCCAGGAAAGATCAATCACATTATTGCTGGCACTAAGTAGTACTCCCACAAGCTGTTAAATTCTTTACCTGCAGACGAGTGGCTCTTGAATAGCTAAAAAAGCCTATTTCCTGCCTTTTGAAGATATGAAAGAGACTCAAAAGGATTATGAAATCACTGTAGCAGATAACCTTCAGACAGCAGCATCATCAAAAGGCATCAAAAACAACTGAATTCATCCAGCATCTAACTGTTTAACGTCAATAAGTTCCAACTGGAGAAGGACAGCCTTCAGCAAAGCCAGGGTCTGCCAGGTGTATTCTTGGTGAGTATAAGGAAAGGATGTATTGTGATTGACAGCAGTAGTATATGCATTAATATATGTATACGTTGTGTGTCTTTTATAGCATATGACAATTCAGGGGAAAGAAAAAATAGGTCTGGGGTAAAAATTAACAAAAGTACCTGTGTGATACTTAACAGTGAAACATATTTCCTAATTTTAAATAAAAACATCCTGAGGTTTAGACTGGGAGTCTGGGGCCAAAATACTCCTGGGGTCGTCTTGTCCAGAAGAGACAAGCTCGCCCATACAAGGAAGTGCAGGAAGGATCAGTTTGTTGCGCATATCCTACAGTCACAGATGACCACCTGAAAATAGTTTTGGTTGGTTACTCCTCTGTTAAAATTCTTAAGTCCTATGCACGAGGCATGCACTGGGACTGAAACTGGGCTGCAGACACGTGTCTCCCCGCTTTCTTCCCTGGACTTTCTCCCCAGGATCTCTCCCCTTTGTTGCTCGCTTCACTCATCTTCCGGCAAGGCCACGGTGAGGAAAACAAGGTGCTTTTTGTGTCTCACAGACCAAACCCAACTCTCCAGACAGGGACACCTCTATCTTCAAAGGTGTTCTAGCCACAACAAAAGTTGTAGATACTTTCAAGCTCTCCCTGGTATCAGTAAAAATTGAGGATGCTCTACCTACCTAGGGAGCAAGTCTTGTTTCCAGGCGTATTAAATGTACTTTGGGTTATTTTGGTATCTCATTTTAAATAATTGCACTGGACTCTTGCTTTGACTGTGTCTACTAGGTTTGCATAGCATTCCACAAAGCACGGGACTACAACATGACCACTAGATAACTCAGTCCTCTGCTTCTGTCTTCATCTCACACACAGCATTTTGAAAATTCACGAGAAAATCATGACTGGTGTTATTTATGATCCATCACTGCTAGCACCCTCACAATCCTGGAGGACTTCTTCCTTGGAGTTCCTGCTCCATGAATGGCTCAGCAGCCACGTGGGTGGGCATGGACCAACACCCTGGAAGTGAAAAGGAAATGGCCAGTTGGTCAGGCTTGAGGTTTGACTGGCAGGACTAATGAGTATCAGCAAAAATGTCCTTCCAGTAGTGTGAACTTTGCCAACACAGACACATCCTCCTGCTCTTCTAGCTCATGCCAGTTGGGAGAGGGGTTTGAACTACACACGAGGAAGAGTTTGGAAGTCAGTACCAGATGTATTTCCTGAGCAAAGAGTGTCTGGGTGCCACGGTACAGTTCTGTGCTAACCCCTCTGAGCATAGATAACACCAATTTCTGCCCTAACCAGCCTCACCTGGAAGGCCAAATCTGCTGAAAAGGTGTTAATTGAGATCTATTCACCTGGACTCAGACTTGATGAGTGTTTGCCCCAACGACCAAACCAAAAAAAGGGCAGGCCAGGCTCTCTACAAGCTCTCCATGAGCAGAGCTACTCAGGGCAATGAAATACATGATGGCAAACAGTAAATTTTCATATGTCCTTTGATCACAGTCCAGATGCTGCTCTGCCTGTGTCATCCACATCACTCCATGACCAAGCTCTGGGTGAGTGAAGCTGAACAGAGGACAGTCTGTGCTTGAGTTCCCAGAGGATGAACCAGCAGGTAACAGAAAGCTAAAAATTTGAGCTCAACATTCTGATGGCTCATATTTTGTCCATCATCACTGACAGAGGACTTGCAGAAAGATGTCTCACCTGCAGTGACAAATGAACTTATGCTTTGAAGCTAACAGCTTCCCCTGAATTGCTGTCATTATTCCACACCATAGCCTGCCAACGCTTGTATGTACATCTTCTTTTGAGCTAAACCTACCAGAATGACTGGATTTTATGTTATATCACAAAGTGGCAGGATGAGATAATGATACATGTCCCCTCTACATGCCATTTTCCACAAGGCCTAGAAAGGATCATCATATTTTATTTTATGATCATAGGGTCATTCATCTATATCTACTTTGAAGCCACAATAGACTTTTTGCCAATCACTAATAGAAACTAGATAAACACAGCCAAACAGTGTCATCTATCTGTGTGGTGAGTAATTGTGAGGGGTTCCTCTTTAAATAGATGCTTAAGTAAATATAGAAATATCATTTTACAAATGCTGGCTCAAGAAGAGATGTTGTGGAACTACAAAAAAGGGACACCTCACTTAGGTATGCACATATAGAAGTGCAAAAGTGGTCCTATACCATTATCAAGCACATACCAAAAGAATTTAATTCGGCTTTTATTCCCCCCTGTGTATGTTCTTCACTGTTCCGTACTCGTGATGGAAAAGTACTTTTCTATTTCCAAAGCCTTGTTCACAAAAATGACCTTTTTATTGAATGTTTTCATTCCAGTGGGCAACACTTTATTTCCCAAGGAGGCTGTTGGGGGACTATTCCACATATAAGAGTTTGTGCGAGGGTTATAACGCATGTGATGACGGGTTATAATGCAGATGTATGATCTTTCTAGACCCTCTCTCTGTCTCTCTCTCTGTCTGTGTTTATTAATGACCCTGTAGCTCTGAGCCCAAAGCACTGGGTGTTCTGGCTGACGCAAGTTATTTTTCTCTCAAGGGCAATCCTCCCTCTTGTGTCCTTGGGGCACAGTATTCAGCTGCACCTCTACACCTGCCATGTCAGGTTGTGCCCTGGGTCGAGAGGTGTAGGTTTCCCAGTGCCATATGGAGCTCCCTGCTACCTGCAGCACAGCAATTTAAATATTAAGGATGCGTTGGTTTGGAAAGTTCAGCTCTCGGTGAGCAAAACTCAATTAACTCAGGGAGAGGGAAGTAGAAATCGGGAAGAGGAAGCAATGGGGAAGCATAAAGGGTTTCAAATGCTTTTGTAATCATCTGCAGCTCAGACACGGGGCTGGTGACTCCCACTGATGCCTGCCAGCACAAAACCACGATGGCTCACCAGGCCACCTGAGTGGGACTGAAAGGTTTATCTCCAGACAAATAATGGACATGGTGGTAGAGAGGGAACAGGCAGATGTGCAAGAGGGTGAGACACAGGAAATTGCTTCCAGGCAGGAAACTTTGGCACCCAAATTTGGAGAAAGAAGGAAATGGGTCTCCTGGGGTTTCTGGTGCTTGAGCATTGACTGTCATTTTGTTTCAGCTGTTCTTCACCTCCCCTCCACAGCTGAGTCCCTTCAACCTCTACAACTCGCAGCCTCCCCTATTCCTATCAACAAAACTCTAGAACCAGAAAGAAAGAAAAACGCAGACCTTTTGCAATACATCTGCCACTGCAAGAAAGTGAGTTGCCAGGGAGACAAGGAGTCAGGATTCCTGGGACTTGCACCCACACAGGGGGAGATGGCAATAGGACACAGGCTTTGCAAGAGGACATGTTGATTTCCTCAGCTCCCAGAGGCTCTGAGCTCGGAAGGATTACGTGGTGAAATGGCACATCACTGTCTGTGTTCTATGAAATGGGGTCATGTACTCACTCTTCTAGGGAAATGGCTGCTTTGTGGTTGCCTGCAGACACTCAGTGGCAGCCGTGGCCAGGAACATGGGTTGGGTACAGCCCAGACTGGGGGCAGCAGGGGAGGGGGGAATTCTGCCCCTCTGCCCCGCTCAGGGGAGACCCCACCTGCAGAGCTGCCCCAGCCCTGGGGAACAACAGCACAAGGACCTGGAGCTGCTGCAGCCAGTCCAGAGGAGGCCACTGAGATGCTCCAGGGCTGGAGCCCCTCTGCTCTGCAGCCAGCCTGGGACAGCTGGGGGTGTTCAGCTGCACAAGAGAAGGCTCCAGGGAGAGCTCAGAGCCCCTGGCAGGGCCTCAAGGGGCTCCAGGAGAGCTGCACAGGGACTGGGGACAAGGCATGGAGGGACAGGACACAGGGAATGGCTTCCCCCTGCCAGAGGGCAGGGCTGGATGGGATATTGGGAAGGAATTGCTGTCTGTGAGGGTGGGCAGGCCCTGGCCCAGGGTGCCCAGAGCAGCTGTGGCTGCCCCTGGATCCCTGGCAGTGTCCAAGGCCAGATTGGACAGGGCTTGGAGCAACTTGGTGTGGTGGAAGATGTCCCAACCCTCAGTAGGGGGTGGAATGCAATAATTTTCAAGGTCCATGGCAGGGAGTGGAATGGGATGATCTTCAAGGTCCTTTCAAACCAAAACCATTCTGACTCCATGAAAACAGCTGCTCCCAGCTGGGCAGTGGCACCATCTCCCCTGTGCAGCTGCAGACCTCCCAGGGCGCAATTGTTTGGGTCCCAAAGCAGCGATCCCCAAAACAAACCTGTCTGAGCTGCACTGCATCACTCACCCCGTGTCCCACCCAGACCACCCAGCTCCCTGGGCATCTCCTGGGGGTGAGCAGGGTCTCAGCAAAGGATCACCCACATTGCAATGGGTGTCCATGAGAAGGAATTGCACTCTGAAGGAATTTTTCTCCTCTCAGAAACCCTCTAGGAAGTACTAAACAATATTAGACCAGAAATCTAGCTTCCTTAGTCAAAATTTATGTGAGGTGAGCGCCATTTAATGCATGGTCCAGCCAGGTGAGTGCCAGTAGTGAAATTAATGTTTTCTATCAGTGTCAATGGTGTACGAGGCATTGAGTTTTTCCTATCCAGCCTGGTGAGCAGAGATGAAGTGCCTTGGCAGATGCTGGAACAGAAATCCACACTGCCCTCAGGGGTGCATATAATGGCATGGGATTTCTGTACGTTACAGCATTCCTTTAACACCATGTCATCTAATGACAGACTTTCTTCTCTTTTTTAGGGGGTAGGGAGATAGAAATTAGGTTTGTTATATGGTTTCCTCCCTCTTAGCTGTTTCTCGGTTGAGTTTTCAGGCAGACCATGGATTACATGTTAAATGTGAATAAAAAAAATTAGCTCTGCTTTGCAGTAGGTGCCCTTTGGAGTCTGGGAGGGGATCAACTGTGCACTTCTGACTGCCAGTGGCTGATCTGCCCAGGAGTAATAATGCAGAGAGGTAATAACCTGTTGGTAAGCGCAGTCATAGCTGGGTAAACTGAGGAAGGGGGGTGGCCCTGGTGAAAAAGGGTGTCGAGGAACAGAGTGGGCACAGGGTGTGGCAGTGTGGAGGTGGAACTGGGTGGGGCTGCTGAGGGTGAAGGGTGGCAGGAAGAGGAGGAAGAGGAGGAGGGCGAGGAAGAGGAGGAAGTGTCAGGGAACTGCCAGCCCCAGGGTCCCCACTGAGGCTGAGACTGGCACGGTCTGAGCAGGGCAGCACCACAGGCTGAGGAGTTATTGTATGTTCTGTACTGTCCCCTGTGCCGGCACTGCTGAGGCACCTCCAGTGCTGGGGACAGCTCTGGGCCCCTCAGGACAAGAGAGACATGGAGGGGCTGGAGCGTGTCCAGGGCAGGGAACGGAGCTGGGAAGGGGCTGGAGCCCCAGGAGCGGCTGAGGGAGCTGGAAAGGGGCTCAGGCTGGAGCAAAGGAGGCTCAGGGGGGACCTTGTGGCTCTGCACAAGCCCCTGACAGGAGGGGGCAGCCGGGGGGGTCGGGCTCAGGAGGAGAGGGAATGGCCTCAGGCTGGGCCAGGGGAGGCTCAGGGTGGATATTGGGGAAAATTCCTCCAAGGAAATGACTGTCCATCCCTGTCCCAGCTGCCCAGGGCAGTGTTGGAGATCCCATCCCTGCAGGGGTTTAAAAGCCATGCGGATGTGTCACTTGGGGACATGGGTCAGTGGTGGTCTTGGCAGTGCTGGGCCAATAGTTGGACTCAATGATCCTGGGGGTCTTTTCCAACCTAAACAACTCTGTGATTTTATACATATTACCAATTATTTCCCATTGTTCAACTGCAAGATGCTCCAGAGCTGTGGGATGGCTCACATCCTTTATTCCAGCGCTGCATCCCAGCCAGTGCTGTGTGAGAGCCCTGATGGGGACAGCGAGTGTGTGTTGCAGCAGGACTCTGTAGGCAGGGAGGTAGCACTTGAAATAGTTCAGGTGTATAGAAAATGAATCCTTTCTTCTGAGACTCTGAGTAGTTTTGTGTTCCCGGTAAGTCTAAGCAATTAAGAGAGCTTTCTGGCTTTACTTAATCTAATTTACCACATTTTCCTGTAATGAATATGTTGCAGGATAGTTTAACTAGTCTGGTCTAAAGGCACGTTCAGAGCAGTACCAATTTGCCTTCCCTGCTGTTCTGCAGACTGACGTGAGACAGAGGGACATGATGCACTGAAACTCAACTTAGGACTCGCCAGAGGGAGCAGGACAATGTGTCATGATGTTTCTAGCTGTGACCCAAGAAGTTGAGACCTTGCTGTCTGCCCTTTTTATCATAGGAAGTGTCCAAGGTCAGGTTGGATGGGGCTTGGAGAAACCTGATCTAGTGGATGGTGTCCCTGCCCATGGCAAGGGGGTGGGACTGGATGGGCTTTAAAACCCCTTCCAACCCGAACCATTCCAGGATCCTGTGATCTTCCCAGCGGACCGAGTGCTGGTGGAGAAGACCTGAGAGCTCTGAACTCCCACTGACAGACAGTCTTTGGAGGTGAGGCTACTCTTTGTAGGAGTCAGTAAGACCTTGAGAAACTCGAGTTGCTGACTTTCTAGCACATCACCATAAACAGAGAGAGTAATAGTAATAATAATAATAGTACTTAGCACATAAGGACAATAGCTGTCGGGGCTGTGAAAGGGATGGTTCTTGCAAAGCTCTTGTTTATGGTGCCTGTGATATCAGAAAGTCTGGCAGGAGGTCTGCTGCTCGGATTTCTTAAGGGCTTTAGGAGGTGGTAATTGTCTCACTTTTGCTTTAAACACCTTGTTAATTATGGTTTTAAACAATGGCTATAAAGTCATCCTTTAATTCTTAGTGTAGTGCTCTTCCCTGTCTCTGTGATTTGGGAGGCAGGTGACTGTTGGAAGGCATTGGGAGGAGGTCACAATTAAGTACCCTCACTAGGACTAGCAAACAAAAACCTTTTTAATTTTGCTGTTGTAATTGATACGCTTTAATATCTGAGGTCTTTCTCTGAACTTGAAGGCACAGTCAGCATAGGATCCATTACAGTGAACTTTCCCTCTTTGCTGTAAATAAGTTTTCTTCTCTATTCCATATGTGGTGGTGGGTGGTTTGACTTTGTGTCCTTAAATTATGTCAGCAAACCCCCAAAAATTCATAAAATGAAGAAAAGAGTGTCTCCAATATACTTTGGGTATTTCAGACCCAAAGTTACTTTTATGTCTTTGAAAAACACCCCAAATATTAACACATATGAGAGATGGTGAGCCATGTTCTCAGTCTCTGGAAGAGCCACAAGTATCTCAGTCAGTACAGCTGTTTTTCCCTCCTCACAGAATATGTAATTTTTCCTCTTAAATGAAGAGAACAAGTCTGGGCCTCCTTTGGATTAATCATTGCTATCAGATGGCGTGCTTTCTTCCCTCCAGATAAAATGAATGTGCAGGTTTGGGTAACGTGCTTTTGAAAATCCAATCTTTAAATTACACTCTACTTCTAATACTTCTTTTTTTCTTCACTTTATGCAATTTGGATTGTGAAATCAGGGAAGTCAGTTCCTGTCCGATCCTATACTTCTTGTTTACCTGAAACTCCCTTACATGAGGTTGAAAGAAATTTTCTCATCCTGGAGGTAGTGACTATCAGACAGAGTTTCAGTTTTATTTCAGTGCTACTCTCCCATTCTCAAGCAATTTCCATCACTTGGAAATTTCAGAGAAAAAAATCAATTCCCAGCAGGTTGCTTTTCCTGGAACTGAGCCATGTGCAAGACTGTCATGAAAGCATTTGTTGGGTTTAATATTTGTAAAAAGTCATTAAAGAATCCCAACCCTACACTTAGACAAATGCGGACTTTTCAATTATCTGTTTTAATACACTGGCTCTACTAATTCATAAATTATCAGGTATGAAGAGCTATTCCTACTGTCTAGACTACCCACCTGAGTAACTCGGGGAAGAAAGACTCCCTGCACCCGTACAGGTTTAAACCAGCTGGAGCTCATCTGTTGAATACCACCAAAACCTCATTTCACAATTACTATTGACGAAACATCCACCACAACCAGTGGTTAATTACTCCACCTGGATCATTACTGTTGAAAAACGATGCTTCACTTCTCAATTGTGTCCTCCTAGCAGAGCATCTACCTTTTGTTTTTTCACCCATGCAGGTATTTTGTGACTAAGTCATTGCAGATAAAAGACATTACTTACCTCAGCTGTCCTGATTGTGAAGCATCTTTTAATTATTTGCATGCATCTTCTCCATTCTCTCACACACCTCAAAAAGGCATATCACATGTAAGTCCAAAATATTGTAATCTAGACTTATAATGCTCCCAGAGAACTGCAATATGAAGAAACATCTAATAATTTTGTTATTTTAAGTGAGTATTTGTATTGGATTTGAGGACAAGAAATCCAAACTGTGTTCCTTGAAGCAGACTGCTGTGCAGTTTAACTGCGATATGCCACATGTATAAGGTCAGGGCTTTATAAAGTCCTTGATTGCAGATGTCTGATAGTTGGATTATTTTTTTATGTCAAGCAGTAGGTCAGGAAGAGGAACACCGATGCCAAAAAACTTACCATAAACATGAGAATTTTCTTTTTACAACAGGCCGAGCCCTGTTTCTGACTGGACAAAATTCCCATTAGCATGACTGGGAATTTTCCTTGGTAAAGTCTGTGAAAAGCATAGGCTGTTGTATTGCCATCTGTGAGGACATGACTAATGTTTGAGGGAGAGAAATCAGCTCCACAGTGCATTGGCCAGGCCTCTGCAATAAATACAGAGAGACACATAAATGATGGTAAGGTTACGACCTATCCCATTAAAAAGGAAGGAACTCCAAAATTACACCCCTACCTGCCAGCAATAGGAAATACAGAAGCTGGAGTTTTTCCTCTTGCATTGCTTGCTACTCTCCCATCCCTTTTACAACTATTTTCTTCTGCCAAAAAGGGTTTGGAGTCATTTTGTTTGATTTTAGTGAGGGCATTGTGGGCTCCTCCTACTGGTAAACAGATCTGCAGGGCATTGGCACCTCAGTCTCCTCCTCTGGGTAAGAGGAAGGACACATCCCTGCCTTGTGGCTGCATCTGAGTAGCCCATCTCTCAGGATCTGATAAATCCCCCTAAAGCCAGAATTCAGGGATTGGCTTGATAACATTAGAACTAAAATGCTGCTTTTAAGCGATGGACTTCTCACCCCTCCCCAGCGCTCCTGGGCATTGGTGTTGCAATGTTCTATATACCAGAATCCAGGAGGCAGTGGATCCTCACTTGGGATGCACCCTGAAGTCCTAGAATCGTGGAAGCACAGAGTAGTTTGGGTTGGAAGGGATCTTAAAGATCCTCAGGTTCCAATCTCCCTGCCATGGGTAGGTCTAAAAGCAAATGTGTCTGAGACCAGAAAGTCTGTGTGTCCTCTGGGCTCCAGAGGTGTCAGGAGGAGGAATCATAGGGGAACAAATAGGTACCTCTGTTTCTCAGGCCAGCCCCAGCTCTTTCCATACATCCCATTGTCTCATCCAGAGATTGCCATAGGTAACTAACTATAGGTAACTGCAAATAAAACATTGCAGTTCATGCAAATGTACTTACTTGAAATAAAGAGGACTTTTATTTAAACTACTGAAACTGCAATACTGTCCACATGTGCTTATCTTTAAAGTGTTCCAGCAGAGCCACTTTGCTGTTTCCTTACAGAAAAAAAAAATCTCTTTTTGAGAGCTTATACTCCAAAACAAATCTGAAAAATCATGTTACTGGTTTGGACATCTGAAACACAGCAGTACAGGTACAATACAAATGAAGAGTTACAACTAAGGTGGTGCATTAGTATTGTGTATTTTGTATTAATATTGAGTCTTAAACTCTGCTAGATCCTAAGGAGTGAGGTGGAGGCAAATGCCAAAGGCACTGGGATCTCTGAGTTGGACTGCTGGAGGAAGAAGCCAGCCTTTTCCTCAGCATAGCATGCCCCAGCTAAAGGGATTTTCAAGCTTTCTTTTATCTGTAAAATCAAATATTGCAGCTGTCTCCAGTCCTCTCCTTTACATCTTCCCTCCAACAGCCCTGTGCCTCCTCTGCCTGGCCGGTGGCTCCCAAATGACACCGTGCTCTCCTGCCCAGCTCCACCATCATCCCCCCCCCAGACTGTCTGACCTAAATCCCTCTCACATCCTGGTCATAAATCCCACTGGTGACATCCATCAGGAGCTGGGCTGACCCTTGGCCCCACTGGTGACACAGCACTGCTGCCACAAGTTATTTGTGGGACAGAGATGTGGCAGCTCTGTGGACACTGAGTATGTCAGTGAGTGGCCACCAGAGAGGCCACGGAGGGCAGGCACTGCTCCTGTGGCCTACCTTGGCTTGTCGTGGCTGTGGGACACCAGATCCTTTTTGGCAGCAGCACCTTCCCTCTGACAGCAGCCCACCTTTGTTCTTCTTTTCCCTCCAGCATGCTGGGTCCTGGTCCCTGCAGCATCTACATTCCTCTTTGATGGATGTAGTTACATCAGCATCTTACGTTGCAAACAGCGAATTCTCCCACTAGAATTAGGGAGAGATATAAATTTAATATGTTTTTTTATATACATAATTTCCTTTATGTTGGCATAAGGGAGACTGCCCTGTGTTTAACCCCTCTCTAGCTACCAAACCTAAACACTACAACATTTGTGTGGTCAACCCATAAAGCTAACAAAATTTCAGCCAGCAAAGCACATACTCAGAGTCAGGCATGTGTGAGTGCCCTGCTGAATCAAAGTATTCCCATGTCGGAATGAGCCCCCCAGAGCCAGCACTGGTGCCTGCCACAGCTACTGGTGGACACTTGATTTGGATGGACCAATGCCCAGGGCTCGAGAGAGGAGTGGTTTTCTCCATGGCTTGTAAGCACAGGCAAGGGTACATCTCACCAGGCTTTATTCTCATTTTTCTCACTTTTCTTACAGAATGGTGTGGGCTGGAAGGGACCTTAAAACTCACCTGGTTCCAACCCTTTCTTTCACGGGCAGGGATAACTTTCACTTGCAGCAGGTTGCTCCAAGCCCTGTTCAACTCAGCCTGGAACACTGCCAGGGATCCAGGGGCAGCCACAGCTGCTCTGGGCACCCTGGGCCAGGGCCTGCCCACCCTCACAGACAGCAATTCCTTCCCAATATCCCATCCAGCCCTGCCCTCTGGCACTGGGAAGCCATTCCCTGGGTCCTGTCCCTCCATGCCTTGTCCCCAGTCCCTGTGCAGCTCTCCTGGAGCCCCTTGAGGCCCTGCCAGGGGCTCTGAGCTCTCCCTGGAGCCTTCTCTTGTGCAGCTGAACACCCCCAGCTGTCCCAGGCTGGCTGCAGAGCAGAGGGGCTCCAGCCCTGGAGCATCTCGGTGGCCTCCTCTGGACTGGCTGCAGCAGCTCCAGGTCCTTGTGCTGTTGTTCCCCAGAAGTGGGTGCAGTGAATTTCCCCTTGTACCCACTTTTACTGAATCCTTTCCCAACAGAGCAGTCTCGGAATGACCGCTAGCACCCAGGAGCACCAGCACTGAAATTACGATTTTAGCTTTCAGGGCTGTGTGACAGGAGTGAGCACGAGGTCCTTGCCTCCCTGTGCCACTCACCACACAGAAAGGCTGCCTGAAGAATACTTTTCTTTGCAGACCTTGGGTCTTGTTGCTTGAATCTGCTCTCTTGACACGAGCTGCTGGAGTGGAAGGAGACTGGCTACAGCCAAAACAGCTTCATAACCCAGACTTTGAACATTGCTTGAGAGCTCTGCTCTCAAAATAATGCATAAAAATAGAAGCAGGGCCACAAGCTTAGCTATTCCTAATGTGCACAAAAGGATGGGAGAGTGCCAGGAGCCAGCCTGCGCTGCCTCTGCCCTGCCTTCAGCCTGGCTTGTTCTTTCCTACCTCCCCTGAATGGCTTTTCACTGCTGTGAAAAGGAGAGACATACCCCCAAAAGAGCAAAGTGTGTTTGTTATTGACCCTCGCCTGGAAAGTGTATGAAGAGGGATCAGCTCTGTTTGTTTGTACCCGGTAATGATGTCAGGAAAAGGGTTTTTTTTTTCTCAAGTCTGGTTTTATCCCCTTTGTTGGAAGTGCCTTTGGTGAGTCTCACACCCTGGTGCTGTTAGCAAAACAATTAGGTTAACAGTGCCTTGGCTCCAACTGTCTGTCAAAGGCTGAATTGCAATGCAAATTAACTCGGCTTCAGCTCTTCAAAGCCAGCTGGGTTCAGGAAAGGTCCCCAGAAACCCCCGTGAGAATGGAGGTCCGGGGCTGGGGAGGGTGGGCTCGGAATGATTTTACATCCAGGACCTAATGTGTTTGGCAGGAGGGATGCAATACGTTGTGCAAACACATTATACAAATGCAATACATTATATAAATCCTTTCAACACTTAAAACGGGCTTAGAAGAGAGACGGGGACAGACTTTTTAGTAGGGCCTGAAGCGACAGGACGAGGGGTGATGGTTTTAAATTAAATTAGGGTAGATTCAGAATATGTAGAAGGAAAAAATCCTTGTCTGTGAGGGTGGGCAGGCCCTGGCACAGGCTGCCCAGAGCAGCTGTGGCTGCCCCATCTCTGGAAGTGTCCAAGGCCAGGTTGGACAGGGCTGGAGCAACCTGGTCTGGTGGAAGGTGTCCCAGCCCTGACAGATGAGGTGGAACGAAATGAGCTTTAAGGTCCCTTCCAGTCTAAACAATTCCTGAATTCTATGACTCAAACGTATTTTATTTCTCCTCAGGGATTAACAGTGCCCTTCATGCATTTCAGGACAGGTTTCTGGCCCAGGCTGACATTAGAGCAATACATCCAGAGCAGGGCAGGCTGTGGGTATCACCCCCCTTTCCAAGTGTCCCCTCAGCCCACGTCCTGTGCCCATACTTATCAGCTTCATTATGCTTATTTCTGTATTTTCCATATGGGCACATACATATGGTCTGTTTAAACAAGTTTGCAGGGTTAATTGGAAAGCAGTTCTTTATCAGTTATTTAATATTTAGCACTTCTGGGGCAATTTTCACCTGCAGAGGTCACAAAACCAGGCAAGTGCTGGTGGCCCAGCGGTACCTATGGGCAAACAGAGGTGCCAAAGCCCAGGTCTCTACTCACAGGGAAAGGCAGGTGGCCACGGTCACCTGGAGAACCTATGGCAGGGCCAAAACATTATATTAACTCCTGGATCCCATTCCTGCCCTCCACCTCTTCACAGCATACACTACACTGTGCTTTTTGTCACTTCCTTCACAACAATAAAGTAATCATAGTTGTCAGTGCTGAGGCAAGAGGAGCCACAAACGGGAAAATAAAAAAAGGAGATTTTAATCTCATTTAGAACAGCCTGGGCAAGTTGTGAAAAGTTAGAAAGTATAATGTATGGATTAGTGGACATGTCCAACGTGTCATTCACCAGCAAATATTGGAATGAGAAGGAACTCTTTTTTTTTCCCTTTCCTGATTTACCATATACATTACAGGGAAAAGAGATTCAGGTTCTCTGAGGAAGTGAGGAAATCAGCCTCAGTGTATGTGAGGTCACTCTGGAGGCTGTCGGACAAGATGTTGAACTAAAAAATGTTACCCAAATTCCATTTTTCAGGGTGCAGAAAGGATCATTTTAAAAGCTATGGGGTTTTTTAGCATGTGCAGAAACAAATGCTGATGCTGTTCTGATTTGGCCCCTGCTATCACCCCAAGACCATAGGGCTGTGCCCTGGGCTCCCCTCCTGCCTTTAATTATTTGGAGGTGAAGCGAGGAGTCAATTGCTTTCCTCAGACTCCAGCTTTGTAATGAGGCTTCCTAAATTATTCCTCCTGATGCCAGCAAATAACATTCGTCCCCTCCCCAGTGTTTTTGCTACTATTTATCTAGATTTTGAACACATTTTATACCTGGGTAGGTATTGTCTGGTTAACATTTAATAAGCCTTCCCCCAAATCTAGCCACTTTCTAACTAATTTAGATCCAGATTCTGCAAATGCCGGGGGCCAGTTTGTAGCATCCCTCACCTGCTCATGTGAATATATGCACAACTGGGCACTTAAATTATCCCTGCTCTCCTGCCTACACCAAATTCAGGGATCCAGGACAGTCACCCCAGGGATGCCCTGCCTGCACGGGATGTTAGTTTCATATGCTATCTATCCGGTGCCATGTTTAGTTGGGTGCATTCGTTTTGGATTTGTATTTGGATCTGGATTTGAACCGGACCTGCTTAATAGCAGCCATGATTTAAGAGTCCTGGCTTCTACTTCCGACACGATAACTGCCTTAGAGAGTGACCTTAAAGCAACTCATCCGCCCGCAGTTACTCTGTGAAAAAGGAGCTGCTCCTCCGTGGGAGTGCGTGCAGGACGGGGACCCCTGGGGAGTTCTGCTGCCCTGCCAAGCCTGGCGCTAGGAAGTCTGGCCGGACTTCCCAGCTCGGCCGCAGAGCGCACCAAGGCTGGACGAGAGCGCAGCCTCTTGGTGGCTCAGTTTTCCTCACCCTCTGCAGGTCCAGAACTGGAATGGGGGAATCTGTGGAGCGCCCAGGGTGCCAGGGGGTGTTTCCACTAGTAGTACCCGTAACGAGAATATCGGAGTGCTACATGCTCATCATTTCTGCTTCGTGTTTGGCGAGAATCGGAGCGTACCGAGCCTCCATGGTGTATTTTCCTGTCCTTTGGTGACAGGTGCTGTAAAAGCAGAAACTGTTATTATTATTCATATTATCAACATTATTATTGTTATTGTTATTGCTTTTTATGATGTGCCCTCGTTCGATACCCAGAGCCATATCAATTTTTTAAAAATTTTTACGGCTGATTTGGTTTAATATTCCAATATTTACAGTGAGGACCGGCACACCCCAGCCCCGAGAGCTCCCCACCCTGTGCCCCGCGGGGTGCGGGGGGGGGGAACACCCCAGTCTCCCCGCGCCCCCCACCCAGGAGCAGGTATGAAGGGGGGAGGGGGCATCGGGAGGGGGGCGCGGCAGTGGGGGGGGAAGGCTTGGGGTGGTGGGGGGCGGGGGGGGGGGGGCACACGCGGACCCACAACCTCTCCGCAACCCGAGCCGCCTCTTGCGCAAGGCGGTTGGAGATAAATATAATATATAGATATATTTATTTATTTTTTTTCCCCCGGAGCGACACGGTGTCTAGACGCCCACGTGACGGGGCCGGGGCCGGGCCGGGCCGGGCCGCTGCGCACTGCGAAGCCGCCGCCGGTGCGGGGGGGGGGGGCCGGGGGAGGGCGCAGGCACCGCGCCGGCTCCGCTCCCGCCGCGCCCCGCGCCGCCGCCGCCGCTCCCCCCGCACGCACCCGGGGGAAGGCGGAGGTGCGGGGAGGGCGGCTGACTGCGGAGAGCGGAGAGAGGAGGGGTGGGGGGGGGGGGGGAAAGGGGGAGGGAAAAAAAAAAAAAAAAAAACCACGAAAGGAGGAGGAGAAGTAGGAGGAGGAGGAGGAGGGGAAGGAAGGCAGGAAGGAGGAGTGAAGAGCAAAAAAAAGGCACCGCGGCAGAGGCGCCGGCAGCAGGGAGAGGGTCGGCGGCCGGCGGGCACCCCCGCACCCATGTAAGCTCCGCCGGGAGCGGCGGGCCCGGCTCGGCCCGGCGCGGCTGCTGGGGAAGGCAGGAAGGAAGGGACATAGCCCCACTTTTCTCTCTCTCTCTCTTTTTTTTTTTTTTTTTTTTTTTTTTTTTTTTTTTAAATTTTTTTTTTTTTATTTCCTTTCTTTCTCTTCGTAGCAGCCGGATCAAGACTCCGTGTGGATTAAACCTTTGGAAAGAAGGAGGGGAAAAATAATAAAAGCCCACCCCGAAACCCCCACATCAGGACGACCTGGGCTTTTAAAAAGGGATACAACACTCTGGATGCGCTCGTTCGCCTCTTTTGTGACAGATGCTTAAACCGACGTCCAGACCTTAGGGTTGGTGTTTTGGGGTTTTTCTTTTTTTTTCCATTTTTTTCTCCTTTTTAATAGACGCCTTTTTCGCTCGCTCTTTCTGTTTTTGCCTGCTGGCTCTGCCCTGCGCCGCATCCCCGCCGCCGCGCCCGCTCCCCGGCGTGGCGGGTTGATGGGCTCCGCGGCCCCGGGGCGGCCGAGGCTCCCCCGCGGCTCGGGCCGCGCTCCGCGCACGGCGGCGCGGCGCCGGCAGCCCCCGCCCGCCTGCCCCCGCGACGGGCGCCGCGGGCTTTAGACGGGATTTTTTTCCATTTTTCTTAGCTTTTTTGGGCAAAGCCGGAGCGAGCGGCGACTCTCTCCCTTCCCTTCCCACCATCTTTATTTTTTCCCTTTTTTTATTTTTTCTCCAGTTTTTGATTTTTTTCTTTTTAATTCGGTTTTTCTGTAAATTTTCTCGCAGCGGGCGGAGGCGCGGCCGGCGCATCCCCCCGCGGGAGGCGGCGGGACCCGCGGCCCCAGCGCGGAGACTGGCGCATGCCACAGCCCGCCTCGGCTCCGCTGCCCCCCGCCGCTGCCCCCCGCTGCCGCCGCATCCCGCCTGCCGGCCCCTTCATGCTCGGCGGACGACATGCCCGTTTTGTAGCCGGGGGCCCCTCCTCTCGTCCCGCATGTTCAGGACCAAACGCTCGGTGCTCGTCCGGCGGCTCTGGCGGAGCCGCGCGCCCGGCGGCGAGGAAGAGGAGGAGGCGGCGGCGGGCGAGCCCAGCGCGGCGGCGGCGGTGGCCGAGCCCCGGGCGCACTTGGGCGGGGGGCGCGGGTGCTGCCCGGGCAAGGCGGGCCGCGGCGGGCGGGCGGCGGCGGGCGCGGAGGCGGAACTGAAGGCGCTGACCCACGCCGTGCTGAAGCGGCTGAAGGAGCGGCAGCTGGAGGGGCTGCTGCACGCCGTGGAGTCCCGCGGCGGGGCGCGGACCCCCTGCCTGCTGCTGCCCGCCAAGGCCGACTCGCGGCTGGGACAGCACTGGTACCCGCTGCCCGTGCTGCTCTGCAAGGTGTTCCGCTGGCCCGACCTCCGCCACTGCTCCGAAGTGAAGCGGTTATGTTGCTGTGAATCCTACGGCAAGGCTCATTCCGAGCTCGTCTGCTGCAACCCGCACCACCTCAGCCGGCTCTGCGAGCTAGGTACGGCGGCAGGGGATGGCAGGGGTGCAGGGGATGCAGGCGGTGCGGGAGATGGAAGGGTGCAGGGGTTGGAGCAGTACAGGGATGGAGGGGATACAGGGGTGCGGGGGTTACAGGTGTGCAGGAGTTGTAGGGATGCGGGAATACAGGGGAATGGCGAGCATACAAGGTTGCAGGGGATTCAGGGGTGCGGGGGTTAGAGGTGTGCAGGGACTGGAGGGCATACAAGAGATGGAGGGGATGCAGCGGTGCCGGGGCTGAAGGTGTGCAGGGAATGGAGTGCGGGGTGCGGGGGATGGAGAGGGTGCAGGGGCTAGAGGTGCGCAGGGTTGGAGGGGATGCAGGGGATGCATGTATGGAGGGGATACAGTGGATGCAGCCCCACTCACCTCCCAGCCCACAAAACTTTTTTCCCTTCTGGAGAAAAAACAAAACAAAACCAAGCCACAACAAACAACAAATCCCAGAACGCGTGCAAAAACTTTCTATTGCCGTGGTTTACGTATTTCCTTTTGTATTTAAGGGAGGGGGAGACCCCCCTACCCCCCACCTCTGGGACCCCCTCCCCTCCCGGGGGCCCCGGCGCTGCCTCCCCGCCGTCCCCGCGCGGTGCCGGGGGATTAAGGGCCGGGCGGCCCCGGCGCTGCCGCGGCTCCGCCGAGCCAAGGAGGCCCCGATCAGACAGCCCGAGCGGCAGATAGCAGGGAGACTGGCGCCAGACGGCCCCTTTTGTTTATCTGACAGCTAAATATCAAGGCAATCACCGCCTCGCTGCCCTGCCTCCAACCCCCAGAGCTAAGACAAACAGTTTTGCTAAAAGAATGCCACTGTTATCATAAGTTCCTATCTTTTCTCTTTTTTTTTTTTCTTTCTCATGGCTCTGCCTTTATTTTCTCTGTACTTCTCTAATTCCAGAGTCTCCCCCTCCACCCTACTCCAGATATCCAATGGATTTTCTCAAACCAACTGGTAAGTAGACTTTTTTCAGTGCAGGGTAAGAGATAAAAAATGGGAAAACAGCCCCTTTATCAGGGAAAGCAGTCTCCTGCCTTTGTCATGCATTTCGCTCTCGGGTTGCTTGTGTGCTTCTGTGCCTCCTGCTACCCCTGTAAGAATTAACATATAAGTTATCTAAGCCACCTTGTGCACAAAGTAGGATTTTAAAACTCCGGCAGGAAACTTCAGAAGGGATTGCAGTGCAGCGCAGACCTGTGCTGCTTGAGTCAGCCAGGAAAACCGTAGGCTCCAGTTGGAAATGGCAGTGCTCCCGCACCCCTGGGTGAATTTTTAGGGATTTAGGTTGGGGTCCAGCACAGCATCTCCCTGATGCCTGGGAATCCCAACAAACCTTGATAGACGGACTGACTAGAAATCTCTCTTGAGTTTTATAGGAGCCTGAGCCTACCTCCTCAGGTTGAAAAAAAAAAAAGGGAAAAGAGGTTGAAAAGTTCTTTTTTCTGACTTTTTAAATTTAAATTTCTTAGCACCACTGTGCATGCCTGTTGCTTGTAATTGAATGTCAGGGTGCCAGGGGAGAAGCCCATTTGAGGCTGGCACCAGCTCTTTTGCGGTTGTCTGCATAAACTCTTGGCTGGCAGCGAGCTCGCCGGGTGTGAGATAAATGAGGCTGGGAGAAGGAGGAGAGGTGGGGAGGATCGGAAACGGGGGGAGCTCAGGAGGAGCAGCTCCTGGCTTCCTGAGGATTAGTGGCTCTGGAGTGCTGGCTGGAGCACGGTGGTCTCTGTGGTCGCGTCCCGCGGTTGTGGCAGACAGGGGAGGCACGGCACTGCAGGGAGGCAGAGGTAGATAGATATTCCTGAAGACCAGTGTCAGGTTGGTTGGTTGGGGTTTTTTGGCCAAAGGAACAGTGTCTGTAGAATCACCCCTCTCCAGTGTCTCAGGGCTAAAAGAAACCCCAACCCTGAGGCTGCTCTGGTGCTGTGGTGGGGTCTCATCCTGCTTGCTGCTCCCTTGGAGGATGGACTGTTGTTTTCACCCCCTGCAAACTCTTTGGGAACACTAATAAGTCTTTTTTTGCCTTACGGAAATAAACAAAGTTGTTTAACAAACAGTTGGGTTGCAAAGTATGAACTATCTTGCCTTGGTGTGAAAAAAACAGGAGATAAGGGCTCATGAATGAAAGAGGAACATCCGGAGTAGGTTCAGCATCCCAAGCATGTGCTGGAATGCAGAAGGGTTGTCCTGTAATAGACTCTGAGGGTCTGCTGGATCATGAAGTTTTGTGGGTTTCACATAATATTGACTGCATCCCTGCAGTGCTCCCTTAAAAGCTCCTATTTTTACCTTCACGGCTTTTCTTTCCACCCATTGATGGTCCTGGGATGCAAAGGGGTTCAGAGCTGCGGGAGAGAAGGGTTAAAGCTTGATTTTGGTTTCCTGCAAAGATGTTAGGATAAAATCTATTAGCAGGATTTAAACATTCAATCTGCCTCTGCCAGGATCTCATTTTCAGTTAGCTGAATGATATATTTATTCATTAGCAAGTGTTGACATAAGGTAGCAAAATGTGTGTAAACAGAAAAGCAGCAGAACATGAATGTGCCATTTCGAAAGGAAAAGTTATTCCTATTGGCCAATAGGAAGTGATTAACGCTGCCCATCGGAAGCACAGAAACAACTGGGTTACTCACCAAAAAGTCCTCCTTTTTTTTCCTTTTTGAAAGAAAAATCTGCTTGGCAGCTGAGCTCTGACTAACGGGGCTGTGACAGGCACCAGCGGAGCCTGGAAGTCTGTGGTGGCAGGTGGGTTTTGCAAGCTCAGGGTTTCTCAGCATTTCCTCTGCAGAGGACTGAGGGTTTCCCGTCCCAGCCTCTGTGCCATCTCCTGTGGCAGCTGCCCAGCTGCATGTTGAGAACTCTAGGAAGATGTGAACATTTTTTTACCTGGCTGATGTTCATCAGCCGTCTTCTCACCTGGGACCTTGGGCGGGAGCCGTCCCTATGTTTAGACTCTATCAGTGGAGCTGGGAATGTTCTTCCAGCAGAAAACTTCTGCTTTTCCACTGAGCATGATAGTAGTGGTAAAAGTTTTTTAAGTGTTTAGTGCCATGTCTTGTAAGTGCTTTACATGGAGAGACAGGCAGGTATTAAACCTGGACTGGTGTGGGCTCTGGCAGAGGCTGCCAGATCAGAGAATCAAAAAAGGATTTGTGTTGGAAGGGACACTAAAGACCCTCTAGTCCAACTCTCCTGCAATGAGCAGGAACATCTTCAACTAGACCAGGTGGCTCTGAGTCCCATCCAGCCTGCCCTTGGATGTTTCTGGGGTGGAGAATCTGCCATCTCTGTGGGCAGCCTGTGCCAGTGCCTTACCCACCCTCATCATTAACAGTTTCTTCATTCAATCTCATCAAAATCTCTCTTCTCTTTTAGTTTAAAACCCTTACCATGGGGATTAAATCAGTTTTTCTGGAGGGGATGGAGGCTGAGACAGGCTGTATCGCAGGCTGGAGGAAAGTAGGGATGGACAGGGAGCTGGGAGTCCACTGCAGGCAGTGAAATGCCACGTCAGGCTGTGCTGGTAGGATAGATCTGGTATTTGTGTGCTTGTTGTAAAACAGAAAGATCTGCCCTTGATGGCTGAGTTACCTGAGAGAAGGCTGTAGGTCAGGCTGGCTTGCTCGTTCATAGAATCCCAGAATGGTTTGGGTTGGAATGACCTTAAAATTCATCTCGTTCCAACCCCCTGCCTTGGGCAGGGATACCTTCCACTAGACCAGGTTGCTCCAAACCACCTCCAGCCTGGCCTTGGACACCTCCAGGGATGGGGAGGACTTTAATCAAGGGAAGGACTTTCCCTCTCCCTCACACAGGACGTTGGCAGGGATGGATGATGGAGGTGTGTGGGCACTCAGCATTCCTGATGTCCCTGCTGGAGTTGCCGCTTGCAGCCGTGCTGAAAGTGAGGTGGATAGTAGTTCCCTCATAATTCAGGGAGATTTTTGATGAAGCTTTAAGTGGGACAAGGGGCTGCAAGTGGCTTCATTGTGCTCCTGCATGACTGGTCTTGGTGGTGCTGGAGTGTGAGAGTGCAGGAAACTCACCGAGATGTTGCTGCAGGGCCGAATGCCCTCCTGTGGCGTCAGCTTTCAGGGGAGCTGGAGGTTTGGCAGCTCCCAGGAGCTATTTGACACCTTGCAAGGTTGGGATGGTGGCCAGAAGGAATGATTTTGTGTCTCTACAATGGTTTTATGCTGTGGGAAGGCAGTGTTGGGAGGAGATTGATGCGTACCAGGCTTGGACAAATCCTGATTTGGCTTGATCCTGCCACCTCTCTGGTGCCGAAGGTAAAATGAGCCCCAGTGCCCCCTAATAACAAGAGTCCTGGGCAGCTCTGTGGGTGGTAGGAGGAGTGCAGCAATTAATCCAGCCACACACAGGGCAGAGACCCCATGAAGGTTCTGACTTTGGGTTCATTCCACACCTGACTGTCATGGTTGGTCTAGAGTTGAGCTGCACCAGCTCTGCATTTTTTAAAGAGACTTCAGGGGGTGATTCATGGATGAGGGGAACTGTCTTGTTGGGCGATGGGACACGGGAAGGGAACTGAGGAAGAAGTGTGCAAGCACATCCCCCCATTGCTAGGGTTATATATTTGAAGTTTGGATAGGATTCTGTCCTGCCTGATGTGGTAACAGAGAACCTGGTCACGTATGATCCCTACGGCAAGACAGCATGGAAAGGACCAATTATGTCCCTTATCCACAGGAACTCCTCAGGGAACTGTAGCTGCGGGCACAGGGAGCCCAGGGCAGGGCAGAGTGGTCCAGCCTGTGTTCAGAAAGCATCTGTAGCTCAAGCACTTGAAGCCATCAGAGGGGAAATGGCAGGGGAATCTTCTGTCTGGACTAAAAAGGGTTAAAAAAAGTAAAACCCCTACTTCTTTAAAGCATAGAAAGCACGACAAGGCATTTAGAGAGCATATCATATACAGTATTTCACAAGTAAGTCTATTTCCTGTCTCCTCTATTGTTTTCAGTTTGATTAAGTATATCCTGTTAAACTGTATATTCCTGTTAGGGCTTTTACTTTACTCTGATAAAATGAGGTTATGCAGACAGGTATTTCAGGGGTGGGATCTGGAAGAATTGCTTTATCAGTAGGAAGAAAATCATTTTTGGCTCTCCTGGTGGTGGTCCTTGCTTTGAGATACAGATGTGAACGAAATGATGGCATAGGGAGCCCAAATTTGGTGAAACCCAAAGTCCCTGAGGACCAGAAGTTTGCATGAACTTCACAGGTCTTCTCAGGCTTGTTCTTCAGCTTGTGGTCCCACATGGTAGTGACCAAAAAGCTGGAGTTGGTCCGTAGGACCAGAAGATTGGTGTTACTTCCGGCTGTTGTCACCTGGAGGAGCAGGCTTATGATAGAAAGGTCCAAACCTTGAGCTCCAGCACCTGCATGCATGGGGAGAAACCTCTGAAGAAGCAGCCAGTCTTACCCTGCCCTTGGGTGGTGCACGGAGGAGTAGGTCCAGTTTCCCAGGAGGTGGCAATAAGGTCTGCCAGCAGCTGGTGGTGACAAAAACTGAGTGGGGCACCACAAACTCAGCCCGATTGCTGCAAAAGGGCAGCAATGAGACGTTTCCCTTTTGGTTCCCATTTTGGTGAGTTACAGGTGTTGACTAAATTGGGTGCATAAAGTCACGATTTAAGAATTTTTGGAAGCTTGCTTGCATCAGAAGGGCGACAACCTTGATGTCCTTAGCCGGTGACTTGTCCAGAGAGGTGGCAGCCAGCCTGTAATTTCTGACGGTCTATAATCAGCACTGGCTGGTGATGAAGCGCAGCCTTGACTGAGACAACGAGTTAGGGTGGATGCTTCTTGATGAACTACTGTCTCTGCACGGACAATTAGTAATCGCTTCCTGCTAAGCCCTTTGGAATGTGTGTTCTGCTTGGGGCGATGCTGGGAGCCTGCAAAGAACCACCTATATACTGACTTTTTTTTTTTTTTTTCCTTTTCCTCTGCTCCAGCAGATTGTCCAGACTCTGTGCCTTCCTCCACTGAAACAGGGGGAACTAATTGTCTAGCCCCTGGGGGGCTCTCAGGTAAGAGATCTCTTGTTGCCCTTGATCTTGGATGTGGGTTGCGTTGGCTGAGGGTCCCGACAAAAGACAAAGTGATGCTGGGGAGTTTTGGGAACGCACATCACTGAGAAGGGTGTGCTTGGAGGGGGAGCTGGGCTTCATTTCAGTAGCAGCTGTGTACCTCTTGTGCAAAATGATGTGTTGAAATCCCAGACAAGATTCTCCATCCCTGAAAGCTTGTATTTCCTTCGAATTCCAGCCTCATTCTCCATTTGTTTTTGGGCTGAGGCAGGAAGAGGCAAAAGGGCTGAGGCAGGGGAAGGCAAAGCAATGTTGGTTGACCATTCATTTGGATGCATGGATTATGGGAGCAGGTGCTTAAGGTGCTCGTACCTTAAAGAAGGATTTGGTGTCAAGGTCTCCTTGACTTGGCGGGGGCATCTCTGGTCTCTGGGATGAGAGCCCTACTTAGATTTGGCTCCTCATAAGGTCACCAGCATCCCACATCTGTTGCACAAGGCTCATGGTGCCCAGGGAGGAAAAGTGGCCTGTTTTTTTGTAGAGGATGTAGCAGAGAGAGTTGATGATCCTTTCGTATTCCTTCCAACCTGAGGTATTCTATGATTTCCGCTGTTTTCCTGTTTGCCGTCTCCCTCAGCCTCCTGTTTCAGGATGGAGGCTCATAAGGTGGTTTCCCCACCCCTCTTGGGGTTTGCATAGAGACATAGAGTGGTTTAGGTTGGAAAGGATCTTTGAAGGTCATCTAGTCCAACTCCCAACCCCATTTCCAAGGTGTGATGTCTCCAGCACCTCAACTCTCACCCCAGACTGGCCACCTCAGTGTCTCTACCAGGATTAAAGTGTCTGAAACCATGTACCTGCAGGTACTGGCTGATGTTTGAAGGTGCCTGCCTTTGTGGGGATGTCTCCTTGATTTATGATTTATTCATCACCTTGAAACTGGCATTCAGAATTAGGTCAGCGGCGGCTGCACGCACGCATGCATCTGCCCCTGCCTCTCTCCAGGAATTGCGTTTGGTGTGGATGTGATGTCTTTAAGTGAGCCTTGTTTGTTTTTCTTTGGGTGTAATATATACCCTGTCTGTTATTTGAGAGGGGAGCATATTGTTTGTTCAAAGGCCCTAATGAGAATTAATCAAATGAAGGGGGAGAGGGAACAGGGAAACTTGTTGCTGTTTGGGGTTTTTTTCTTAAGGCAGCTTTGGGTTTTTTTTATTTCATTTACTATTGGAGCCTATAGCTTCAGGGAATTTAAAAAAAGACACTGTAGAAAGAAAAAAGACAAGAAGCAAAACAACACAATAAGAATGTTGTTAGATCTTTTTTTCTTTTTTTTTTTTTCCTTTTTCCTCCTGAAATACACCCGTTGCAGAGGGGAGGAGAGAGTTCGGTTCCACAGGATACCACATGAAATAAGCAGAGGAAGTACTCGCTTTTAAAAGGGGGCTTTCTGTAAAGTTCAGCCTATTGATAACATCTCGTCTGGCAGCTCTGCTCCCGAAGGGAAGGCGGGAGGTGGGGGCTTGGGCTGCAGGAAATAACATGGCTCGTTCCTGGTGCCTCCCAAAGGGCTGTGGGAAGGGGACCCCTAGCTCCTTAATTGAGCTTCTTCCCCAAATGAAAGCATGTTTCCACCTGAAAATAGACTTTTAACTTACTTTATTCTATTGTTATTATTTCATTGGATTGGATTTTTTTTTGGTCGCCCTTATCAAACGTTCTCCCCCCTCCCCAAGCCTGGAAACAGAACCTTTTACGATCATTAACCGCTCTTTTTTCCTCCCCAAATGTAATTGTAGCCATTTAGTTTAATGAGGAGCTGATAGGAGAGTTGACTCTTGAAGGGATATGGTTAGCTACCCAAGCCCTGAAACAAAGCCGAATGCCTCCACATGAAAGAGCATTTGTTTTGAATTTGCTCTGATTTACTGGCATCTCCCTTCCGCGCGCAGAAGTGCAGCGCTGAAAATTCCCAACTGGAGAGACCCAGTCAAGAAAGGAAAATAAATGCACTTTGGAGCAATCCTCCAAAGCTCATTTTCTCCTCCTTTTTTTCCTACCCCCTCCTGCATATTTTAGTTAGCAGAAGAGTGTGTTTGAAGAGGGCTTTAATGAGTTATTGGCAGGGTACATGGCCAGCGCTTTGGCTTGGTCTTATCTGTGTTCAGGCAGATGGGGATGGGTGATGCTGGGTGGAGAATCCATCATCCCTCATCTCCTCCAGACCTGTACATGTTGGATTTGAGGCTCCTTGATGAAAGGATGGCTTAAGAAAAGGAAAAAAACCTGTAATTATTTTGGTAGTTTGGAAACTGGAGTGGGTGTGTGAGGAAAAAGACGTCACAGGTGGTTGTTGGTGGTGGTGGGTTCCTGCAGCACTACAGCCTTTGGTCATCAGTCATGGGTGGTAGATGCTGGTGTATTAGCAGAGATCAAGGTCAGTAGATCTGCTCTGATGTCTCAAAAAGCAGGATTTGGCAAGGAAGATCACTCTCAACGCTGAGAATTTGGGAATGGGGCCAGCCTAGGGTTCATGGCCACTCTGGCAGGGGAATGCGTGGACGGGTTGAGAGGATGGTGGCAAGGAGAGCTTTGAAGGGACTCAAAGCGAGCATCCTTGCAGCTCTCCATGAGGAGCCTTTGATGAGGAGGAGTCTCAGATCAGCCACTTCTGGGGTCTGTCTCTTGCTGGGACTGCAGGCAGTTGTGTTGATGGATACCAGAGGCTCTGGAGGATGTGTGGCGGGGGGAGTGGCGCGGCCGGGGGGATGTACGGGGAGTGTTTCCCCCTTGTGATAACTAATCTGAGCTGCTCTTTCCCTCCTTCCCTCTGCTTTCTGTTCTCCTTCCTGACCCAGGAATGCAATCCGGGGTAGTCCTTCACACCATGCTGGTGTCCTCTTCTCATCCTACCTCTGCTCTGTCTCCCCCAGCCATCCCATTCCCTGGCTGATGTATCCCTTGCTTCCCCCAAGGCACTGGCTCTCACTTCTGTATTCTGGCTTTTATTTATTTTCTTATATCATCTCTATTTTTATCAGTGGTCAGCCTGTGGGTGGGTCAGGACTCCTCGCTCACGTTTTCTCCCCCTGACGTGGTTGTGCTCAGGTATTAGTAGCCAGATCCTTTCTGTCCTCAGTGTGGTTAAAGAGCAAAAATATCCCATTGGAGATAAAAATAATTCCCGTAAATAGGAGACAGAGGGTGGTTTTCCTGTATTTTGAGCTGACTTGTTCTCAGCCGATGTGTTTGGTTACGACTTCTTTCAAACAAGCAAAGCCATGCTTGGAGAACTTGGAGGAGGTGGCTGGCCCGTGGTCTGGTGGCATCAGATTGGTGGGAGCCAGATTCCTGTATGACCCATGAAGAAGCTGTGCTCCAAGGGTAGAAGTGAGCTGGTGGTGTTTGGTGGTGTTGGTGCTGGGTCTCCATGGAACATGATCCACCAGCCCTGGACATCTCTGTCCTGACCCGTGTGTGGTGTGGGGCTGGTGGCTCTCAGCTGGTGGAAGGTTGTGGCGTCCATGGTGGGTGAGGAGGTGGTTCTCCAGTAGGACAGGTGAATAGTGCTGGATCTGCTGGCAAAGCAAAGCTCTCAGGAAGCCCAGAGCTTGTCCTCGAAGAGGGAAAGCAAGTTGAGCTGGCTTGTGTCCTTGCCACATCCACTGCCTTTTTTATAGAGGTTGTTCCTATAATACCAAACCTGAGAGTTTTTCTGGATTTTGGCCCAATCCTGTTGATTTGCCCAAACTCTGGAAACACCTCAGGGTCTCCAAGAGCCAGTGAATGTTGAATGATAGTACTTGGTGGGTGCTGGATCAAAGTTCTGCAAGCCTTGAGGCTGGGAAACCCACAAGGCTCTTCTGCAGCAGGCACAGACTCAGTTTCTCCCTCCCAGCTCCACACCAAAAACACGGGGAAAAGATTTCCCCAGGCTGGGAAAATATTAGCATCATTCCCTACTCCAGCTCTCTGTGCTGTGGGACCTTGTCTGGTTTAAGGGACCTCTTGGCTGATTGACATTTCATTCCAAAATTGTGGACAGGCCGGGAATGTTTCACTATGCCTCTGATCCCCGCTGGTATCTGCTCGACGGGGAAGAAGCACCTTGTCCAAATCCGGAGATATTTGCCCCCCGAAGCGGCTCCCCACCACTCTCCCCCCGCCCGTGTAAACAGGATCCTGTGCTGTGTCTCTGCCAGAGCCCTGCCTGTGTTTTCCCGTTCCCCCTACTTCCACCTCCCTCCCCTACGGAGTTTATAACCTCCTGTGAAATGCCTTTATTTACAAATTGGCATCCTATTATAATCTGAAATTGAGACATCTTCCTGTGGAACTAGGATTGTATATTTGTCCCAGGGATAAACAATTGCTTGGGAATTTTTTTTTTCTTTAAGTCACTTATTTTTGGTTTATTTTTGAGCCTACGTCGTTTTAATATTATTTAATTTGCTTTGAGCATCGCAGGGCGCTGCACCCTTTCCTTCCCAGCCTTGCTGGGAGACATGACCCCCTGCTCCTTGCTTACCTAAAAACCACGATCCTGTCCTGGAAAGGACAAGGTTATCAGGGGTTAACGCCAGGATGACAGCACTGGAGCCTCTGGAGCAGAGCAGGCTGCCTGCCAGACTAGGAGCCTCCCGGCTCGCCTCGCACATCATCTGACCGTGGCCGACTGGGAGGAGGGAGCTGGTGCTTGGCACCGGCCCCGGGCTCTTGGCTTGGCCACCCGCTCTGGTTCCTCCAAGCCCTGTGAGGGCTTCTTTTTTTTTTTTTAAGGGGGTTCTCACCCTGTGGGGACCCCCCTGGGACACAGCCGGGATCCTCCTCCCAGCTCCGGGCGTTTCACCGATTAAAATCATTCCAAAGCAAATAGAATACATTTAATAATTACTTTTAAGTACTCTAGAGCCTCTTGAGCCTTTCCTAGATACTCTTCTACAATGTGTTTTAAAAAAGAAATGATAGCAGAGGTGCTGCCCCCATTAGATAGTTTCAATCCATACCTGTACAGCTTCATTAAACCCATTTTTCCAGACGCCAGTAGATTTTCCCAGCTGAATGGTGCCTTTGGAACAGCTGATGATAAAATGCAGGTGATCCTAGAACCAGCAAGTCTGTCATAGGGGCATAATGGTGGGAACAGTGATGGGGACCATGATGGGGTCCACCTGTGTTTTAATCCCACAGCCTGGCACTTTTTAGGGAAGAACGAGGCTAGAGAGGCGAATTTTGGAAGTTGGGTGTCAGTTCAAACCGTGCTCTGCTCGCAGTAGCTGTCCTGATGACCGCCGGCAACTTGATCACTGGGGACATTTAAAACTCCATGGGACAAAAACACTCGTAGAGGAGCAGCCCCGGGCTGGCAGGGATGCAGGCTGCATCGTTTCCATCCCTGCTGTCTGCCAGTGGGTATCACTTACACTAAAGGAACCAGTAACATTAGCCACATGCACTTCCCCACCACGGGAATGGGGGGATGCCTGTTTCCAGCCACGGTGGCCAGCACCGTAAACCTCCCTGCTGGCTTACAACGGGGTGCAGCCCGTTTTAGGGTGCCCAGGAGGAAACTGTGTATAGGGACCCTGTCCCCAGCCCTAGCTGTGCTCCAGCAGGGTGACGGGCTGGGTGGTGGGTGGGTGCCAGCCCCACCGCCTTCCCCCGCTGGCGTGAATGACCCACGCCGCAGCCTGGCCGCCTGCCTACTGTCACAAAGGAGCTTCCTTCCCAGTTTATTTTCAGCACTGGGATATTATTAACTGCTAAGGCACAGTCTCTGTTCTAACCACCCTCGCTTTTTGCCTAAATCGCTTTGTTTCGCCCGCCGTCAGCGTGCCGGGGCCGCTGGCATGGCTGTGGTGCCGCAGGGGCACCGGCTGCGTCACGGCTGCTGTTGAGGAACAGAGGGCATGGAGGAGCCTGATCCTGCACGGGGCTGAGGGCAGGCAAGGGAAGGAGCTCAGCGGCTCACAGGATTTCCGCCTGCTGTCTTTGGATTAGCCCCTGGCTTTTCTTTTCTTTTTTTTTTTTTTTTCTGTTCTTCAACTTCTCTTAATAAAAGCAACATCTTGGGTGTTGCTGTCTGCCTTTTTCTCTACAAGTTATTTTACTTTATTTTATTTCTCTTTTTCCTTCCATTTTCTTTTCCTGTTTTCCCTCTTTTTTTCTTCTGTTTTCCTTCTTCTGCTTTTTTGTCTTTTTCTCCTTCTTCTGCTTCTTTTTCTCCTTCTTCTTCTCCTCCTTCTTTTTGTCCTTTTTTTATCTTCCTCTTTTCCTTCTTTTTCTTCTACTTGTTTTCTTTCTTTCTCCTGTTTTCCATCTCATTGTTTCCCTTCTTTTTTTATTTTCCTTCTTAATGCAAGAAAAGAGCTTTTCTGGGCAAGCTTTGCAGGGATTTTCCATCCCCATCCAGGGGAGGGTGGGGGCTTGGATTCCCTGTGCACAGACCTGCTGCCACCCTTGGGGGGGGTCTTTGCCCATGGGCTCAAGTCCTCAGTTCCAAAAAGCTTTTTCCAGGGTGTTTTGTGCTGCTGGGGATGTGATGTGGTGTTTGCTAACAGACAGCCCTTTTCTCTCCTTTCTAATTTCTTTTTTATTTTTCCCCTGTTTTTTTTTTCCCTCCCCTCTTTTGGGCTGCCATTTAAATGCGTGATGATAACTTTCACCCTGTTAATTAACAGGAAACATTGGGACAAGACAGGAAATTACATCAGTCTTTTATGAGGAAAGAGCCAAGAAAAAAAATGCAAGAAAACATAGTTATTAGTGAAAGGAAAGAAAGTGCCAGGGGAGGGAAAAGAAAGAAAAGGAGAAAAAAGGAGGAAAAAACACCATCTCATAGGTCCTGCTTTTCCAAGGGAGGCTGTTCCAGTACTTGATTTTACTTTTATTATGTTGAAAAATATTTGACTAGCAGGGTCACCTTTGCTTGAGCACGATGGTCCAGCTTCCCGAGGAATTTTTTTTTTTTTTTATTTTCATGCTTTTCTCAGCTTCCTTCCCCAAACTGTGAGGCCTAGGAAGCTCTTGGCCGGGAGACTAATTTTGGTTTGGCTGCTCAGCCCTTCAAATTGGTCCCCACCCAGTGTCATTATCTTGGTTTTAACTTGCAAGGGGAAAGAAAAAAAAAAACCACCCTGTAAGAGCTGGCTCAGCCCTTCTCTACCCTTTTAACCTCACTACATAAAAAACCTACTGGCTTCAGCCTCCCTGGTTGGGTTGTGCTGGCAGTGCTGAAGCACCGTGGGCTGGTGGCAGGAGGTCCTGGTGATGCTCTTGGTGATGCTCCTCTGTGTGTGATGACCCATACCTGGCTCTGTGGTCCTTCCTCATCCTCCCTCAGCGACACAGTGGGATCCCTGTTGGGGCACTGGGGTTTGGTGATGCAGCTTTGGGGTGAAGTCCTGGCTCCCATGGCTTTCCTGGCTTTTCGCTGAGCATGTGGAAAGGCAAATTTTGCCTTCTAAGTAATAATTCAGAACTGCTCGAGCTCTTAACTCTAGTTGCAAATATGTGCCTTATAGGTGTACATAATAAGTGAGACTATAGATGGTTAAATACTAATCAAAATCCATTCAACCTCTATGTGTAGGTTGAATATGGGTGGAGATAATTTATTCTTTGTATAATATATAGAATTATATAGGATATAGTCAACATACTTTATAGATATATATGTTCAATATATTCACTATGTTCATTGTATATTGAATATGTTCCATATTTGTATAGAATTCTATATAATATTTATATAGGTTGAAGAGGTTTTGTTCATAGAAAGCAGAACTGCATCAGTAAGAGGTGACTTTGTGGTGGAGAAACTCAGCTGTTAGGAAGGTGGTGGAAGTTCAGACATCTGTCACTTTTGCAAGTGGAGAAGTTGGTTGTGGATCCAGTGATTTTTGGTGATGGAAGGGTATGGGCTGAATGTATGGGTGATGAAAATTACCAGGCATCACTGCTGAGGAGGAGCCCCCACCATGGTGGGTGATGCAAAATCATACCAGTGCAGTTGAGTGTCTGTTTACACATTGGTGTGCAAGGTGAGGTTTTGAGTAGAAAAGCAGGGAAAATGGCAAAATAGTCAAGAAACTGAGCCATGAGATGAGGTCCTGCTCGCCCACGCGGGATGCTCTCAGTGACCCCGTGGCTGGGCTCCGGCAGCACCTTCCCAGGCAGAGCGGACGGAGTCAATAACTCCATAAAATCATTCTTCGAGCAGGAATCAAGTAACAGGAGTTTTATTTGGAAAAGGAGCTGGGAGCCTGAAGTTACATCACTGCATTTGCACTGATGAATTCATTTTCTTTGGAAGCCAGTCTGAGACTTTTTAGCTCACGATAAGGAACAAACCCATAAATCATAGGCAGATGCCTGTAGTTTTCCTGTTCTTTGTCACAGCCAAGCATGGAAAATGTATCCTGGGTGTCAAGAGCATGAAGCCTTGGCTCACCTGAGAGTTGCACTGCAGTTATTTTCTGGAGAAGCTGGTGTGATGCTGGGCTTGCCAAGCTCCAGATTTCCTGGGCATTATCCCTGCGTGAGGATGCTCCTGGGTCTTAGTGATGCCCAGATCCTTTGGGTTTCATCCCCATGGGAGGATGCTGCTGGGTTTTGGTGACACCCCAGATCCCCTGAGTTTTGCGTCCATGGGATGATGCTGCTGGCTCTTGGTGACAGCCCAAATCTCCTGAGTTTTGTCCCCAGGGGAGGATCCTGCTGGGTGTGGGTGATGCCACCCCAGTCGTGGCAGGTCCCCACCTGGGACATGGCTCTGCTGTTGCCACCAGCACTGGGATGAGATGAGCCACGAGGAGCTTTTGGTTTTTTTTTTTTTAACCCGGGTGCTGCCGACCTGCCCCGTTTTCTAGCCTGGGGCAAACCTCTGCTGGCCTCTGTCTGCGAGAAGGGGGTGCCAGCTCCGCCGGAGCGCCGGGAGGGTTAATTACTTAATGAATATAATATTCTCTATAATTGCTACGCGTTATTAATCCAGAGCAAAGTGAGAGGCGAGGGGAGGGGTGTGTGTGCATGGCCAGGCTTGTGAACTCCTTTCCAACGCCATCCATCCTGTCTGTCCATCCCTTGATTGCCCCCTACCCGGGCTGGGGCTGGGGCTGGTGTTGTCCGTGTGTCCATCCGTCCATCCCTGGGCGGTGACCGTGCCCGTACGCCAGCGTGCTCTGCTGCCTGCTCTTAGGAATAGGCGTGATTAGATTATGAAGGCAGACAGAAGTAATGATTAACTTTTTCAGTCTGCCTGCTGTCTCCAGTCTGGCGCTGGGTGTTTTTTTTTCCCCCTAAGTAGGCCCTGGCCCCGCGTTGACAGGGTATTAGGTTGTAAAGAAAGCCAGGAGGAATGAAGGCAAGGGAGGGAGGGGAAAGGGGAGGAAGGGAGCCTTTTCCATCGGATCCGGGACTGGAATTTATTGGCAGGAATGCAGTAAATGCTCCAAATGCCAGCCCAGCTAAACAGTTTTCATAATTGTTACGGAGTGGGGCACGATGAACGTGAAAAGGACTTTTGTTCCTACTCTACTTTTTCCATGGGTTTACATCCCTGCGAGGGAGATGCTACTCTGGGAAAAGTTGCTGGGGGAAGTGGGCATTTTTATTTTTTTGGTGTGTGGAGAAATATATATTTACGTCTGTTTTCAGTCTTTAGGGGAGAATTCCAGGTCAGTGTGCTGCAGGGAGAGGTTTTTTTTCACTACTGGAATGAGAATGAGAACAGCAGCGATGCTGTGTTGTGTATGTGTGTGTGTGTGTAACGCAGTTGGGGGCGGGGGGAAGATCCTAACACACATCTGTGTATTAGGTATCCATTTGGAAATCCTAAACTGCTCTTCTTCAGGTTTTATTAAGATCTTAACAAGGTTTTTAACATGTAACCCACATAGCTACATGTTGCTAGTGGAGAGCTGAGGCTTCCCTGGGGGCTGTACCCCTGTTCTTCCCAAGGCACCCCTGGGCACTGTGGGACCTTCCCTGCAGCACTGAAGCTTAATGTTTCATTGCAAAAGCTTTTTAAGGTCATCCTCTAAGCCCCAGCTGGCTGACTGCATTGAGGGGGGCTGTGACCCCGTGGCTGGCACGGCTCTATGGCCTCTGGTGGCTTTGGCATCTGCAGCGTGATTTATCCCAGAAAGGTGATGGGCAGGATGCTGCCACAGGAGCCTCCAGCGCAGCCCAAGCCGGGAGAGAGATTCTTGGCAAGCTCATCCTCACGTCTGATTTGCATTGCAGTAAGCCAGGAGCCCTTTGTGTGCTGGTTTCTCTTTCTCAGAAGGTTTCTGGTTGAGATCTGGGTTGGGTATGGGTGGGGAAGAGGTGTGTCCTGGTAGCTGCTGAGGCTGAGGCATGGAGGTGGTTGCTCCTCTCTGGGAGCTGGGGCTGCTACCAGCCCTGAGTCACTTGGGGCTCCCAGGGCAGCATCTCATGAGTGCTGGCTGTGTTTTCCAGATAAGTCTGTTGGCTGATTTGTTACAAAAGTGAGATTATTCCAGGTTGCCCTCAATGAAGGGGAGAAGGTTGGATAGTGCATGGGGCAGCGGAGCACCTGCACCACCTCCTGAGCCAGCAAGTCCCCACCAGCACAGAACAGCAGTGGGGACACATGCAGCAAAAATAGGATTTCCGGGGGGTTTTCACATGGATCTGCATGCCCTTGTGCCTCTTTGGATGGTCTAGGAATCTTAAAACCCCCATGGATTTTGGCAGGGCCGCTTTGGAAGGGTCTCACCTCTTTCAGCATCCCTTTGTCCCACCCAACTGTCGAGTTGGAGCTTGGGGAAGGGATTCCCGTCCTACTGCTTTTTTGAAACAAGGGAAAAGTTTTCCCACACCTTTGAGGGGTGCAGAAGGAGAGGCAGATAAAGAAGGTTCTTTAAATTAAAACTTCAAAAATAATTAGGCTGACTGTATACTAAACAACAGCAAAGAGGCCCATTTACTGTAAATATTATGAATGGATTTGGCTGGCTTCTTCATCCCCACCCTTCCTCTAAGGCTTTTCTCTGAGCTGAGTCGAAATTCGGCCTTCAGACAGCACGGTACTCTATAATTTGCATGGCTGATGAGGCCTGAAGCCTGGTACGGAGGAAACTGGAGTCAGCTGGCTCCTCTAACCACTGGAGACAGGCAGACAGGCATTTTTGGTGTGTGCTTGCATATTTCCCCCCCCCGCCCCACCGCCTTGTAGCTCCAGCCTTGCTTGGCTTTTAAAGAGAATGGTCACAAGAAAAGGGTTCTTCTCTTCTAGAGTCGTTTTTAGCCGTGGTAATTGATTAATCACTGTAATTAGACAGTAGCAGTGACTAATAGGATGTTTATGAATCAAATTTCTGGTTTGGTGTACTCCATGAACTCGGCAGTTTCACTTGGGTTCTTTCTTTGCCGTCCTGCAAAGTAGGGGACATGGATCACCCTATCTTTTTTAGTATATTTTTTAATATTTTTGGACATCACTCCTGGTCCAGCCTTGGCATCTGCCAAGATGTTTGCTTTTGAGTCTCTGAAGGTCTGCAACAACATGCTTGTAGGGCTCCTTTCTTTCTCACTTATATGTTCTTGCTGAATTAACCCTCAAAAAGGTCAGGGCTTGGTTCTAGGCCGGGGGAAGGCTGACTCAGGGCCACCACCAAGCTGGGATGGGAACCTGAGGGGATGTCCTCAGGGGTGAATCATCTCTACCCACCATCTCACCTGACCTCATTTTTGTCCTGATTTCACAAGGGGGATTCCCAGATGTGGGGAAGGTGATGCCAGTTTTTTGTTGGGTCACCTGCGGACCCAGCAAAGCCCTCCCAAAATTTCAGGTCACTGTTAATACAAACCTGAACCAAAGCCCTAGAAAAATGGGGAAATACAAGACTCCTTCCCCTGATGGCTTCTGCCATATTTTATCCTGCTTGACCCCATCAGACTCAATCTTAGTAAACATCAGCAAATTGAAATCTTGCGGTGAAACTTAACATTTATTTTCATGCAAGGTTGACTGATTTTGCACGGAACAAGGAGCCATTTGAGTGATTGATTGGACAACTTGCTAATAAATTTAAAAAGTAATCTTAAGGCTCTTTAGCCTGCATGACTACTGTATATGCTGAGTAATAAGAGCCGTCTAATTAGACATAGACACAAATTTATGGTCTAGCCTGTCAATCCGCGGATTAAGGACTGCATTAAGTACCGACTGACACGATGGGCTGTAGTGGCTCCTAAAAAGATGTTATGGTCTATCATGTCAATAATCCACAGATTAAAGGCTCCCTAAGTAGGTGTTGACGTGACAGACTGTCTCAGCTCTTGGGGGCTCTGGTGCTGGGGAGGTGGAGTGACCCCCAGGCCCCCTGGGCGGTGGCATCCCTGCAGTAGTTGAGGGTTTATTTCCTCTGCAAACAACAGGAGCTTTACACAGGGCCGTCCTCGAAGTTAGGCTTTCAGAAACCATCCCAGCCATCAAGAGCAGGGGCTCCTGAGGAAGGTGAAGCTGTCTAGCCCTGGTATGCTGGGAGGTACAAAAGGTCTGGGGCAAACACTGCTAGGGGTGGACCCTCCAGGCTGCCCACAAACTTTGTTAAAGTCACAAAGCCCCTTTTCTGCAGCAGGATATATCCTTTAATGTGGATTTATCCTTTATTTGGCCTTTTTTTCCCTTTGCTTTTGCTGAATGTTCCTGGAAATCTAGCTTTTAGGTATTTTTCTTTGTTTTGGTTTTGTTTGTTTGTTTATCTTTTTGGTTTTTTGGGGTTTTTTTTGTTTTGTTCTGTTCTTCCACCCTGTAAGTCACCTGAGAGACTAGAAAGGAAGTAGGATTTCCATTTTGGGTGCCCATTTTTCTTTGTTTTGATGAGCACACCATGCTCTGTGTTCTCCTCACCTTGGTGTAATGTCTTTCACTTCTGAAGTAAGGGGCCAGGGGGATGTTTTTCCTGAGGTCCTACAAAATCGGCACTTGCCAATAACAGGAGGGGCAAAACTGCAACTGGAGAAGTCCTGAGGACCCTCCAGAAGAGCATTTAAAACCCCGTGAAAACCTCTGGGTTTTGTGTCTCCATCTCTTGCATCTCAAAGAGGAGGAGAAGATGAGGGTCATGGCACTGTCCTGGACACACAAATGCCACTTAAGGTCAGCCAAGAGAGATTATCAGGCGCGAGATGTGCTGAGCTTGGTCTCAGCCCTGGCCCCAGCCAGACACGTTGTGCTGACACCAGTCCAGCCAATTTTTTTTTAAGCACAAATGCCCTCCGTGTGTGCTGATGGATAAAGGAGGAAGGACTGTAATGAGTTCATCTGCTCCTTGGCAGTGCCCATGGCACTTATTTTCCAGCAGAAAGCTGTCTTCTAGAAAGCCAGGCAGGGTTCTCTCCAGGTTTTTGAGTCCCCCAACAGCACAAGGATGTGGAGCTGCTGGAGTGAATCCTGGAGAGGCCACCGAGATGCTCCAGGGCTGGAGCCCCTCTGCTCTGCAGCCAGCCTGGGACAGCTGGGGGTGTTCAGCTGCACAAGAGAAGGCTCCAGGGAGAGCTCAGAGCCCCTGGCAGGGCCTCAAGGGGCTCCAGGAGAGCTGCACAGGGACTGGGGACAAGGCATGGAGGGCCAGGACACAGGGAATGGCTTCCCAGTGCCAGAGGGCAGGGCTGGATGGGATATTGGGAAGGAATTGCTGTCTGTGAGGGTGGGCAGGCCCTGGCACAGGGTGCCCAGAGCAGCTGTGGCTGCCCCTGGATCCCTGGCAGTGTCCAAGGCCAGGCTGGACAGGGCTTGGAGCAACCTGGGATAGAGGAAGGTGTCCCTGCCCATGGCAGTGGGTAGAACAAGAGGGGCTTTAAGGTCCCTCTCAAACCAAACCATCCTGTGATTTTTTTTAAAATTAGGAGACTTTTGTTAGTAGTTCAGGGTAGATGCTCATATAGTGAGTATTGTGCTAGGATTGATGTTTGTTGGGAAATCCAGACCCAGGAATTAGGGAGAGGAGGGGGTGAGATGGTGAGAAGTTTAGGAAGGTCATGAGAAGATGCCCAGGATAAAAACTGCTCTTTTGAAAAATAAATGTATATGCACATATATTAGAAAAAGTGTACATACGTGGTTCAGAACACTTCTGTTGTTGGATAGTTTAATTTGCCTCTAATCCTGATGTCATTGATGAAAGATCCAATTACACGCTTTTAAAATCCTCATCAGGAAGGCTATTTTATTGCCATTTTCAGCAGTGAGTTGTTATCACAGATACTGCTGATAATTTCGACAGCCCTTGACGTGGTCAGCTGGGAGCAGTCCTGGCAGGTCAGATAACTCAGTGTGTGCTAAACTTGCTCTTTTCTTTCAAGGCTGGTTGACTACAGGAAAACCTTTAGCTAAAAAAAAACCAGAACAAAACCAAAAGATCCCCAGCCTAGCTCCCCTTTACATTCATGAACCTGGCACTGGGACAAGGCTGAGATCTGAAGGACAACAGAGATCTAAAACAACCCCAGGACAGGAGCTGTGTTGTTTTAGTTTATAATTAATTGCTTTCTAAATTCAATTTTGCTAAAATGCTTTGCTTCTTAATTCTTCTTGTGAATTAAAAAAAAAAAGAAGAACTTTTTCTTCCCAAATTCCTAATAAAACTGCTGGAGCTTGGAAAGAAAAAGTATGGATGACATGCTTTCATCAACTTAAAACTCACCATGTGATGAGGAGAAAAGCCACACCAGAAATATCTCGCCAAGCAATGGGAGATGTGAGTCCTTCTGCCATAGCTTGGAAAAACCAAGTGTGGGACTTGATAAATTTGGGTGTTTCTGTGGTGTGAATGTCCCATACCCTCTGCTGTCTCTTGACCTCTTTGGTTTCTGCAGCTGTCAGTTTTTTGGGGTTATTGCTTTGTTATCCCATGGCCCAGGATTTCTGTACAGATGAAGCATTTTCAGAAGGAGCAGGATCGTGCCCTGAGCCCACAGACAGCATGTGCACCCCCAGTGTGCAGAAATCCTGACTGTGGTCTTTTATTGAGCAATTTCAGACAGGACTTGAAGTTTGTGAGGGTCAAGGCAAGTGGTGGGGAACCTCAGAGCCTCTTGTGCTGATTGGTGTGTTGGGAATTAGCTGGGATGATGCTTCTATGGAGGACAATGGATGCATTGGCAGAATTGGGGCAGCCCCTCAGGAAAATCCAGGAAGGTGTAAAAAATGTGGCAAAAAAAAGTTTTCCAGTGGGAACGGGATATTTTGTAATGTGGTTGTGCTGGGGCATCACTGCTGATGAATCATCTGCACCAAAATTACAAAACATGTTACCCCAGGGGCTTTGGGGTATTGCCTTGATTTCTCCCCTCTATGAGGAACTAGTGTGAATCTCTAGACCTGACTATGAGTGATCAATACAACTAATTCCCTAAATTCCTGAGGGCGAACTCACTTTATTTTCAGTTATTTCTATACTATTGTTTCTTGACAATGAGCTTGCACAAGGCGCCGGGGGGAGGCTGCCAGAGCCTCAAGGCAGGCTGTAATGGAAACCATGGAAAATCCTAATAACCCAGTGATAGCAGCAAATGGAGGGATCCTTAATAACGAAATAATAGCGCGGATGTTTATAGCATTAAATATTATCATTGTTTGCTGGGATATGGGAACGCTCCCAGTTTGCTGGGAGTTTTCCAGCATTTAGAAGGGGACGTGTTTGCTCCGAGGAGCTCGTAAAAACGATGCTTTTAACTCAAAACAGGGATCCCAAAGGGTTTGCAGCTGTCTATGGGCTGTCGCACACGAGGATGTGTTGAGGAGGATGTGGCTGTGAATTTTCCTGGGATCTGGGTTTTTGTGTGAGTTTGCTGCAGGCGGAGATGGGAGCTGGATGGTGGGTGCCTGCCATGACCCCAGGTTGCACAGGGTGAACCCAGCAGGGTGTTTTTGAGCATAATACTTCTGTTTGCTTCATTTGCACAGATCCGTGATTATTGCCACCAAAAAAAGCCTTTTGGGAGGAAAAAAAGAAGTCTGTCACTGTAGGAAGCGTCTCTTGAGTCACTTTTTCCTTCTCTCTTGCCACCTCCTCTCCTGCCTGAGTGATGCCACTCGCTTTTCCCACCCCTTTTCCTGGCGGATGCCAGAACCAGGGGGGCGGGTGGGAGCAAGGGGGCTCTGCCGGGGTCCCAACAGCAGCAAAAAGAGGCTTTGGTGGTGGCTGGCAGGGAGGCCTGAACCTGTTTATCTGAGCTCTCCCTTGTATTCTCATGGCTTTTTGACTAGACATGCAGTCAACAGCCGAAGCCCGCAAACGGAAGAGGCTCTGGCATATTTATACTGTGTGCTGGCATCAGCTCCTTAAAAAAAACCCAAACATCCCGGATTACCTAAGATTCGTCCTTGAGGTCTGGTCACCCCATGTCATTCAAAAAGCTAGTGGGATTCATTCATGAACTTCCAGCCCTCCATAAAGGTCTGTTCATTCATTGCCAAGGCAGTTTTCTATTTTTTTTTTTTATTATTATTATTGGTAGGTTTGGTTTCTTTTCGTTTCCTTAAATGTTTTAGCAATTAAATAGCTCTCTGTAAGCAGCAGTGAGCTAGTTGTTACATGGTCTTCACTAATTCAAGCACAAATACCAGGTGAAAAAGTCCTCTTCTTCCCCCTGCCACCTCCTGAAAGGGATGCTTTTATGTTCAAATTGAGAAAAACCTATAGGAATTTCAGCAGGGGTCCAATGGCTCCAAAATTCCCTCAGCTGCTGTAAAACAAAACCCAAAAGGCTCTGAATATCATCAGCAGGCCAACAGTAAGGAGGGAGGTGGTGAGTGGCCAACAGAGTTCCTCCTTTGGATGCAGGAGCATCCTTTCTCTGGATCCAGAAGCATCCCTCCCATATTCCTCTGTCCCTCAGGCAGGTGGTGGAAGCTCCACCCTGGGGGTGTTTCTTGCCCCTCTGGATGCACTTTTGCGTGGAGGGCACCCCATTTGGGTTTGTGGGGAGGCAACCCAAACTGCCCACCCTGCCCCTCCTCAGTGCCATGTTTCAGCAGTGCCTGAAGTTACCCACAGCAAAGTCTTGTGAGGCACCAAAAAAGGGAGGTGGAAGGACAAACTGGGGTGCACCTTGACAGATGCTGTGCCAGGGACCACTCCAGCATGACCATAACCCCCATCCCTGGTTTAACCTGGGAATGAGGGTCCCTGTTTTGAGGCATACACAGTCAGGCCCATTTTTAGTAGCTGCCTCCAGCAACTGGAGAAATATTTTCCTCGCTGGCATAGAAATGAGGAAATTAAAAGTGTGTGGCTGGGCTTTTTTTTTTTTTTTTTTTTTTTTTTTTTTTTTTTTTTTCCCTCCTCTCTTAAAAGCACAGTGCAGGGCTTGAACGAGATGGGAGGAAAATGCCTGCACTGGGAAAATGGGCTTATTAATAGCAAAAAATAGAGAGAGCAGGCAGCCAGCACGTTGCCCTGGGGAGGGTGGGTTTAGGGGGAGGGCTGCAGGAAGAGCTTTGAGTTGCTGGGTCACCCACCATCCCAGCTCCAGGAGTTTCTCCCATAGTTCAGGGGATTATTTTGGTAGTGCTCACTAACTTGCATTCCCAGCTTGATTTTTTTTTTTTTTTAATACTATTATAGAGATGAATAGTTCCCAGGTCTTAACATGCCTACTGAGGCTGGAAGGAATTACCCGCTGAGCAGCGCCAGGCTGCTTGGGATCCTCTGTCAGGAAAAGGGGCTTTCTCACATTTTTTTCCCTCCTCCTGCCTTGCTTTTTCCTCCTACATCATAGCCACGCTGCATGGGGTAACTATGGGAAAGGGAGTTGAGAGAAGGGCTACAGCAATGAATTTCTATGGTTTTTTGCAAGTTTTTAGACTGTTTTTGTTAACACGTGTGAGATTTTTGGTTCCCTCTATCTCTTAGTGCTTCCCATGGGTGTAGGGTGTCATCTGATGTGCCCATAATATCCATCACTCTGGCCCTGCAGGCAGGGAAAAGCCCCATGAACCAGAGCAGTCAAGTTCTCGTCCCCTCTGGTCCCACGGGGTGACTTTCAATGTGGTTTTCTTAGCAGCACCTCATTTTTTTCAGTGTCTGTGCACAGTAGATTGTTCATGGAAATGCATCCATTATTTGGTGGGTGAAAATAAGGGGGTTTGGGTGTTTGGTTGCATGAGCATCTCACCTCTCCTGTTGGCACTGGAGGTGGTCCTGGTGTGGGTGAGGGTGATTGTGCCATTGGGGCTGCTGTTGTGCCTGGAGCTACTTTTGGGAAGGTGGACCTGGTGATTCAGGACCCATAAATCCAACTAGAACGAGGCACTGGAACAACACAGGAGTGCCACAAACCTGGAAATGTTCTTTTGGAAACAGTGGGTTCACTGTGGACATTGATGTACGTGTGGACAAGATTGTGAAGGCATGGGCAAGCAAGGTCCTGCCTGTTCTGTGTTTCTTTTGGTTTGTATAAATTCCCTTGATGCTAAATCTCTCCCTTTTTTTTTTTTTCCTGTTGTTCTGCAGATTCTCAAGTTCTTCAGGAGCCAGGGGATAGGTCACACTGGTGTGTGGTGGCATACTGGGAAGAGAAGACACGCGTGGGTCGGCTGTATTCTGTCCAAGAGCCCTCCCTGGATATCTTCTATGATCTACCTCAGGGGAATGGTTTCTGCCTCGGACAGCTCAACTCAGACAACAAAAGCCAGCTGGTGCAGAAGGTCCGCAGCAAGATCGGCTACGGCATCCAGCTCACCAAGGAAGTGGACGGCGTGTGGGTGTACAACCGCAGCAGTTACCCCATCTTCATCAAGTCGGCCACACTGGACAACCCCGACTCCAGGACGTTGCAGGTTCACAAAGTGTTCCCAGGGTTTTCCATCAAGGCTTTTGACTACGAGAAGGCATACACCTTGCAGAGACCCAACGACCACGAGTTCACGCAGCAGCCATGGACCGGATTTACCGTGCAGATCAGCTTTGTGAAAGGCTGGGGCCAGTGCTACACGAGACAGTTCATCAGCAGTTGCCCCTGCTGGTTGGAGGTTATTTTCAACAACCGGTGACTCAAGACAGAGTGAACTCATGACATCTATACTACTTTGCTGCTATTACTTCCTTCTGAGTGCTTGCTTTTCGTGCAGACTTTTTGTTTTTTTTGTTTTGTTTCGTTTGTTCACCCTTCCTCGTTTTGAGAAATAGCTTATGAAAGATTTTTTTTTGTTTGTTTTTTGTTGTTTTTGCCTTTGGGGTATTTTGATAAATATATCTATTTTTTAAAAGTGTGAATGACCAATAACTCTCACAAGGGCGAGAGAAGGGTGCAGTGGGGATAGATCACATGAGATAATAACTTCACGCCTCTCGAAAGGATTATCCAATGGGGATCGATGGATTTGAAAGCCACTAGCTCTATGTTACAGCTCCTTTTCTTGGACAACATAACAAGGTGACTGTATTTTTGTACGCACCACCTTCCCAGTGACGGTGACACCGAGACCCCTTCCCCAGCAGTGCTAACCCCGCGTTGCCGCCGAAGGATGGTGCAAAACCTTCCCAGACAGGTCTTTAACTGACCTTTTGTGTTTCTCTTGTTGCTGGGTTCATGTCTTGTCACTGTGTTCATTGTTCCACTGCTTTTTCTATGTTTTTTATGATCGTGGATTGACGTATGGGGAGAAAACAACAGTGGGGGGACTTCGGGCATGGCCTGTGCTTGATCATTTGAGCTGAGATTTGAAGTGACAGAATTCTAAACCTAAAAATAAATAAAAACAAAACTAAAGAAAAACAAGTGGGAAAAACAAGAGAAAAAGTGTTCACAATAGTTGGTGTGTTGTAACCTGCTTAGATCAGGTTATCCAGGTACCATCTTATCTGGAAATGCAGTTGTGCTTTCATTTCTTCTTGAATTCATACACGAGTATGATACTTTTACACTGTTCTTAGCTCAATGAGCATGTTTAGACCTTAACATAAGCTATTTTTCTAAATATAAAGGTTTAATTGAACAAGAGAGCATTCTTCTTGGAACTTTAGCATTGTAGTGCTTTGAAAAAACACCCACAAAAAAGAAAGGACTCCTTAAAAAACCCTGAGATTTATTAAAGAAAAAAAATGTATTTTATGTTATATATAAATATATTATTACTTGTAAATATAAAGACGTTTTATAAGCATCATTATTTATGTATTGTGCAATGTGTATAAACAAGAAAAAAAGTAAGAAAGATGCACTTTGCTTTAATATAAATGCAGATAACAAATGCCAAATTAAAAAAAAAAAAAAAGAGAACACAAGATTGGTGTTTTTTCTATGGGTGTTATCATCCAGCTGAATGTTTCTTTTTCTAAAGGAGTCTATGTTCCATTAAAAAATAAAAATGTACACTTGATCCCAAAACTGTGCCAAGTGGCTTTTTTTGTGGTGTGGATGAGGCGGACTGGAGAGATGCTGCTCTGAGTGAGTGCTGTGTGGGGTCAGTGGTGGGAGCACCCCCCCCTGTTTTGTGTGGGGCCTCTCTGGGGTGGGTAACACCTGGGTGGTATCATCCTGAGCCGTGGGCTCCGTTGGCCTGGTTCGGTGCACACGGCTTTCGGGTCCCCAGTTTGGATGCACCCCGCCAGCCCAAGGCTGGAGGGACTGCCTGCACAAAATCTGCTGAGGTTGTTTATGCTGTTCCTATTTCTCTTAGCTTCATCCTGAAAGAACCCCAGTACTGGGGACACAGCTCCTGTTTGACCCCGTCCCTGTCTCCGAAATACTGGGCCAAGCTTGTGCTCTGTGCTGGGACACAGGTGGTCTGTGCCACCAGGTGAGGAGGAAAACTTGTGGAGGCCTTCCCTTGGGTTTTCCTTGACTGTTTCCTGCCCCTTTCACCTCTCATGCTTCTGGAAATAAAGGTGCTTGTTCCTTTTGGCCCCCTTACCCTGCCTTCAGGCATTCCCTGCTCCACATCCCCCTTGCACATGGCAAGTCCCTATAGCTTGTTCCTGCCTTCCGGGGAGCAGGAGCTTGAGTGGAAACCACCAGAGCCCTGTAGTCTGAAGAACATGGACAAGATGAATGTCCAGATGGGCTTGTGAGCTCCCACCCTACCAAAGTGCCTGGACCCCAGGAATGTGACTTCAGCCTCTGCTGTCCTCCAGGGGGTGGGTGGGCATATTAGCAGGTCAGTCTCTGTGATAATCAGCTCGATGCTGGGCCTTCTGTTCAGCACAGATGTGTCCTTCCCAGAGGGATTTACTGACACACAGCATTTGGTTGTCTCCAAATGGACTGTGCCTTCAGCCGGATCCATGAACCAGCTTCAAAACGGCTTTTGATCATGGGCGAGTTTCAGTTTCCAGGTTCTCTCCTCATCCTTCAGGTGGGAATCAGCACGGAAAGCTGAAGCAGGATGGATGCACCCATCCTGTCTTCCTAGATGTGCGCTACAACACACCTGGGAGGGCAGGAGATGAAACAATGTAATCTATGGTGCAATTCGGTTCATTTCCACTCTGAGCCACCAAATGTGAACTATCCAATAATCAAGAGATACCTGAGTGGTCCAGTGGCCAAGCTAGCAGTGATGACATGCATCAGAAGCTCCAGGAACACCATCAAAGGCACTGCAGTCAAAGGATGAAGCTGTCAACTTCCTCACAAAATGGACTCCTCTTGAGTTTTTGTAGCATTGATTTGCGTGAGCAGGTCTGTGTGGGCTGCAGGGACCTGGGGTTAGAAAGAGCACTCCAAATCTAGGTATATGACCAGGTATAGGATCATGTTGGGGTTACAGCCAGCTGTCTAAGAATCACAGAAATCAGATAAATCATAGAATGATTTGGTTTGCAAGGGACCTTAAGCTAGTTCCAACTCCCTGCCATGGGTAGGGTACACCTTCCATTATCCCATGTTGCTCCAAGCCCTGTCCAGCCTGGCCTGGATCACTTCCAGGGATGGGGCAGCCACAGCTGGGTGGGTTTTACTCTGGATTAACCAAAAGATAAAGAATATTTGGTTCACTTGTATTTCTCCCTCTTCCAAGCTGTGCTGCTGGGTCTTAACCCAGAAGAAATGAGATGATAGCTTTGAACCTGAGGTATGGCACCAAATGAGCCACATGGACACACACAAAACTCTGCATTGCAGAGATGTTTTCATTTGTTTTCACCCTGTTCCATGAGGTACACACTGTATCCCGGTGGTTAAGGCCCTGAAGCCAAATTGTAGCATAGATGTCTTTGTCCTTTGAATTAAGATCTGATTCTTGTCCCCACTCATTAGGCCATGAGATGTAAACAACTCATTTAACCTTCCTTTTTTCCAGGACTTCCACTTGTGAGGTACAGAGGTTACAAAAAGCTGCTCATCCTGAGGGCTGAAAGCAAGGGATGGAAGTACTCTACCCCTAAACAAACTTTTCACAGCAGCTTTCCAAAATACATCGGGTCACAAAAGTACTCAGGGCTGGAGCCCCTCTGCTCTGCAGCCAGCCTGGGACAGCTGGGGGTGTTCAGCTGCACAAGAGAAGGCTCCAGGGAGAGCTCAGAGCCCCTGGCAGGGCCTCAAGGGGCTCCAGGAGAGCTGCACAGGGACTGGGGACAAGGCATGGAGGGCCAGGACACAGGGAATGGCTTCCCAGTGCCAGAGGGCAGGGCTGGATGGGATATTGGGAAGGAATTGCTGTCTGGGAGGGCGGGCAGGCCCTGGCCCAGGGTGCCCAGAGCAGCTGTGGCTGCCCCTGGATCCCTGGCAGTGTCCAAGGCCAGGCTGGACAGGGCTTGGAGCAACCTGGGATAGAGGAAGGTGTCCCTGCCCATGGCAGGGGGTGGAACAAGAGGGGCTTTAAACTGTTCTGTTGTTCTGTGACAATACAAAGAGGAAAAATGATCCAGCAAAGCCAGAGTCTGTCTGTGGAGATGTGCCCATGATGGGTGCAGTGCTGGTGGGCTATTGTATCATTTGCAGGATACACTGAAGGTTTGGGATATCCCCCACAACCCCCCCTTTACATCTTGCCCTATGTGACTCCCCCTGGCCAGGGCTGGAACACACTGAGCTGGCACAACCTTCAGCTGGACATGCCTTTACAGGTCAAATATTAAATCGTCTGGAGACATGAAAAGCCTGGCAGATCACTTTATTCTGTAAGATCTTTGCTTGCATTCATCTGTCAAAATAAAAGGCCAGGCAATGCTGTTCACAGTAAGAAAGCAGAGAAATAATCAGCAAAACTATGGCTTTTCAATACTATGACAGTTTTAGTTAAAATGTTCCAGCCCTCACCTCCTGCTGAGCTAATTTTAGCCCTCATTCAACACACACACACACACACACAAAAAAGAACACGACAGAAGGATGCTGAGCACCACTTCATATGTGTCCCCATTCACTCATTCAGCTCTGGGGCTGGTGTCTGTGGGGCGAGTGGGAGGTTAAAATAGAGACTGGAGGTTAAGCAAGGGAGAATTTCCCCTTGTCAAGTATTTGCCAGTTCTGTAATTCCATCTTTAGGGCTCAGAAAAACTGCAGCCACAGAAGGCAAGGTGCTGACCTGGTGTAAACCTGGTCTGAGCAGAAACACAGATGAAGGAGCTGTAGACAAGGACAAAGCCAGATACTTCCCAAATGAAAGTGCTGATGTCCAGCCAGCAGGTCACTCCTGGACATGAAGCCCTTCTAGCTTCAAGCCTCCAGCACCTAAATTCAGGCACACCCCAGCCTCATGGACATCTTCCAGCAGAGCAATGGTGGCCCTGGGACCTCAGCTATCATTGTGCTCTGTACAGCTTATCGGTGGATTCCACTCTTCCCTCCTTGGAAATCACCTTAGAGAAATCTCATCTGCTTAAGAGGCTCAGACATGAGGTGGTTGAGACAGTCTGAAGTCCAGATTTCCCAGTGGATGGTGGGACACGTCTCCCTCCTCTCCTTCCTAGAAAGGAATTTCTCTGGAAATCTGGGATGACTGAAATCAGTGTGTTCTTGTTTACTGTATTTTTGCTTTGGACCACAGCTCCAGAATCAAAAGTGCTGAATCTTCTAATGATACACTGCAACATGGTAAATTACAGCACAGCAGGGACTTTTTTCCCAGTGTTGCTGAGCAGTAATTAAAGAGTGCAATAAAGAAGGGTCAAACAATGCAATTTTTGTCCTAAATCATACTTGAAATACTGTCGAAGTGTCAACTGCTGATGTACTGCAAGGGAAGGTGATAAAATTCCACCCTCTTCAGATTTTGGGTTTCCACACAGGAAAACCATTTGCAGGTGGTGCAGAGCCATGATCCCAGTGTCCAGTGATGCTCAGGATCTGGCTCACTCCCCACCCTCCCCGAGTCATCTGTGGGTTGTCTGCAAGCCTGAAGGGAATGGGTCCTCCTCCCCATGCAGCCCTCATGTGGTGGTTATGGGCCGGCTGTTCCAGACAGTTCAAATCCATGAATCCTTGGAAAAGCTGATTCTTTATGCTGGTTGTGCTTTCACGGGTGTAAAGTTGCTCCAGTGGACTTTACCTCAGCTTGCAAATGGTAGTTCATCTGGGTATTTTTCTGTTTTTATCTATCTATCTATCTATCTATCTATCATCTATCTATCTATCTATCTATCTATCTATCTATCTATCCCCTGAAAGGGCTTGTGGAGAAAATTGGTAAAAAAATGGCTTAAGAGGAATTGATAAAACACACCCATACAAGGAAACAGCATTTTCTTTGTGTTGTCTACATGCTTTTAAAAATTCACCCTGGTTTATTGGGCACATGTTGGACAAAAGATGCCAGGGTGGGGGCACACATCTGGGGGTTTAAGGGAGGAGGTTAAAATGGGCTGGGACAACCAACTGTGAGAAATGTTTAGAGCAAGAAGTGAAGATGGAGCTTCTCCCATGCCATTTATCTGTGCAGTACCATGGACTCACATGAGCTCTTTTGGACCAGGCTTTTTTATAGACCTTGCACCAAGCAGCAATGAGAGGTGATGTGCTGGGGGGTGGACAGCAAAGCCAGGACTAGACCTGAACAACCATGGCTGAACAGACAACTTATGGTCGGGAGGTCTGTCCCCTGTGACCTCACTGTGTCACCAGACTTTGGCAGGAGCCCTGCTCAGCCTTGCACATAGGAGGCAGAGGAACATTCCCAGCCTCTCCAGCGACTCATTGTACAAATTTTTGTGTGGCTTAAAGATGAAATGAAAAAAACCCCGAAACACTTGAGAGCCTCTGGTGGCTGTTGTGGTTAACGGGGAAGTCACTGCTGTGTAATGCTTACCAGCCAAGGTCCCTGTCATCAGCTTCAGTGGAAAAGCCCAGGATGTTTCCTCTTGTCATGCTACTGGATCACCACCATAAACTGCCAAAGTGCTCCTGGTGATGAATTTGACCATCCTCTTGGGTTTTTTTTTTTTAGACACTCTGGTTTCTGAAAGCCAAGAGGCTCCAGTGCTCACACACTACATCTGGCTGTCAGCTGCACACATGGCTGGACTTGATGATCTTGGATGTCTTTTCCAACCTTGACGATTCTATGATTCTGAATGTCTCCTGAACCTGGTGACAAGGTTCATCAAGTCTGGAAATGTGGTGGAAATCTGAGAGTGAATTCGCTCTTCCAAAACCAGCAAAGGCCGGATGGAGGGAGAAGACCTGAATGAGCAGCTGTCCTGCAGCAGAGGCAGCTCAAGTTGTGCTGTGACTCATCCTCCTCAAGGGACCCTGTGGTGGGAACAAGGGTGTGCTTTTTCTGGGCTGGGGCATGGTGCTTTGGGCTTTTGGGATGCTCACTGGATTGGTGAGCAAGGAAAAGCAGTGCTGAGCAGGGGCACAAATCTACTTCAGTGGTTAAGACTCCCTGTGCAGGGGGGTGTTGGTGTTCCTGTCCCCAGCCTGTGCATGCCTGGTGGCATCTGCAATAGTGACATATTTACATTTGGGCTGAAACAAGAAGTTAAGGATCCCCTTGCACCCTCCACACACAGCTCAGCCTATAGGCATCATCGGGAGATTGTGGGGACTCTGAACTCCTTCTGCCAAGAGGTATTGAGCCCCTTTGAGCTCAGCTGAACCCGATGTTGCGGGCAGGTGCTCAAGGCTCTTGGCTCCATCCCTTGCATTGGAGCAGGGTCAGGGCTGAAGGGAGGGCAAAATAGGCCCGCTGGGTTTCAGATCAGCTCTGAGAGTCAGATCTGGGTGGTTTCATTAGCTTTCAGCGTGGTGAAGTGTTTGCAGCCTTTTTTCGTACCAGACGGGAACAAAGCAGTGCGAGTCAGACGTCGGTGCGGGTGCTGTCGGTTACCAGGGTTACAACACGCATGGGAAAAAGGGAAAAAAATCCCACATATTGCAAGGAACTAAGTACTAATTTTGCTGTCGAGGCGATAGGCCTGGCATTACCATGGATGTATTTATATCCTCTGCCCTGTAGCAAATATGTAAGTTATTCTGGGGCATGTCCGTACTCTGTTTTGGAGCTGGACCACCAAAGACCTCCGGGGAGTTGTTGTGTGAGAGCTGAGGGGGGTCTCTTGTTATTCCCTGCAGCTGCCCAGATGAGAATGTTAGCATGAATATGCTTAAAATAGGAAAAAACACATTCTAACCCCAAAGATATCTGTTTTGCACAAGACATGCCGCAAAGAAAGGAACAGGACAGCTCAGGCTCCCAACCGTCAACCAGTGAAGGGATATAACTGGGCTCCAGTATCACACCTATCAAAGCTTGTTAGCTCAGTTTGGAGCCAATCTCCAGTGTGAAATGGGCCAGAAAACAGATTTTGCCTCTCATCAGCAAGGTAAGCCAAGAATGAGAGGAGGAAACTAGAAAATGAAGGTGTTGTAAAAGGGGTCCAGTGAAAGAAAGTGGAAACCAGACCTGACAAAGGTGAAAGAAGGTAAACCAACCTCCTGATGGGAGCTGGGTGGTGGGATCCTGCAGAGCAGTGGGTGGGCAGGTTGCTCAGCTGGGATGGCTGCAGGAACCACAGGGGAACACTGGCACAAACAAAACCAAACCCCTGGAGATGGTCCAGCACCCCAAAATGCCCTGCTGGAAGTGGTATTTACTCCTTCCCTGGGAGCTCAGGCCCTGTGGTTTGGTTCTTCCAGCCCAGCATGCCATGGGGAAGCTGGGATGAATTTCGTGGTTGGAGAATTTTCTGGTTTTAATAATTGATCAAGAGCGAGTAGTGGGATGGAGAGGCCTCGTGCAGTGATGTGTTGCTTGTGGGCTCACCAGCAGAACCACTTCCAGCCAGCAGACAGCGTGGAGTGGGGCTGGAGGCAGGGAACTGCCTCCATCAGATGGGCTGTTCAGGGCTTACAGCCTCCACAACCGGGTGGAAGGGTTTGCTTTCATCTCCCTGCCTGCAACATCTGCAGCCTGGACTCATAAAACTTTCAGCGCTACTTTAACCCTTCAGGTTCTTTTTTTCTTTTAGGGATTTTTCTGGGGACAAAAGGCTGCAGTTGAAGATTAAAAACCCCATGCAGCAGCATCCCTAGTTGGAGGAGTTGCCAGCTCTGTCTGCTGCCCATGGAGTGAAGGACAGTGGGACCTCAACCCCCAGCTGGGATCATTCCCTGGAGGCATCCAGACTGAAAGAGACTGCTGGACTGGGACAGCATTGGTGTTTCAGTGTATATATTATAAAAATAACTTTTCTTGGGACTTTTTTTTTACAGAGATGCATCACCACTCTTGGCAGCAGTGAGGCTCCAGGTTTGGATTGATTTTCAGCACAGTCAAACTCAATGCTCCTAATCCAAAGCCTTTTAGCTCTTGGAGGTCACACTGAGTTCAGGAGGCAAATTTCTCACCTGGGGCATATTTTTGTTGCAGGAAAACAGATCCCTAGATAGGGACTGGCTTTGTCAGAGGAAACTGATCTCAGATACAGACCTGCTCATAGCTTGGGAAACTCCAGGGAGATGGAGACAGAGTGATTTTGGTGTTCAGAGCTCAGCATCTTCAAATATACCTATCTCCTTCCAGGGGAGATGAGGAGTCCAGTAAAACAACCTCAGCTGGAGCAATAAGGGGCACCGGATAATGATAAAACAGAATATGACAAATGTCTCAAAGTGACCTGAAAGTGGAGGTGGTCAACATGAGACCAGGAGGAACAGCAGCAGACCTTGGTTATACATTCCTGTTGCAAAGTCTCATCTGCTTTTTTGAAGCTCCATACAAGGTTCCCATTTGTGGACCCTGCTTCTTGTCTCCTGACTGGCTACCAGGGTCTCACAAGCATCTGTGAGCTTCAGGAGTCACGTAAGAATAAGAAAGTGGAAAGCACAACTCTCCAGTCCTCTGAATGCAGAACTTTGACAAGTGCAGGATGAAGACTTGGAGCCTGGATAGGTGAGGGGGAAAAAAGGTTATTAGGAGTTATCATGACTTTTAAGTCAGCTGAGGATGTGGATGATTCTTTTTTTTCTTTTTAAGTAGTTCAGTTGGCAGGGCTTGGCTGGGCTCTGGGACTCCTACTGGGAGTAGCTGACGGACAGACCCAAGTTTGACATGCCCAAGGGTGTGCAAAAGCTCCTCCATCAGGCACTGAAACATCCAAACTGGAATGATGTGAGAGATTCAGCTGGTCCAAGTAAGCTGTGTTGAGGCTGAGTGCTGGGGGAAGAGGAAAACTGGGGGATCTTGCACAGAGACAAGAAGTTGTGGTGGAAATTGATATATTCCCTTACATATCCATAATTCCCTGAAGCAACAGTTTCTGCCCCTCTCTGGTTTTGCTTTAAGCAGTTGTATCTCAGGGTCTGACCCGGAACCCTAAAAGCCGGACTATAAACTCGGGTTTTGGTATGTGGCCCACGGGTGTCATCCCTCTCTCATCTCACAGTTACAGAGTGGTCCATAGTCCGCGGTGGCCTCACTCGGCCACCTCCTCCTGCTTCTGCAGCCTTCCAGGTGCATCCCTGAGCTTGACATGTCACAGAAACTCTCTGAACGACCTTGGGCAAACTGCTTCTGCCTCAGTTTCCCCTTCCTCCTAGTTATCAGCCCCTGTGCCTTTGGTGGCATCTGGAGTGACTTCCCTCCACCAGCAGAATTTGTTTAATTTAGAGGCTGGGGATGACTTCTCCATTTATACGCCCACTGCCCAAGTGAGTGCTGGAGATGAAAGCTGAAGGAGAGCACACAGTGGGGAGGGGAGTTGCAGCTGGGACTTGAGTGCCGGTCTTCGCAGCACCTCCGTGCCAGGAGACATCAAAGAGGGCATGGCACCCTCAGCTCCCAGGCAGCGGGGAGCTGAAATGCCCTTCCAGTTCAGGCATGCCTCACAGTTTGCTAAAAAAACCCCCACTTCTTATTAATCTGCGATTGAAACTGTAATTATGTCATCGCTCTGAATAGCCCCATCGACAAGTTCGGGCACGGGACGAGGCTGAGCCGCCGAGGCCGGCGCGCTGCGCGCAGGCCTGGCCGCCTCTCCCGCACCTCCGCGGCCTTGCCCGGGCTGGCACCTCCCGGCCTGGGCCGCGGCGTCCTCTGCAGAGGGGACAAAACCTGCGCCGCCGTCCTGGGCGGGCAAAGCTGCTCGTGGTGGATGTGTGGTACGTGGGCACTGCCCTCCTGCACTGCTGCTGCAGTTTCGTGGCTGTCCCCACCCTCGTGCCACAAACCTGGGTGCCTGTCCTGAGCGCCTTCTCCAAGGTCAGACTCTTCCATTGCATGCCTGAACGGGCATCCCTTTGGGAAAGCAGGGCTCAGCTGATGCAAGGTGTTTAATTCGGACAGCAGGCCCTCAATGCAGCCAAGCACCTCAGCTGGGGGGTTTCTGGGTCCCTAAAGAGCCTCGGTTTCTGATGCTGCTGGTTTTCTACCTCCCTAAACGTCACCTGTGATGGTTGGTTCTGTCCCTGCACTGTGTACAGCCCCAGGAGCCTCTCCCACCCCAGGGATGCTCAGCTCTCCTCTACCCTGCAATTCCCCCAAAAACTCTCTTTTTCTCTCTCTTTTCTCTCCCCAGAATCTTCTACCTCTTCAGGTGCCCCTCATCCCCCAGGAAGCCAGCCCCGCTCCCCCAGCCCCACACTTGCCTCTGTTTGCTCTGAAAATGCTGGTTTCAGCTTTCATTGCTCTCAGATGTTTTTTTGGACCCTATTAAATAACATTGCAAACGTTGATGTTAATTAAAATTCCTCCTAACCACTCCCTGTTCACCCTCCTCTTGTAACCCCTCCTTAAAACCTCATTCATTTTTGGGATCTTCCCAAACAGAGGCTCTCCAGACCCAGCTTTTTTTGGGGTGTTTGTCCACGCCACATCCCTCCTCTGTAAACAAGCTCTGGGGTGCAAAGCCCTGTCTGTTTTTTCTTCATCGCCGCCTTCCTATTATTTTGTCTGTCCTTGCAGCTTAAGCGTGAGGAACTTCAAAAGGATTTACCATGTTTAGGCTGGTCTTTGTGCCAGGAATGGTATCAACAGACACACAGCATCTCATGGGAACAAATCTCCTCAAGGTTGGTACATCTCTCTGAAAGATAACATTTTAGGAATTGAGCTCCCACCTGTCCAGCATTGGACCTTGAATATCTGGAGCAATGTCTACTACGTCCCTGGGTTTTGCTGTTCATAATTCCTGGTCCAGGTTTGCCACACTTTGGATATTTGTTGTCTTTGCTGGAGGAGAAGACATTTTCCCTGCAGGAGGACTGGTCTGAGAAAAATGTGAAAGTGAGGTATTTCTTTAAATTCCAAAACACAACCCAGTTATGGAAGCAAAATAAACCAAATTTATAGAAAATGGTGCTGGAAGAGAGCACTTAAAATCAACTAACTCCATGCTAATCCCAAGGGCAATCCAGACATCCTTAAACTACCTGCAATTGGTGTTTTTCCAGCCTGCTCTTAAAAATCTTAAGTGCAGCATTACTATGTTTTTTCAGGCAATTTTTTCCAGGCCTTTATTATCTGTCTGTCACCCAGGCTGCATCTTCCTGCAGGTTAAGCCCACAACTTCTCAGCCCTTCTTTTGTGATAACGAAGGGTTTATTTCCTTTCTCTCAGCGGCCGTGTTTTACAACTTACAATATCCCTTCGTATTTTTTCTTTTACTTTAGACTAAACAGCCCCACGTCCTTCAAGCTTCCTTTTTTGGGATATCTTTTGATTTTCTAAGCACTTTACACACCGTCCTCCAGACTCCCTTTGTTACCAATTTACCACCTTTATTACTAAGTCATTATCAAGGATTCATTAGACATCACTTATTTGGGTAAATGCTGTTTATGACAATATCTTTTTTCTGCTCGTTATTGCAGAATGTAATAGCTGTTGTCCAGCCATCTGCCAGCTCTTTATGGCTTTGCAGAGGTGAGGGATGGGTGTGTAAGGGCAGCTATTCTCAGCACCAGACTGCAGTAGGGCCACAGGGAGCTTGGGGGGATTTGACAAGGACCAGCTCAATGGTTCCCAACTTCCCAACCATTGCTTGGGTGTCTTTGAGGACTCCATCCCCAAAGAGATGTAAAACACCCACCAGGAATTTGGGGTTCCTCTGAGGTCTACATGGTTTTGGAACCCTGGACTGGTCCAGTTCCAACTCACAGGATCCCATGGAAATTCAGAGTGAAGTCCCCAGATTTGTGCTGGGCAGGGAGCAGCCTTGCCAGGCATTAAATAAAAATGGGTCAAGTACACCACATTTTTATCCATTCTGAAATGATGGTTTTTTTCCACAAAGACATTTTGATAAGGGAAAGCGTTTTGTGCTATTTATTGCAATTATCTCTGAGGATACAGTTGACTCTGCTGACGATAAGGAGGACCTTGGAATTCCAGGAACAGCATTACCAGTGAGATAAGCATCAGCCACAAGTGCAGAGTTGATTTCCCTTTCAGACAGAGGACATCAGACCCCCAAGTAGAGTAAAAATCTCCAGCCCTACACAAGCATGGCTAGGAATGTTTTTTCCAGTAGGAGACCTGGCCTGGGATCTGTGTGGCAAAGCACTGAATTGTTGTGCATGAACCACATGTCTGCTGAGGGTGTTTTAAATACAAGAACAACACAACACACTTATTTTCTGCTTGAAGAGTCGGCACATATTGCAGAGGTTTTGGTCAAAGAGCTCCATTTACTCTCCTGCATTTTTAATTCAGGTGATTTGAGAATAAATTACACATTGAAATACATTTAACTGTGTTTTCGTGAGTGTTTAATGATGTCTGCTTCATCAAGGGTGATGATCAGAGAAACACAGGGTGTTTTGGGTTGGAAGGGACCTTAAGACCCTCTTGTCCCACCCCCTGCCATGGGCAGGGATACATTTCACTATCCCACATTGCTCCAAGCCCCATCCAGCCTGGCCTTGGACACTGCCAGGGATCCAGGGGCAGCCACAGCTGCTCTGGGCACCCTGTGATGATGCCTCACCACCCTCACAGCCAGGAATTCCTTCCCAGTTTCTGATCTAAATTACAAGTGTTCTTGAATCCAACTGTCTGAGGCTCAGTTTCAAGCCCACCATTGCTTAAAGTGGTGGGAGAAGGTGAGGTGTGCAGGGAATGGACATCACTCTGCAGTCAAGACACCTCCACCGATGATGGGCAAGGTAGGGGGTTTCCCACAAAGCCCTGCTCTCTGGAGCAAGCATGTTGGCTCTGGGAGGGGGTGACCCCTGCGGGAGTTTGGACATCTGTGGTGCTTAGTTGTGTCCTGTGAGCCTGTTACTCGAGAGGGAGAAGATGCTCTGGCATGAGGGAAATGGAGGGGGAATGTGGGGATAGAGGTGTGGGAAGCAACATGAATCTCCTTGTGGGATCTGGGTGGTGGTGTCACTCCTTGTTTCACCTCACATCTTGTTTCTCCCTCTCTTTTCCTCCCTCAGGCCAGGACAAGATCTATTCTTTTCTAAGCTGCAGACGCCTTTGTGAAGTGACCCTTAGACCAGGTTGTTTGAGGTGAGCAAAGCCCCTGCCAGCCGCTGTAGATTAATTATTACTCCCAACCTCCTGCTTCTCAACCTTGGGAAACTGCTCTGCATTGGGTAATTCCTCATTTTTCTCTGGCCCCCCCTCAAATGTGCAACAGTCAAAATACAACTTGCCCCAGGTTTAAAAAAAACCCATTTCCTACCAAAACTGCGGGTCAGAGACAAGACCCCCTGTTGAAAAGGGCTGCATGGGTTGAAGGGTGTCCATGGGAATGTCCCCCTGCAGAGGCACAGGTTCAGCAGCACCAGGGCCAGCAGTATTTGGGAGCATTCTGTGGTAATGTTAGTGCCCTGGCAAAGAGACAAGGTGGAGTCTGACTGTTTCGACACCGAGCACTTCAGCCCTCGGCACGATTTCCATCGGCACCTGTGCCAGGAACCAAGAGGGAGACCTTTGCTCAGTTTCCTATTAACCATTTAGTTTTAATTAAAGGCATTCACCAGTCAGCTGCCTCTGACCAGCTGGGAGGATAAATGGGTGGTCCCTAACCATCATGTCTCTCTGTTTCTGTCACTAATCTGGCAATCTTTGTTATTATAAGGAGGGGAGGAGATGGGTGCTTGGGAAAGGAGGTGTGAGATTGTGCTTTTGGGGAGGAAAGAGAGGAACCCGCACCATGCAGGTGCACAGGGATAAGAACTGAGTGATGCAAAGCCCCCCTTGGTCCTGAACTTGAACCCTCTGCCTGTATATTGTTGTGAATACCCAGTTTTAGTTGTGCACACCCCAGAAGGAAGGTGAATTCATCATCCAAATCTACCCCAAATGCTCCAGTCCTGGTGCCAGCCAGCTTCCCAGCGGGCTGGGGACCCCTGGCTGCCCATGCCATACCCACCCACCATTTCCAGGGCTGAAAGTGCTTCTCTGACAGTGTCTTCCTCGTGCTGACACCTGTCCTCTGTGAGTCAGGGTGACCAGCCTGCTGGCTGGCCCTTATCTCCTTTCGTTGTCTTATCTCCTTCCAGTAGAAATTGGATTGGGATTGGGCGCCCCGGGAGCGAGGCAGGGAGCTCGAAGTGGAGCAGCCGATGGAGGCAGCTGATAATGGCATTTCCTGGAGGCAGAGCTCTTGGGCAAGGACTCCCAGGAACAGCTCACAGGGATGGCAGGGCTGAGATGGGTGACATTAAAAACCTATCTGCAGTGCTGGATTCCTCATCTGCCTGCAAAACAGCTGCTGCTGAGCTCCTGTTGGACACCTTGGAGGCAAAAAAGAGTGATGAGTGACACTGGGGACCTGGGATGACACCGTGAGGCTGAGGAGGATGGACGATGCTGGTGGCCAAGCTGCAGCTCGTGTGAACTGGGAGTGAACAGAACATCTCCTGCATCTGGAGCAGCACAGGGAAGTGAGTCACAGCTGAAGACCCAGACTTGTCCTAAAAAACCACCCACCCCAAGGTGGCTGCCCCTGGGGTGAGCCTGGTGAACACCCCTTGCAGGCAAGCACAGGAATGGTCCCTTGGGACTGGCGGTGCAGACACAGGAGGGGCTCACACCAGGCTTCTCACTGCCATGTGCCATCATCCCCTGCAGAGCCGGTGGGTTCACATCCCATGTGGTGGGTTCAACTCACCCCAGCAAGACTTTGGGGTGCTGTGGGGTTGGGGTTTGCATGCACAAGTGTGACAGTAAGGGACAAAGGCCACCAGCTGTCCTCCAGGGACCCCGGCTGAGCGCCCTGGGTGGAAAGCACGGCGGTGCCCTGCCGTCTGGGCTCCCTTCCAGGCTCATCATGGGACTCCCAGCAAATCCCCTGGGGCAATCTGATCTCCTGGACGCCAGGCACCTATCCCTCCCTCTGGCACGGAGGGTTTTCCACAGTTTAAGGTGCCAAAGTTCATTGACAGCGGTGGCGGCTCAGGCACACCCACAGCCCATGCCACCCTCCATGGGACAAGGCAGGTCAGCCTGCCAGGAAGAAAGAAAACAAGGTGCAATAAAGTCACTTTGCACCCGGGCATAAAACCTTGGGGGGGGGGGAGAAAAAAAAAAATCACCCCTGTGATACATCCTACATAAACCCCGGAAGTTGTAGGGCTGCTGGTAGACATTAGCTGGTTTTATTTCACAGAACAGTCAGAATTTATGATGAAACTCTGTCTGAAGCCTCACGGAGACAAATGACAAGTTTCCCAGTATCCTTGAATGGCTATCAAATGTGTCATAGTTAGGAGCCAGCCTGGAGGGACTTTTCCTCCAGTAAGTCCTATTCCAGGAAATCAGTCCGCCCTACGCATTCCCTAGATTTGTCAGTGATCTAGGAGGCATCTTTGTTAAAAAATTGGTGAAGTTTCTACAAACTCTTGAGTAATTTAGGAGGTGAAATAACCATGTGGTAGAAGTCTCCTGTCTGTTCTGGGAAGGGATGTTTGGCTCGCTGGGAAACACAACTGGCCCTGGAGGGATGCAGTGCCACTTGTCCCTTCTCAGCTCTGTGATGGGTTCAGTGTGAAACCTCCACGACCACGTCCTTCTGCTGCTGCTTTCACCACCTCCCTTGGCCCAGAGGGGACTGCCGTGTCCCCAGAGCGAGGTGCAGAGCGCTGTACGTGCTCCCCGCACCACCCACACACCTCTGCACGGGGCCAGCAGCTTGCACAACCCACGGGGTCAGGGACAGGCAGCACAGCTCTGGCTCACGGGTCTCATAGTGTGCATCCAGGCAAGCCAACTCATCTCCACTGTGGAGTGGCCACATGAAAAATGAAGATTAGGAGAAGTGTCGGCAGAGCTGGAAAGTTGTCTGGAAGCCCAGCTGGTCAGCATGGGACAAAAAGGTGCCAAAAATCCCTTGAAGCATCTCCAGTGCAGACTGCTGTGATCCTTCTGCACTCCAAATCCACTCCAAGCTTTCCCCTTTGTCTTCCCATCCTGGGATGGGCTGGAGCAGACCCAGGGCTGAGCTAGGAAAAGGTTTGGTCAGCCCTGCACTACCCCAGCCATAAATACGTGAAAGGGATTAAACCCAACCTGAAATGGAATAAATCCTATGGCAGTATTTGAGCCACCACATCACCTTGGACTGGGAATATCCTGAGAAGAGCCTTTCCAAGCTGAGGAGGCAGTCAAACTACAGTGAAATCACAGAAAGACCAAGTTAAAATAAAATAATCCAGCGCCCCCCCACTTGCCTCCCTCCCTGTGAACTTCATTGAACTTTGAAAAGCTAAAACAAAACAGGGCCAAGTTCAGCCTTAGTTCAAGTTGTAGATAAAGTTCAACCTACTTCTAATTTTATCCTGACAATTCCCACCAGAAAATAGGCTCCAGCACAGCGCCCTGGGGGTAATCCAGCCCTGACCCTCACCAGCCCCCCTGGATGTCCCCAAAAACTCCTGTCCACCTGCAAGTGGGACAAGAAGCACGAGGCCAAGTGTCCCAGACACCCCATGGGAGCCTGTCCTTGGGGGTGGCCATGGTGCATCACCGTGCCATGGGGCTGGCTGTCCCCATCCGTGTCTGGGCAGGGCCATGCTGGGCAGGGCCATGCTGGGCTGGGACAGATCTCCAAGGGACAACTGCTTGTTGGACTAGGTTTTTTTTCCCATTGCTTCCCTTAGGAGCGTGACTTTAATCCAGCACCATGGGAACAATTAGAACCGGAGAAGAGGGTAATTAGGGGAGGAATTTGGAGACAAGGGGCTGTGCATGGAGGGGCGGGAAGAACAGAAGGAGATGAGGCTCCCTGCAACCTCCTCCTGGCATTTACAGGGGAACATGGGTGGTGGTGATTCCTGGTGGGATTTTGGGATGCAAATCCAGTGCACCCCAGGGAAAATGGAGGTTGTGGACTCCCCGTCCCTGGAAGTGTTCCAGGCCGGGCTGGATGGGGCTTGGAGCAACCTGGGATAGTGGAAGGTGTCCCTGCCTGTGGCAGGGAGTGGGAGGTGATGATCTTGAAGGTCCCTTGCAACCCAAACCATTCTGGGATTCTATGATTCTAAAGCGGTTGCAGAAAGTGTTAGTAAAGGAAGAAAACTCTTGTGCAAGGTTCTGGGAACTTAAATGTGAGCTGCAGGGACCCAGGATGGTCACCTGTTCCCAAAAAGGTGAGTGCAGGTGGCGATTAGCACAAGGAGAACTGATCTTTCCTGAGGAAGAGACATCCTCAGCTGTGAAAAGGGAGCTGAGGTGGCCAAATGTTGCAGCACAGAGCTGGAAACCTGCCTGCAAACACAGAGGGAGCAAAGGGAAATATAAATTAGAGGACAGAGAGCAAATGGAGAAAAAAATGTGTAAAATGAGCTGAAAACCAGAACCCAGGCAGCAGCACTGGGTTATTTGGGTTTAGCCCCCTTGGGAGAGCAGTGAGCCCCTGCAGCACCCCCTTTAAGTGCTCAGAGAAACAATGGAAATGCAATTTTATATAAAGAATATATACAGCAGGATGTGTCCACGCAATGATTGTAAAAACGAATTGCAGTCACTACACGCAACACAATCCCTCTCCCAAACGCTTCATCACCCCCCCCAAAAACAAGACTGCATTTATCTCTAAGAAATCAGCACAAACCCATGGTTTCTAGCAAATACCCTGCATTTTTTGTGCTTTAAAAGAAGAGCAGAGCAGCCCTGCTCACTGGGGGTTGGTTTTTTATGTGAGCTGTAAAATCCAGCCCTGGGGAGAGAAGCTACCTTTGCTGTAAAACAATCTGCCGACTGGATTTCACAATCTTTGTCGTCTTTCTCTCCCCAAGCAATATTTTTATGGTGTTTGCCCTCAAACCAGTTTTTCATCCACCGACGTGTAATTACCACCAGACAGGTTTTGGATAACCCATCCCCTGGTGCAGTTTTTCCTCCCACCCTAATCTATCCAATCTTACAGACTTGCTTTGAAAGCTGACCTCTTTTGGACCTCAAAATTTTAGAATATCAAAAAAAGGTAAATTTAAAATTGCTTTCTGAGCTTGAACTTTGCTAATCCCCCTAAGTATCCAAGGCCAGGTTGGACAGGGCTTGGAGCAACCTGGGATAGCAGAAGGTGCCCCTTCCCATGGCAGGGGGTGGAATGAGACGATCTTCAAGGTTTCTTGCAACCCAAACCATTCTGAGATTCCATGATTCTATGATCAAGACAGGGAGTAGCAAATGCTGACCAGGATTTATTTTGGGTTTTATCCCAGGGAGGAAAAAAAAATGGAAAAAGTGCCAGTGACAGATAATTTGGCCCTGGTTGACAGATGGGACCGGGGGAAGCCCCAGCTCAGCTGACACCTGACCATGGCTCATGACCCACCTGTGCACTGCACCCTAGCTCTGCACAGGGCACAGGACTCTGTGCCAGGAAAGCCCAGGCTCCTGCAGAGCTCCCTGTTGTTAGTTTTAAAGGTAAAAGAGCACTGCTTGCTGCCCACCTCCACCCACAGGACAACGGCCAGAAGGAACACCTCCCAGGTGCCTGCATGAAGCAAGAGCAGGTAGGATTTGTCCCTTGGACTGGGAAACCTGGGTGCTCCATCTGTACATTCAAACCCTCCCCCCCCCACCCCTCCCAAATAAAACCCAGGCTTGGTGCTGTCTGTAGAAGTGTGGAAATGGTCTCCATTACCACCCACTTGGACTTTGCACAGGTCCTAGATGCCATGGAATCTCATGGACCCCTGTCTTGGCCTGCCCATGGCAGGGGGATGGAACAAGATGATCTATAAGGTCCCTTCTGACCCAAATCATTCTGGGATTCTGTGATTCCACGAGCTCTCCTGCCCAAGCAGACCCTCACTGCAGCCCAGTTCCTCAGACAGCTGTTCCCACACCTCCACCAGTTGCAGGGATCTGTTCCGAGACTTGGTTTCTGCTCACAGTTCCACCACCAGTGACTGTTGTGGGGTCACCAGCAGCACTAGCAGGGTCTGTGCAGTCCTACCCCATCTTCACAGGATCATTTAGGTTGGAAAAGCCTTCCAAGATCAGTCCAACCTGTGATGAATCCCCACCTTGTCACCCAGCCAAGAGTGCCACGTCCAGTTACTCCTTGGACACCTCCAGGTATGGGGACTCCACCATCCCTGGGCAGCCCCTTCCGATGTCTAACCACTCTTTCCATGGAGAAACTCTTCCTGATGTCCAACTTGAAGTCTTGGCTGCAAGGCCGCGTGTCATGCATTTGGACATCAAGAACGACATGCGGAGACAGAAATGCTGATGCATTTTCCTCTGGCAGGGCTAGGAGCAGAGCAGCAGAAGCTGAAGCAAGCCCAGGACCACTCAGCACAACGGCAAAGGTGATTTCTCCCATCAGACTCTTGCCATCTCCTGGCATCGCTTCCCCAAAGTGGAAACTTCTGATGGGAAAGCTCTGTGGGAAGTTATTGAAAAGGTCTGAGCTAATAAAACCCAATTTGTTTAAATGTTATTGCTACAGCAACACAACATACATTGAAACAAAACGCTTTGTTTGGTGAAAAACCAGGATGATTTAGGACAGAATGCAATTCTGAAATCTTGGTGTTTCTCTTGACAGGGACTTTGCATTTTTTCACCATTGACTCTGGGGCAGACAAAGTCGAACATCCATTTCTGGGACCATCCATCCTCGAGACCTCACACTCACCTGTATCTGCAAAGATAAGCACAGTGACCCCTCCAAGAGGTACAGGCAATGTCTGCATTCCTGAAAATGTTTATTAGTATTAGTATTAGTATTTCTTGCAGAAATCTTTCTCTAGGAGTTCAGTGAAGTCCTGGGGAGCAGGACAGACATCAAGCTTGGCTCAGTAGTCACATTTACGTAGCCACACAAGTTCCAGCTTTGTAACTGGGGATCCTAGTGTGGGATACAAAAGGAAGAGGCCACATAGTCTTGCAATGTGCATTATTGTTTTAGTATCACTGTTTTTCTTGCATCCCAAGCAATAATCACTAAAGCTACAGTTCAGATGGCAAACAGAGCACCAGTGCAGTTACATTAAGGTTACTTATCTTTGTTGCCCATTTTGCCACCAGAAGGAGCATTTAAAAACTCCCCTTAACACCCAGCACAGACGTGGAGCTGCTGGAAGAGGAGAACATCCTGCATCTCAGCTACCTGCAGGTTTGCCATGTTTTAGGGAGGCCAAGCAATCCTACTCTGATCCATGGAGTGTTTATTTGCTGCTGTCTGGGTTTTTGGCAAACACGAGGAATTCGCAGAAATATTCCTGCATCTTGAAAGCTTTGTCTCTGTAGCGATGCCCATCCATCTGCTCCAAATCTTGTGCTACTGCAGGTTATTTTCTCATTTAATACATCTTGGTGGTCCCAGGGGCCCCAGGGATCGTCTCTGCTCTTGGCTTGTGTGCTCCTAGCCAAACTCCAGTGCTGATAAACTCTTCCCAGAGCTGGTCCAGATGCTCAAACCCCTGATTAGGAACAGGCCAAACTCCAGCTCCAGCACACCCCAGAGCTGTAGGGTCTGGCTGCAGGTTGGGGCTCATGATGAGTATGTTCAGGGGTGGATCCTTGGAAAAGGTGGCACATGGTCAGGTATGGTATTTCATAGAATCCCAGAATGGATTGGGTTCGAAGGGACCCTGAAGAACCCCTTGTTCCATCCCCTGCCATGGGCAGGGACACATTTCACTATCCCACATTGCTCCAAGCCCCATCCAGCCCGGCCTTGGACACTTGCAGCCACAGCTTCTCGGGGCAACCTGTGATGATGCCTCACCACCCTCACAGCCAGGAATTCCTTCCCAGTTTCTGATCTAAATTACAAGTGTTCTTGAATCCAACTGTCTGAGGCTCAGTTTCAAGCCCACCATTGCTTAAAGTGGTGGGAGAAGGTGAGGTGTGCAGGGAATGGACATCACTCTGCAGTCAAGACACCTCCACCGATGATGGGCAAGGTAGGGGGTTTCCCACAAAGCCCTGCTCTCTGGAGCAAGCATGTTGGCTCTGGGAGGGGGTGACCCCTGCGGGAGTTTGGACATCTGTGGTGCTTAGTTGTGTCCTGTGAGCCTGTTACTCGAGAGGGAGAAGATGCTCTGGCATGAGGGAAATGGAGGGGGAATGTGGGGATAGAGGTGTGGGAAGCAACATGAATCTCCTTGTGGGATCTGGGTGGTGGTGTCACTCCTTGTTTCACCTCACATCTTGTTTCTCCCTCTCTTTTCCTCCCTCAGACCAGGACAAGATACAGGCATTTCAGTTAGACAAAAACTAATTGCCTTCAGTTTGAGAAGAGCTTTCCAGAGGAGACCTCGTAGTACACCTGGTTTTTCTGAGATTGGCTCAGTTGGTATTCCTGTATGGGCATTCACTTAAGAGCTGGACTTGATGGCCCTTGTGGGTCCTTTCCAACTCAGAATATTCTGTGATTTTGTGATAAACATCTTGAGTATCATTTTGAAAGACTATTTTTAACAGGCAGCAGTGGTTGGTGAGCCCTCATTGCTGTAGCACTGGGTGGAATGGATGTGATTAAATCAGGGGGATCCTCTAACAGACCCCCAGGCTCAGCTGAGGTAGGACACAAAGAGATGGGAAATTTGCTTTGGGCAGAGGATGGGGAGCAGGGGAGGGGGCAGCAGTGGAGGCAGATCAGGAGAGGGGCTCAAACCCTCATCCATGGAGCTCTGAGCCCTTTGCACCATTCCCAAGCTTTCACCCTCACCCCTGTGAGAAGTGATGGGGATAGGGACCAAGCCCCACAGGAGGAGAAGCAGGACGTGACCTGGCACCAGGAGCACCGAGCTGTCCCCACGGAGCCCTCCTGAGCTGCACCACGAGGGATATTCTGCTCCCACCCACCCAATATTCCTTTCCTTCCATCCTGAACTAAAGGACGGCCCCTCCCAGAGCAGGAGAAGCGATAGTGCGTACCCACAAAGAGATGGGGAAATGTCAAGCTTTAAACATTTATTACTCAGATGATGCATTTTATAGCATACAGTGGGTCTGGATGTTCTATAAACAAAGACTGAATTACCACAAAGAGTTATGAGCTCCCTTGTTTTAACAGTCTCTGAAATGCTGAAAATGATGAGTTTGTGATTTCTCTAAGTATGACTATCTAGTCTTTACTCTCCCCAAAACATTTTTCTTTTTTTGAAATTAAAAAAAAAAAAAAAAAATTTAAAGCGCTTAGTTTAACAAATATGATTAAATTAAAAATGTCGCTTTTTCAAATGCAAATAAATACATTTAAAAAAAAGAAGAAGAATTGCTAGCGTTAACTTCGTGTTCTGCAGGACACCGCAGTTCCCTTGGCTATCACCAGTGGACTTTGCAACCTTTAGTATCACTTCTTCTGAAAAAATACTGAAAACATCACCAGGACTGCCTAATAGCTACCACCAAGAAGAGCAAAATTAGTGTAAAGCCATAAAATACCCAGCAGGGAAATTAAAAAAAATCATATTTAAGATTTTGAGAGATCTCCAAGTGAGGGGTGTTATAAAAATAAGCATGAAAATAAATCATAAGTTATTCTGACAAGTTTTCTTTCAAAGCCATCAATCATGCCAAGAATAGATACTAATTAATCTCCTTCAGGGGAAGAGGGGAACCAAGCAAATCACTTACTTTTCCTTTTTTTTCTCCCCATTTTTTTTTTCACCTCCATATACACATGAGTTCTCCGAACAGCAGTGGAATCCCTCAAGGGAAAACCAAACAAGTCACTTTCTGTGTAGCAAAACCCATCAGTTTGGAAAGATTTTTACCAGGAATGAGGTGAATTAGACTCTGGGGAGCCTGGCAGGGAGTCAGCAAACCTGCTCTCCATCCCAGGGAGATGGGCACAGAGGTGATGCTGCAGCCACTCGCCTCCACACCACCCCAACGTTTGGCCCCATACACATTTGGCCTGAGTGGGTTATTTTCCCCTTTGCTGATGTAGTTGTATGGGGACAACACAGTAAAACCCCACACAGATACTTTTATTGAGCAGCAAAATGGAATCTGGCTGATCTGGGGAGATGTAGCCAGTGGTTTTGCGCCTAAAAACACGTTGGAGAATTACGCTCTTTGGCGACCGTTTCTAAAGTAAGCCAAAAGATGGGGGGAAAAGAAAGGGGGGAAAAAAAAAAAAAAAAGAGAAGAAAACACTCCAGGATCCCCAGGTGCTCTCACCCAAAAAATTCCCCAGCACTGTTCCCCATCCTGCCCATCAAATGTCCTTGTGGTGCCTCTTTTCCCAACACAGTACTCTGGTGAATGATGTCATGTGCCCGCAGGCTTCCTACGGATGGACTTCAGAAAGATACCATTGGCAGCATGTAATTTTTGGGAAAAAAACGCCATTTTTGGTCAACATTTTGATTCTCGGACATCAACAGAGTGACTGATGTACCAGTTAATGGCTGGACGAATGCATGTTAATAGCAGAGATAAATGGCAAGACATTAAAAAACGACGGATTTCACATAAAAGTTCCTCATTTCCAGTGTTGGAAGGGAAAGTCATGGGCCTAGCCAGGTCAGTGGAGGTTGCAGGATTGCCCCACAATGAGAAAATTGAATAAACTCTCACAGCAGGTAGGGTTAGGGAAATGCTTTAGGAGAAATACTGCCCAGTGGCTTACACTTTGACTCTGAATGCCTCCTGATGCACTGATGGGTGAAAATTCAAGTTTTTAGAAACAACATCCCCAATTCTTTGTGTTTTTCTTTTCTTTTTTCTTCTTTCACTACAATCCAAGAAAAAATTCTGTGGGAAGTGAGAATCTGCAGGGGCCAGAGTGGCAGCCTGGATCACTGCTGGCGGGATCCCTGGCACCCCAACCCATCAGGCTGCAGTCCCTGCTAGAGGACTTCTCTGTTCATTAAAAAAAAAAAGAAAAAAAAAATCAAGACAAAACTGTTTTTCAGGCCTTCTCCCAGAAGACTGACACTGTGCCTAAGTGCACTGTGATGGGTGTTATATCCCCTTCTCCTCCACTCCTTGAGAATTCAGGGAGCAGGAAAAACAAAGAGCAATGGGCACAACCCTGAGCCTTGTAATACTGATGGGCTTTGCCGCCTTAATGAAGTTCATCTGCTCATTAATACTATCAAACCACATTGCTACTAACGAAGCTGACCCAAAGCAAGGCGCCGTCACCATGCGAAGCTCCTGGGCTTGAGTAAGTGAAGCAAAAGTTAATTTTTCCGGACAATTCCAGGGCACTCAGCAATCATTTTGCTGCTTTCTGGGTAGACAGGAAAACTGAAGCTCCTGTTTCCAGCTCGCTCCTCTTGCTCCAGGTGCAGAATGAAAACTGGATCAGCAGACAACCAGATGAAAATTCAGATAATATTGAACTGCAGCATCATGACTCTCACCCCCTGCAATGCATTTTCTGCTGAAAATTTCTGCCCTTTGAATTTTGCAGCAAAAGCTTCCTCCCCATCGCAGACAGACCAACACATTCATAAGGCACCCGAGAACATACTGCACATCCAAGGAGGTCGGGGTGAAATCTCTCTTCTTTACAAGCCACCAGAAATGCAACGTTTTGCTTTGAAAAATGGGTTTGAGCTGCTGAGTTCAGGCCCAGCCTGCCTGGTCCAGGGTCCATGTGCGCCATCCTTGTGGCACAAATTCTCTTACCATCATAAAGGAAATAAACTGAGCAGTGAGAAGAAACCAGGATGGGCTGACGGCATCGTGCCTTCCTTGGCTCCTGCACCCTCACTAGGCTTCACTGGAAAAAGCACCCGGAGGGATTTCCCAAGTCAAAGTGTTGCTAGATCAGCAAATAAGGAGCCCACTGCGTCTTCTTCACGATTCAAGCGTTGCCCTGGCCCAGCCTCTCACCCTCCAGGTGGCACTTCACCACCGTCCCCCACAGCCGTCCTCTCCCTCGGGATGCTCCAGCATGGAGCCATGAGGGGATCCTGGAGCACCCTGGGGATCCCCGAGCACACTCTGCCTCTCTGAAGATGTCCCCCATGCCTTGATGACACTGCACCACTTACACGGAGAGCGGGACAGAGCTGCTCCTGCACACTGCACACCTAGGAACGCTGGATAGCATATTCAGCTAGTTAGAAGCCAGGCTCAAAACTTCTGTTTTTGGCTTTTTCTATTTTTCCTTCTTCTTTTTTCCTCTTTTTTTGCTATGCACTGCTTGTCTTCTATTTACCAGTCTCCAAAGAACATCAAACCTTCATTTCTCCCTTGCCCTGTACATTATTAGGCCCAACTACAACAGGCCTGGATTTAAATGTATAATTACAACCATGACAGTAATAACAATAAAGCACTCCTTCAATGGAAAAAAAGAATTATTACAAAGAAAAGTTAAATGATTATAGTGGCTGAGGAATAATGGTGACTTGAACAGCAAGAGCCACAGAATCCCCTGTTTTTAGAGCCCCCAGCTCAAAGGACACATTTCTCAATCCACCGAGGAGGTTACTGGCAAGATGATGGTGGCTATGTAACTTCTGCAGTGGCTTTAGGACTCCTTTAAAACACTCCTTCTGCTTCAAGCATCTTCACATAAACCGTTACCCAGCTCGAGGGAAGGCGCTGCTCTCCCTGTCCCCGAGCCGCTCACAACTGTCCGTCCAACAAGACAATAAGATAAGAAGAAATTACGAATGCTCGAGAAAAAGAAAACCCAGTGCAAATAAGAAAGTTGTCCCGCTCTCCAATCTGCCTCTGAAGGGGTGGCGGGTAGGTGGGGGAACACACAGAAAGTCGAAAACAAGAGAAGGAGGGGGGGAACCTAACGCAAGCCCCGCTTGACAAAAGCCATCAATTATGAGCGTCTGGTGTAGTGTGTGCCTGGCTTTGTCCTCCCGAGACATCTGCTGCCTGCTGTCTCCTGCCAGTTGGCCAGGGCAAGGCAGGAGGACGGCGTGAAAACAATACTAGCCCCCACTTAGATTATTTTTTTTTTCCTCCTTTTCCAAATTCTCTGTCTTCTTTCGAAAGCCAAACAATAACCCGGCGGGATGCGCTGCTGCTGCTTGAGCAATGAGTTCAGAAAAAGAAACCCCTAAAACAAAACCACGGCGGGGAGGAGGGGTGGCACTTGGCGACGCGGCTGAAAAAGAAACATGCTGCTCCCGCCCCACCCCACGAACGTATTCTCGAGCATGCTGGGGTTTGGTCTGCTGGGGGATTTAAATCAGAAAAGCTCTTGCCGGGTCCCATCAAGGCGCACGTCTTCATCTCGTCCCTTACCACCCCACCTTGCCCTGCCCCTCAAGCCGTCAGTTTTTGGATGGTCTTGTTGTAGTACTGCGTGATGGTGGGCGTCAGGGGGTTCCAGTTGTTGGCGTGCAGCTCGATGACCTCCAGCAGCAGGGACCTGGTCAGCATAGACTCGGAGGGACACAGCATCTTGTCGCGCGCTATCGCCAGCAGCTCTGTCATCATCTCAGGCAGCTGCTCCTCCAGCAGCCGGCCGGTGCTCTGCAGCTGTCGGGAGAAGAAGGGGTCAACCATGGATTACTGATCCTTGTGGGTCCCTTCCAGCTTGAGATAGTCTATGATTCTATCACTCTATGGTATTAGAACACCCCTCTGGCTTTTTACAGACACCTCCCGTCCCTTTGGTTTTCCCCTGCCTGGTGCAGGCAAGGTTAAAGGCGTCGTGGCTTTTGAAAACCAAAACCACCCAGCAGCAGGCTCCAAGAGCTGAACACGAAGGGCGAGGTTCTCAAAAGCATCCGCACCAGGCTGCTGGAGGAGTGAATGGTTCAGCTCCCACTGACTTCAAAGGTGGCAGCGACGGATTGCTTTTGAAAAAAAAAAAAAAAAAAAAAAATCCCACCTAAAAATCATGCTATTGCCAAAACAAAGTGCAGGCTGTGATGTGGTATTCCTGCCTTCTACCTGGCCCTTCATTTACTCGCTGATTCAGAGCTCCCAGTGACTCCCAGTCATTAGCTGGAATAAGCAGAACGCTCCTGTGTGCATAACAAATCCTGCCCTGCCGAGATCTGCATTTATACTTGTGCTGCTTTGCTGAAGACAGCCAAAGGCTTTTTCTAAAACAATTACTCCTTGGAGAGCCTCCATGAAGCAGTGCAGAGAAGGTCCAAGTCTGGGGCGGACAGTGATAAGTCCACCACCACGGAGGTCTCCACAAAGCAGAGCTCCCCAAAGTCCTCACCTTAAAAATCAAACCCTCCTCCTTGTCTGCTTTGCTGAGTTTTAACTATTCAGGCTGCAACTTCAACCACTCTCTGCAAGAAAAGCATCTATCTCCACAGGCCAATCACTTCCCAAAAAAGTAACCAATAAAACTGCTATATTTCACAGAATCACAGAATAAATTAGGTTGGAAAAGACCTCCAAGGTCATTGAGTCCAACTTGTGACTGATCCCCACCTTGTCAACCAGACCAGAGCACTGAGTGCCATGTCCAGTCATTTGCTTCTCTGCAAAACTGCTGCTGAGCACAGCAAACCTCTGTGTGAGTCATGGGGCAGCTTTTTCTCCAATACAGCTGCTTCTGTGCTTAAAAACTTAATGGAGGGTGAGATTTGAAGGAACCAGGATGATAAAATATTGTGATGGGAGCCCAGCTACCAAACTTCCTGCATCCATTTACATGCATCAGGAGCCCAATGACAGAATCTCAGTGGGTCATCTCTTATCTCATGGTGGTCTTCTACCTACACTGTTCTTGTGAGACCTCACCTGGGGTCCTGAATCCAGCTCTGGGGTCCTCAGAATAGGAAGGACATTGACCTGCTGGAGTGAGGCCAAAGGAAGCCATGGAGATGCTCCAGGGCTGGAGCCCTTCTGCTCTGCAGCCAGCCTGGGACAGCTGGGGGTGTTCAGCTGCACAAGAGAAGGCTCCAGGGAGAGCTCAGAGCCCCTGGCAGGGCCTCAAGGGGCTCCAGGAGAGCTGCACAGGGACTGGGGACAAGGCATGGAGGGACAGGACCCAGGGAATGGCTTCCCAGTGCCAGAGGGCAGGGCTGGATGGGAGATTGGGAAGGAATTGCTGTCTGGGAGGGTGGGCAGGCCCTGGCACAGGGTGCCCAGAGCAGCTGTGGCTGCCCCTGGATCCCTGGCAGTGTCCAAGGCTGGGTTGGACAGGGCTGGGAGCAGCCTGGGACAGTGGAAGGTGTCCATGATCATTGCAGAGGGGTGTTGGACTAAATGACCATGAAAGGTCCCTTCCAACCCAAACCATTTGATCATTCCAAAATGCACAGAGACAACACAGCTGTTGGGTCTGGAAACATCCAGCAGCTGCTTCACACATGCACAGACAAGGACAGAAAGGGCAAAGCAATGAGGATCAGGGCAGATGGAGAGGTGCCTCCTACCTCCATGGAGCAGCAAAGCACAGCATCTTCCTTCACATCCTGAGATTGCAACAACTGTGAAAGAGAAAAGAGAGAAGCAGTGAGAAATTCCTCTTCTTCCTCTTCCTCCTCCCTTATGACTCTCCTTCTATCTCCTTGTCCAGCTTGGCTTTTGACACTTCCAGGAGGAAATGGCATAAAATCAGAAAGAGGGGAGAAAAGAGATTGTCAACACAAAGATTTAAAGGTAAAGAGTGACAAAACATGGGGTAAAATTTAGATTAACGACTTCCATAATAAATTTTGTTTAGGTTGCATTGCTTTTTTTATCCCATGGCAGGCAGTGAGAAAACACACTCATCTCACACACACAGGGAATAAATGCAGCTGTCTGCCAACCACACCAGAGCAGCACAGCCCTGGGAGTGGCCCTTTGGAAGGGGAGGGCTCTGCCACCCACCCCTGAACCTCTCCATCCCTGTTGGGGACACTTCTGACAGCCACAAAACTGCCTGATGGGAAAGGGTTACATCCAAAACGCTGTAATTAATACAGCTCCTTCTAGGCCGATTACACAGTGGTGCAAGGGCAAGGGGTGCCAACGAAACTACGGAGTCTCAGGTGCACCAACTCCAACCCCGCTCTGCTCTCCATGAACTCTGTGTCACAAACATGAGCTTGCAAACAGCAGCAGCTTTCAGGAAGGACCAAAATGTTGCTGGGCATGGCATGGGATGGTGCAGGAAGATGCTCATCTCTCTTCGTTCAGACCCAGGGTGTGCAGTGATGGTCAACAGCTCCACCTGACAACGGCAAAGTGTAGGAGCTCAGCATGTCTCACCCCACAAACACGGAAACCACGAGCAAGGACCCTGGAAACAGGACCAAAAATATACATTTTCCTTTGCTCTCATCCTTATGACAATTACAGGTACTGGCAACACTCGAAGCTACAGCCACTTCCATCCCATCACTTTGGGATGAACAAGCCCTGATGGCCCTGAGCTAATCCCTGTGTACAGTAACCACTGAGCAAAAGCAGAAAAAATGGGAAAACTGGCTTCACTAGCATCTGAAATTCATTAGAGAAAGGCAGACTTTTTAAAATCAGTTGAACTGATTAAAACTGCCCTTATAAAAATTGCTCAGCATAACTAAACGTTACTCCAAAGTCACATCCATTAGTTAAAATCAGAATTGTGACTCTGAGCCTTATCATCTCTCCTTCCCACTCTTGTTTTTCCATGTTTCCTTTCATCTACAAATAAATGCCTGTTTGTTTACCAGCTCCACACTGGCTGGAAAATAGATAGGGGAAAAAAGAAGTAACGCAAGGAATTATCACTGCTCTCAGAGTTTTGTCTTCACTGTCTTCTGTTTTTGGCGGATTGTTCACTTTGAAGATGGTGTTTACAGCATCTTGATGAGCACGTTGTCCATCGGTTTTATCTCTCGTTAGCCAAAGCTTCAGCCAGGGTTTTAAATCATGCAACAGCTTTTTTTCTACAGCCCCACTCCCACCCTCCCCCCCTCCCCCCCCCCAGTTTATCTTTCTGCTGAGTTGTTTGGAAAATGTTAGTTAAGCCCAAGCCGCGTGCTCTGAGATAAGTTCTCACAAACAGTTCAGATTCTTCACAAGAAAATATGAGATTATTTTAAACCCAACACCAACAATGAAAAAATATATCAGTTAGGGAAAAATATAAACAGGCAGTAGTCCAGATATTCCCTCCTGGGGTATTTAGCTCATGAGTGTGGCATGAAGCAGGGCTGCAAAGAGAGTAACAGACATTACCTTTTAACAACACCTTTCTTATTTTTGCTATTCTTTAGTAAAGAATGTAACACGAAAACTAAAGCACGAAAGTAGTTAAGATTGACTCCAGCCCTTCCTCTGCCATGGTCTCCTCAGTGATCCTACTCCCTGCCCAGGATATGTGGTCATAGAAAGGCTGCAACTTCACTAGTCCCAGCTTCCCACACAAAGGGTTGGGACATGCTTCCCTACCTCAAAAGGTGTTGGTGAGGATGAACATGTCCCTGTCAAGTGCTCAGACACTTGGCTAATGAGGAACAGTCTCACCTCTCTATGATGAAACACAGAACACATCCTATCCCCAGCCCTGGGCAGGCACCCTCCAACTTCACGCTGCCCTCATGGACACCATCTAATGTGACTTGGCTGAACAAGGAGAATGCGTGTGTTCCAGTGTGTCCACCAGGGTGCCATGTGCTACACCTTGTCCATGGAGACACCATATGCCCCACCTTGTCCATCCAGGTACCATGCACTGCACCTCATCCATCCAGGATCCATGAGCACCATTGCTCCAGAGGCACCACGTGCTCCACCATCCATCCATGCTCCAGAGGCACCACGTGCCCCACTTGTCCACCCAAGTACCACATGCTCCACTGCTCCATCAGAGCACTAAGAGATACCAGCCTGAAGCACTACAGGTGAGCCTCTGCCTGAGACATGTAGGCTGGGGAGGCCCACAACCTGCCCACCAAGCCCAGGTGCATCCCTGTGCATCAGGAGACAGCCCAGCAGTCAGATCTGCTGGTGCTCTGGGGAAACAGAGTCCAAATCCATGGCCACAGATGGCTGCCAGCCACCTGCATCAGTGCAAAGGACTGAAGCCTGGAGGATCAGAATGATGGCACTGCTTCTCTGCATGTTCTGATCATGGCCATAGCATGCAGGGGTGTAAGCAGTACCTGCTTCTGACCTCTGCCTGATGGGGCAGGAGGAGATCAGGGAGCCTGGCATGGGCCCTGAACCTTGCTGACTACATGGACTGTGCTGCCTGTGTTCCCACCACGGATGTCCTCACTCATCAATGACAACTTGCATGTATGTCTCAAAGAGTATTTCACCCCCACTGATGGTGCCCCACGTGAGCACCAGGCTCTCAAAGCATTGGGGTGGTTCCTTCAGCCAGAGCACAGTGTTTCCCAAAGCTCTGTGACCCCTGAGTCAGACCTGACCAGGACTGCAAGAAAAAATGGTGAAAATGCTTTGAGAGTTCCAGGGAAATCACAACCCTAAAGTCCCGGCACTCGTGTGACCACCCAGCCAACTGCATTCACTGTTTGCAATCTAATTCATATTTACTTAAAATATTTTAAGGTAAACACTCTATACCCATTAAATTAGCACTCCCACATTGGAACTATTATTTATTTAACTATTTATAGCTGCTTCTCCCTGCTGTGTGCCTCTGCCCAACTCCCACTACGGGCACAATCCCATCCCTCTCCACCAGGTTCCCACAGGGTTCAAACCAGCTGGTGGATGTGGACGAGGGATCTGAAAGAGAAGCATGAGGCAGACAACAGGGCAGGTGAGCTGGGACTCACGCACTCCTCAGTTTAACCTGTAATCATCCCCCGGAGGCTGGGGCTGTCTGCGACGAAAACTTCCCTTTGCTCTCCAGCCGGTTTCCCCCGTATCGGGCGAAGCCGGGCAATGAAAGCAGCAGTTCCTGCTGGAAAGCAGACAAAGAGTCTGCCTGATTTCCTAAGAGAGGAGGCTGCATGCCAGAATCTGCCCGGCCAGTCATATAATACCCAGCCTCAGTTGCGAAAGGCTTCTCACTTTTGTTTCTGGTGCTGGACTCAGCCTTGCAGACTGGTGGAAGACACCAGGCGCCTTCTCTTTCAAATTTCTATGTCACGCTGAGAGATGAGCACTGGGCAAGGTCCTTTGCAGAGCCAATGTGCCCAGGTGGGCTCTGGGTGCTAAATATTTGCGTAAGCAACCCAAAGTAAGTTTTAGGGTCTGCTCCTGGAAGTGCTGTGTGTTGTGGGGAGTTGCAGTGCCTTGCAGGGTGGCTCTTGAGTGCAACTGGTTTCCATGGTGTGCTATTGGGACTCATCTTCCCTGGCCTCTGTGGCCCCAGAACCTTCCCTTTACATCTCTACAGAGATAAGCATCATAAGCCACATGGGGTAGACATGCAGCCATGGCTGAAGGACCCAAAGAACCCCAAAACTGCAGCTGTGCCTCACCACGGACAGAAGCAGCTTGATCCTCCTGAACAGCAACAGATGCACATGCATGGGGTGCAGACCACCGTGAGCAAACCAAAAAGCGAAGACAGTGGGATATACCCCAAATATTTGGGTTTATTATCTGCTTTCTGAGATCACCCGGCCTGCTGAGAAGCTGAAGTGCTTACTTGGTATTCTCAAGGGTGCCCACACCACAAGGAGGACAGGAGAACCCGCCCCACTGCCCCTTATCACCAAACCACGGAGGTTTAATTGTGTTCTTCAGCAATTCTCCTCAGGAGATGGGGTGGGAGCAGCCCAACGCACACATTACCCTTTCCAGATGCAATGATACATCTCCTGCGAGGCACAGTACTAATTACTGTGTACAATATCGCTTGCAAAATGACACATAAGCAACGCCGGCCACTAACTACCCCCTTAGCATGCAGTGTTTTATGATGCTTTGGTGATGACTCCAGCGTGAAAGCGCAAGAAACCTGGAAAATATCCACCCAGAGCCACGGAGAGGCTGGGTTGAGACCCAGGGAAAGCTGGGGTGACCGCAGCCCACACGCCGCTCACCCTGGCTCCCCGACGGGTTCATGCATCCAGTGGCAACACGCATGGACACCCAGGCTGCCCACAGGTATGCTTTTCATCCGCACCTGGGTCATGAGGAGGTGCCTCCCAGGATTCCCCCCTCCCAGAAACTGAGGAGCATGCCCACAGGGGAACCAGCATGCTGCAAACGCATTGCCGAGGTGCTGCAACTGGCTCACTGGTGTGGAGCAAGGCCACGGGGGAAAATGGAGACTTATTTCCATGAGGAAGTGAAAAATCAGTTATTTGTGCCACCTGGAGCTTAAGCAGAGTGGACAAATTGCACTGGAAATGCAGTGGATTTACTGGATGGTGCTTCTCAGTCCTGCTTTTAACCAGAAAGGGCCTTGGGAAGAGCCGTGATGGACTTTGTCCTCTGACAGATGGATCTGTTTCAGCTCTGTGGTCAGGATCATCACAGAGACTCCCTTATGAAGGGGGCTTATAAGAAAAGTAAGGACAAAGCTTTTATAGGGCCTGTAGGGACAGGATAAGGGGTGATAATTTTTAACTTAAAAAAAGGAGATTCAGACTAAATAGGTGGAAGAACTTGTTTATGCTGACGGTAGGGAGGCCCTGGCACAGGGTGCCCAGAGCAGCTGGGGCTGCCCCTGGATCCCTGGCAATGTCCAAGGCCAGGCTGGATGGGGCTTAGAGCAACCTGAGACAGTGGAAGGTGTCCCTGCCCATGGCAGGGGGTGGAATGGGATGATCTTTAAAGGTTCCTTCCACCCCAAAGCATGCTATGGCTCTGTGATCATCCCCTACATCCAACAGTGCAGTTTAGCTGCTAACACAGCTCTGCAGGTACTCTTCCTGCTCTAATGGACCACAGATGGGGAACTCCTGCCCCCAAAACCTCCTGGAATCCTCACAGTCTGCTAGGTGGGTCCTCCTGGGAGCACAGGCCAATTCTGCTTCACAGGCTCTGTGCAGACAGACATCAGTAGCAATTTTCTGCCTTTCCAGGAGCCCCTTATCAACCTACTGTCACAAGTCTTTAAGGAAGATGCCTGAGATAAGATCCATGGGACTGCATGGCTCTGCATGGGGACAGTCACGCACTTCTCTGAGACACAGGCAATGGTACAGCTCCACTTTTCTTCTTGTCACAGGGCATGGGGTGGTGAAAACAGCCAGGGCTGGGGAAAATGCAAAGTACAAACAAGGGTGTGGGGATGAGTGATTGCATTTCTACAATTTGCTACTATCAGATGTATCAGTTCATTGACCCAGGATATCAGAAGGTCAGCTGAGCTCATCCTGTGCCCACCAACAAGCTATGCCAGTGCCACCCTCTCTAAAGGGGCACTGAGACCCTCTCTGGGATTGAGGGAAGTCAGATGAGACTGACTTTCTCCAGAGAAGAAACAATGAGCACATGGAAACAGACTTCTAGAAGTTCACAAGCATAAGTGAAATCTTTGCTGCTCACCCATTTGACGCTGAGGTTGCCCAAACACAAAATGTTGGGGAAAACCTTTCCCTTACAGAGCTGCCTGTGCTTATCTCTGCACAAGGCACAGGCTCTGCAGCGCTCCAAAATGTGATTTGTTGGGATTTGAAAACACAGCTGAGCTGGGAGAGGCAGTCTGTGTCCAGCTGCTTCCACTAGCAATGGTGCTTCTCTCCCCATTCCCTTCTGCTCACAGCTCTCTGGGGATCTGGGAAGTTTTCAAGCCTACAGAAGATGCACAAGGTGCCACCACATCATGTGTCCCATGGAGGGAACCCTCTTCCCAGTTGCCTGATTGGGCTGTTGTGGTCTCAGCCTGGGAGAAAAATGTACCGACAGCAGCTCCCGCTGCTCCAAGAGGAAGAGGCCACCAGCATGGGCCCCTGCTGATCCCACAAGCAGCTGCCCAGATGAAGTGGCACAGGGGGGAAGGAGCTCTGTGCTGGAGCTGCTTGTGCCTGCGTGGCTGCATCATAGCCTTGTCCATAGCAGGCACTTTCTCTAACATATTTTGGATGACCCAAACCAGTTTTGGTGGCACCAACTCCTTTTACATTGATGCGCTCTTCTCAGCTCAGGAGGAGACTTCTGTTCTCCTATTACACAACCAGGACTCCCTGGGAGGATGGTAAGAGGAGATTAGTTTGTTTATTGCATCAAGTAAACCAAAATGTTGGTTATCCTCCTTGTCAGGCTCCTGAGGAACTCAGAGATACTTAACAGCAAATTGAATTAAGGCCAGAGGAACAAAATCCTGTACCCAGTCGTGGGAAACTCCTCCTACTCCTTTCCACTGTAGACAAGGGAAACCATGAAACACGACACTCTCTCTCCCCGGATCTGGAACAGCAGAAAGAATTCCTGCGAAGATGGAAACCATTAAGAGGCAATTACTGGAGACAATGATGAAGAAAATCTGGTCACTCATCAACCCGGATGCTGCCATCCAACAGTAGCCTGGTGGTTACATATCCCCTGGCTGGAGGTGGACCTCCAGAACCCAAAGGTGAGCAGGACAGACGACCAGAGCCACCCGGTCTGGGTGCACAGGGAGTTCAAGCCACCCAGACGACTGGCTTCATCCTGCCTGTCCGAAGACATAATAACCCTGGGAGAGGAGGATGTGATCTCATCCCAAGGGTCCCGGGGAAACACAAAACATGGAAAGAAACAGTGGCGAGACCATGGTGCTTGATTGCAGCGGGCTCCACCCTGGCTGGCCGGAGGCTCTGCGCTTTCCTGGCTCTGCAGAGGCAGCGATCGCGCGGCGGCAGACGCAAATAGTTGTGTTTACATCCCATTGAAAGGGTTTTTGGGAACTAACAATGCCTGGTACGGAGGGCGAGGGAGAAAAACAAAGCCACGCGAGGAGGAGGGACCATCCTGTGAGATGGTATCTGGCTTCACTTCTTTATCTGCGCAAATTGCTTCCTCTGCCTTCTCCGCGGGTCGCAGAGAAACGAGGGTGGCATTTCCCCTCCCCTATTTAAGATACAACACCACGGTTTTAATGCTGGGACTGAACGAGTCCTGTGGCTTTCCAAGAATATGTTCCTGCACATGAAATACTCAACACGGCAGATGGACTTCCAGGCACTGGACTGTCCTCCTCGGTTTGGCCTGTCCTCATCTGCTCCCAAATAACACTCGACCTCCTCCACCTTAACTGTGCCCTTCGATCAAAATGGCGAGGATTAAAAGAAATCTGTTGTTTCCCAAATAAGCTGCATTCACAGGAGTGTTTTTGCCAGCACAGCTATGGGGGTCTGGGGGCATGGGAGCTTTTTGCATGGTTATTCATGTATGGCAGGCACAGACGTACAGGGACATCCACCATTGCCCTGCGTGGTCCTACAGACAGGCACCCACCCCTGCTCTTTGCAGACTCTGCTCCTGCACTCTGCCTCCTGCCACGGCTCTGGAAGTCCACAACCCCTTTTTACCCCCGTGCCCCACTTGCTCCAAACCCCAGACTTTCCTCCCAGCTCTTCCACATCTTCAACCCCCATCTCCTGGACTCCCAAGACAACTCCCCACTTGCTGTTCTCCTCATTTCTCCTTCCTCCCCATGTCCCTGGCCCCCAGTCACTCTTTTTCACTCCTTCTCTGAAATCCCTTCCCTCCCATGCCCACAGCCCTCATTCCTCCTCCATCCTTTCCCTAGACAAAACACTTCCCAGTTTGTCCCAGTCCCACCAGACCGGAGACCAAACCTCTGAGGTTTTTGCAGAACCAGATATGGGGGAACCAGAAGGGGACTTCTGTGAGGATGTAAGTCTCCTTCTTCGTAAAGAACATGTTTTCTCTGTTCACATCAGGCCTCATGGAGCTTCCATGGGGTGGGTCAAAATCCAACCCCCTTGGTGCCTTTGCTCATTTGATAAAGCAAAAATTCTGTTTCATTCTCTGACTCGGAGAATAATACTAAAAATCCTAGCATCTCATTACACTGTCAAAGACCCTTTTTTTGACTCAAAAGGCTGATGCTTTTTAAAAAGTGAGAGTGATTAACAAAACCCAACACAACCCACGTTAAAAGATACAATTTTCTTTTCCAAAGAGCACCACCCTCCTCGCTCATCTGACTGCAGCCGGGAAGGTTTTCCTTTTTCTTCCTCTGAAGGAGACAGTGAAAAGGCAGTGCCCTCTTGAAGTTCAGACGTTAATTACCGTGTTAGAATATTTTGCTAAATTACGCAGCATGGCCCCAGGAGATAACAGGCACGAAGAGAAGGGAGGGGAGTGGATACCCGTCTACACGCTGCACCGCAGACTCAGACGTGGGGGGAAGGCAATTAGATGGGGAGTATTTATCCTCCCTGCACCACCACCCCGAGGCTTTCAGTTAGCAGCGTGTACCAAGGCAGGGAAGCGATGGGAGCGTGCCAAGATTTTAAACGATGCTGAAATGGGACTGTCTCTGCCAACCAGACTGGAGGTAGGAGACAACTCCTGCAGAGAAGCAACTGTCCTGCCTGCTGCCAGCCTGCCGGGTCTGATCCCCGCTGATTCACAGTGCCTGGGAGCTGCCCTCGGTCCCCAGGGTTAGTATTAAGACCCTAAAAGCATCTGTCTTGGGTCAGGCCAATGACCACATCCCTATTATGGGGATACCCCAGGGTACACACCCAGCCTCAGCAGCAATAACCCTCTCAAGCTGGAGGGATCTCCGTGAATTGGTCCTGCTTGAAGGAGTTCTGCAGTTTAATTAGTCCTTCTGTGATGAGCTGCTTCCTGGGGTTTGCTCTGAACCTGCCCCAATAGTCTTGTCTGAGGCACCTGGGGGGCTCAGAGGGGAATGGTGCCAAGGCAGCTCCCTGTCACCCCTGAGACCCAGTCCCTTTGTACCCAAGCCAGGACAACTGGATGGGTAAAAACACGGGTTGGATGGTTGGGCTCAGAGGGTTGTAGCCACTAGGTTCCAACTCAACTCTGCCTGAAGGCCGGAGATGAGGACTACCAAGTTGTTATCCCCAGACCTGCCCTATTTAGCATCCTTATCCATGACCTGGAGGAGCTGAGCAGCACAATCTTGTGAAGTTTCGAAGTGACAGCAAGTTTGGGATGTACTGAAATGTGTTCAAGGAAATGCCAGTGAGAGGGACCTCAGTGGGGTGAAGGAAAGTGTCAAGAGGAAACTTAAAACTTTCAACAAAAAATCAGCCCTGTGCAGGAGAAGAGCACAGGGACATGGGTAAAGGGTGGGAATAGGGTTATTATGGGGCATGAGAGGTGGCAGAGCCCTCCCTGTGTCGCCTGCCCGTGTGGGACACCAGCTGGTGAGCTGCCTCGAGGGACCACAGTGGCATTATTGCCACATGGCATCACTTTAAGCCTGAGTCCATTGAGACAGATTTTTCATCCTCCTGCTCTGCTGCCATAGGCAACTGCTCAGGTTACCTGGCTGCTAAATGGCATCGTAAGAACAAACAAACGCATGCAAACAGCACTTGGCACCAGCCACCCAGGCTGGAATTGGCTGCTCCTGGCAGAGGGCTGGCAGGGAGGTGGCAGCTCCCAGCCCCAGGGCCACCTCCTTGGTGTCCCAACATCTGCTGAGGATGAGACAGACACCAGAGGAGGCAAACCTCCCAACAGCACTCATCAACAGCCACACTGGCTGTGATCCCTCCTTCCCTGCAGAGCTCAGATGTCACCTAGAACTGGGCTGAGCCCCTCGGGATCTAGTCCTAATGCTCCCCCTCCCCAGCAGCACCAGGGGATGAAGCAGGGAGGGCACTGAGCTGTGGTGGCCCATGGCCACCCTGCTGACTCACACACAGACATGGGAGCACAGAGCTGGATGAGGGACAGCCAGCTCCAGCCATCCTTAGGGAAGGCAAAAGTGGTGACAATCAGCGAACAATAGATGGCAAATAATATTATTTATTATCTCTACATCTTCAGTACCCACGGGGCACTTCTTGCACTGCACACAGGGCTCTGATGGTTCAACTGACATTTGCTGCTCCCTCGCCTTAACCACCCAATTTCTCCATTTTGCTGACTCTGCCGAAAGCCACAGAAAAGAAGAAATATGGCCAGGCTGCAAGAACCAAAGTCCCTTGGTTATTCTCCTGGTTTTGGGGGACATGCAATATGAAGCACTGTTGGAGCATGCCTCAGCATGGTCCTTGGTGTTTGGGCATGGGGCAGAGGTTTTGGAGCAGGACGGATGTCAGCATGTTCACATCTCACCATCCTGAAAGGGCAGAAGGAGATGTTCAGGGACAAATTTAGAGAGGTTTTGTGAAATGAAGCGAGGCCAGAGTCAAGAGGGCTTATAGGGCTGGAAGGAGAGAGTGGGACATCTCTCTTGCTTAAGACCATCATGCACAGCAGACGGGACAACTTCCTAATACTGCTGAAAGTGTTTTCACCAGATAAAAGCCTAATGGAACAATGGGGTCCTGCAAGATGCCACCACTGGTCCCAAGTGAGACCAGCAAGCTCTGGAAGCAGGCAAGGGTCAAACCCACAGTGCCCTGGCTGCAGCATAACCATCCCTGGGGAAAGCCTTTATCCCAGGAACAATGCCTTCTTCCAGCTCGCCCTCGATTCCCCGAAGTTCTGAGGGAAGAATGGGAGGAAAGCGCTTTTATTTCTATTTAACATCTCTGCTTTGTTATTCTTTTCCCAGGCTTCCCAGATCTGATGGCTGCAATCGTTCTCATCTGCAAAGGGCTCTCCTCCTTTCCCCAGTTGTCTCCAGGTCTTTGGGCCAACCTTGGGCATCCATTGCCTTTCTCCAACTTAAAATATGCACTGTTCCTAGCAGAAAAACATGTTTTGGTCCAAACCACCATCCAAATGCACTGTGCTCCATTACACCATTTTAATGAGAGCTGGATCCACCTTTTACTTCCCTTGGCAAACCATCTCTTTGCCTAAAATCCTAACGCTGACATTACCAGACCTCACTGTGAGGACACACTCTCAGCCTGCACAAACCCCACCCTAAACCCCTCGGAATAGTCATGGAAATTAAACCTTTTCATTTGGTAGGGAATTCTGCTCCTGGGAGATGCTGTCACAGTGTGGGCTGTGATGGCAGTCCCTTCCTTCTCCCCTGGTTTCAAGCTCAAGTGATGGATGAGGGTGCAGCAGAGCCCACACAGGAGGGGGACTTGGTCTGGACTCTGCTTGTGCCAAGGGGCACAGCCACTCCTTTGGTTCCCAAAACTCTGCCTGGGCGAGGTGGCAGCCCTGACCCAAATTTCCTTTGCCATGGTTTACCACCCACTGCTGAGACACAGAGGCCTGGCTGCTTCCCCGAGGACAGCGAAGGGCGCCGGGTCGATCAGCCAGCAAACCCCAGCATTTATCACTCCAGCCTCACCTTAAATGAACTTGTATTTGTTTGTTTTTTTTTTTTTTCTTTCCCAGCCCACAAAACCAACCCATCCACACCGATCAATAAACAACACATTGTCACCCAATGCCCCAGCCATGTCCCTAGCTCCTCCCCACCCAGCACCGATGTCCTCACAGCCACCCTCACTCCCTCCCACCCCGCTAATGATGGTGTGAATAAGCTTTTATTTGGGGGGGGAAAGGAGCTGGAGAGAGGAAGCTTTGCACGGGGAAGGGAAGAGACATTCTTGTCTCAGTCATCAGGCAATTTTCCCTTTCCTCTTGCTCACTGCCTCGCTGACCTTTAGCTGAGTCTGCCACAGCTATAAAGGAAAAGAGAAAAAGGAAAAAAAAAAAAAAAGAGAAACTAAAAAGCAAGAGGAGCTGAAAGGACAGGCAGAGGGAAAGATGTTATCTTGCCTCTGCTAATGATTTATGGTAAAAGGATGGGTGGATGGAGGCAGAGGGACTTACGCAGGACTGTGGGCAGCACAGAGGGAGATTGCTAGGGAATACCCAACATGGAGGGAGTTAGGGATGAGGGGCTGAGCCATGTACATGGGGACATATGCTCTGATCAGCAGAAGGGAAAAAAACCCATTGTGAGTGCTACTACACCTTGTGAATCTGCCCTGAGGCACGTGGGAGTCCCAAGCTTTACAGGCTGTGGTGACACCCCCTGCTCTGCTGGGACACAACCCATGTGGTTCATGGGGATCACCAAGGGCTGAGCACTCTGCACAGTCAGGGACTTTCCACACTCTCACAGAGCACCCCACCACCTCCCTGGTTGTGTCTACAGCCTGTCTTTGGCCCTGGCAATCATCTCAGAGCTTGTCACTGCTGATAAATAAATAGGTGGTCCTTTCCCCTGGGCTAGCCCTGTGCAGCAGGATTAGCTGGCAATGGCAAAAAAAGGTGTCAGGATGAAAACCCATTCCAAAGCCATGGAAGAGGGATGGCATGAACCAAGGTCAGAGCACTGCAGAGAGAGAGCAGTCACAGACCAACCATTTCGGGGCAGGGGAGCCAGAAGAGTCAGGCTCATCCATGTCAGCTAAGCTAAGAGTCTTCCTAGAGTCACAGACTGGCTTGAGTTGGAAGAGACCTAAAGATCACCTCGCTATTAAAGATCACCTAGTAAAGTCATCTGTGACAAACAACACCACAGGGACAGACCTGTCCTGCTAAGGAACAGAAATGTATTTTTAAGAGCAAATTTACGCATGACATCTTGATATAATTAGTAAATCTTTTTATGGAGCTGCCCTGTAGCAAAAAATATCCCTGATACATTAAATTCACCTCCTTCTGCACACCTTTAGATCACCACCATGTCCCTACAGAGCAGAAAGGTGACAAGAGGGACAGTGACAGCATGGCTAGGGCAGATGGGAGTGGGCAGGGAAAAACTCTGGCAGAATGAGGGCTGTGTTGTGTCACGATTACGATGGGAAGTGGATGGGCACGGGGGCTTTGCTAGACGTCAAGATCTTCCCCAGAAGGTGACACATACCTCAGTGGGCAGAGATTTTGGGGAAGTTTGGCTATTCTTAGCATCCCTCTCCCATCTCCTCCTCTGGATATGTGTGTCTCATCATGAGGCCCGCACTCCTCACCACTCCAGTCACCATCTGTGAACCCTGCCCACAGTACTACCACCCAGACAAAATGTTTATGGTGTGTTTGCATTCAGAGGAAACTTCCCATGCACGTAAAAAAAGTCATCACCAGCACTTTCTTTATCCTTCCCTTGCCCGAGGTCTAGCGGAGAACTTATTTTACAGCGAGTTATTTATGGCCTGACAGAAGCACCACTGAAAATTTGAGAGTCACAGCTCCAACTCTGGGAAACGAGGCGGGTTTTTCTCAGAAAGTCTTCTAAAGGCACCAGCAGGAGACAAAACCATTTTTAAAACAGGATGGAGGGAAGCCCTCTCCTCCTCTATGGAACATTAACACTTGAGCTGTCTTTTCTGTATGTACTCACTGAGGTTTCCACCACCACCCTGAGCCACGGGGAGCTCAAGTTCTGAAAAATCTCCAACCCTGATGACAGGGCTGGGTTTCTGTTGCACTGGGTGGGGTCTAAGGACATTAGGGCCCTCATTTCTCTCCCTCCTTCCCCCCCTCAGTCTGTCTCATCTATTCAGGTATCTTCACCTGTTTTAAGAAACTGTTTAAGTTGCTTAGGTGGGGATTTTCACAACACTGCGATTTGCAAACTCCAGTGCTGGGTTTGCCATTCCAACTGTTGGTCCTTTCTAACCCCTGGACAAAGGGAGTGTGAGCTTTAAATATTGTGCTTTAACGAGCAGAAAGACAACGTGCAGGAAGAGCCAAGCATCCCTGCAGATATGGGTACTTTTGAAGTGAGAAGTGTAGGCAAACATCTAGGAATTACAAAGCAAAGATGGAATCCTAGAATGGTTTGGGCTGGGAAGGCCTTAAAGATCCTCCGTCTAGTTCTGACTTCCTGCCATAGGCAGGGACACCTTCCACTATCCCAGATTGCTCCAAGCCCCATCCAGCCTGGCCTTGGACACTTCCAAGGATCCAGGGGCAGCTACAGCCTTTCCAGTGTCGTCCACGGACCACGGGCATCTCCACACAGCAACACAACAGCTTGTCCCACTGGTGGGGAAGGACGAAGTGGGAAGGCATTTACCTCCCTGAGGCAGGTATAGATGGGGCAGACGAGGACTCGGAAGGGCTCCCCGGTGCTGCTCCTCATGGTGCCGAAGACCTCGCAGAGGAAGGTGATGAACCCCAGCCAGCGCTCCACGTCCCGCTGCTGCAGCTCCTCCCGCATGGAGAAATCCTTCTGCAAGAGGCACAGAGACAAGAGGCTGCATCAGCAACACCGCACCACCACGGGAGAGGCAACGGCTGTCTAGAGAGGGAATTAGGAGGAAATTGAAACTCGGGGTGGGGGGAGGACAGACAGACAGACTGACTCTTTAGTAACAGTGGGGAGATTACTCAATGCGTGTGGAGTGGCTGCAATTGCAACACAGCAAAGCCACCAGAAAGCAGGTACTGTAGAAATAGCACCAACTCCTGCAACAACTGCCACAGCTTGCACTAGAGATGGCGTCTCCTGCACCCCACTGTCCCCCCTGACAGACACGGGGACTCTTTTCTGTATGCACCACCAGGACCGAATCAAGGCAGCAACAGAGAGGTTAAATAAAATGCAGAGGAAATGCTGGTGGCCGTGCTGGGCTTGGTGGTCCAGGTTGACCTGCCCAGCCCATTTATTCCAGTATCTTCAGCAGACCCGGTGTCTGGCCAGGAGCATCCTAATGGTCTGGCTGCTCTCTGGTGTCTCACAAAATAATGGCAGAGACTGGCTCCCTGCCTGACCAGAAGATCAGGGCAGCCTGGGCTTGGCATTAAAAGGTCACCCTGCGCCTGAGCTGATGGTTGCTATGACTAAGGATTATCCCAGTGACGTGATTTATGGATCAGCATCAGGAGGAAGCACACAGGGAGATAGCTGCCTCTCCATCATACCTCCAGCTCGGGTGAAAGAAGGGGTTTGTCCAAAAGCAGGGTATGAAGAGGGATGTATGTGATGGAAGCGTGTGGCAAAGAGCACAAGGCAACACAGAAAAGCAAATAAAAAGCCTTCTAGAGGATGGCACAAGGGAGTGCATCATGCTCAGAGTCAAGAAGGTTTCCCTGGGCCCTAAGAGATGCTGCAGAGGTTCTTGCATGACATCCCACGCGACTTTGCTTGTCTGTCTCCATAGAGACCTTTCCTTGGTACTAAAATTTAGTAGACACTAAGCAGGAGAACACTGAAGAAGAAGAGGACAAGTTCGTTCTCCACACTGCCTGCTCCCGGTGCAGGTTGCACAACCTTTGAAATCCAGCAACTAAATAAATTACCTTCTATCTTTTTCATCTCAGTTTATTCCTACTGCCTGAGACAAAGGGCTTTGCTGCTGCAAATGCTCTGACCTGCAGCTGCTCTCTGCAAAGCTGGGGAGATAAAAAAGCCACCACACCAAAGTTTGCTCTCTTGCCCTGGACAACACACAGGAGGTCTTCCTTTTAGAACAAAGGAAAGTGAAGCAGCTGCTAAAGAAAGCCAGGCAAAAGCATGATGATTATTTTCAAGACACAACTGCATGCACAGAAGATCCAAGGCAGGAGCTATTTATATGTTTCACTACAAATGGAAAAATAAAATATGAATTTGCATATGCAGGAAAAAAGACTTGTAAAATAGCTGAGGCACTTATTAACCAAACAGCGATGACTAATTCCTCTCTACACCCATTTCCATAAGTCAGTTGCCCAACTGTGTCTGCGACTTCGAAGTCAACCTGCAGCCAAATCCTGCTGGGTCTCCCCAGACTCTCTGGGGGAGTTTGCAGAGTTCATCCTTTCATTAACCAGCCAGTCCCTGGGCAGTAATGGAAGAGTTATTTGCCAGCTCAGGTTATCACCCCAGGGTTACTCAATTACTTGTCCTGGAGTTTTCAATTGATTTTTAATGCAAAAATAAAAAGGTAAAGACACATGATATCCTGATTACTGAGAAATTAAAAAAACAGGCAAGAGCATCACATGCCCCTCATCTGCCCCATCCACCCATGTAGAGCACAAAAAGCTCCCTTGGAACCCTGGAGCTTTTCTGGATTCCTCTGCATCTCCTGGCACTGTCTCATGCAGCAGTCCAGCCAGCTCCAGCCCCCAACCCATCCTGACCCTCCCAGCCTGGATGCCCTTCAGCACCTTCTGTCCTGCCTGGACCTGGAAGCTCCACACTGATATACCTGGGGAGCTGTGCTGTATTTTGGGATCTCTGGGGCATGCTGTGAAATTCCTAGCAGCTTGGGATAACTGCACGGGCTCTGCAGTCCCAGATTACTGGGCAAGAATAAAAACCACTGCAGGAAACTCTGCTCCTTCTTGTTCCTGCTTCAAACATGTCCTGCTCTGCACCTTTGCAAGAGAGAAAACTGACTCTTCAACATTTTCCTTTAAAAATGGTTATCTTTTGTAAAAAAAACCCCATCAAACCAACTAACCCCCCAAAATTCCATAAACCAACCAGCAAACCAAACCAAACTCATGAGGCCTGGGATGGGAGCCAGGCAGGAAAGGATTCCACCACACATCACCCTCCTTTTTTCATCCTGTGGCACCTGGTGGGTGATGCAGAGACATCAGTGAACACTGCCCCACCTTTGCAGCTGTAAGAAGATCCTTGTAAAAGAAAATGGTCTGAGGTTCCCCCTCCTCCAGTCACAGGAAAGCTTGTGCAGACTTTGAGGGACCCCCACGAAGGATGGGAGAGGGGGATGGAATACAGGATGGATGCAGAAGGCCACGAGAACATTTCCACCCAGAATGCGATGCCACAGAGGGAACAATTTTGTTCCATTTGCAGACTCAGCTTGGGCCAAACTTTGCAAAAGGAGGTGATTTGCACGTGTTCTGCAAAAGGAGGGGAGTGACACTGATTCCTCTGACAAAGTAGGAAGAGCATCTCGCCAGTGGGAGGAAATTTTCTGGACCACGCCTGCCTACAGGCCAGAGCTGGGATTGGCAGGAACCTCCATGGCAGCTGGACTTGCAGTGCCAGAGGTATCCTGAAGCATCCTGAGAAACCCATCTGCCTCATGATGGTGCTACACCAGTGTCTCAGCATGCACCAGGAAGGTGGTCCAGGGAGCTCTGTGCTTAAATTTGGCCTTCAGCGAGCAGCTTTGACCCGTACCATGGTGTGCACTGAGTGCCACCCATGCAGAGGTGCCCCATCTGCCTTGGGGTGTTTGAGGAGACCACTGCCATCACCGAGGCTCAGCTGGGTTGTTTGATTAATGGAGTTACACGTGTGACTCACCTGCTGCAGGCCAGCCATGCCCACAGCAGGCCCTGTGACCCTTTGAGAACACGGAGAGCAGCTCCAAAGGCTGTGCAACCCAAACGGATGAGCCAGAGCCAGCACGTGGGAGAGGTGAGGAGCCGGCCGGCAGAGAACAAACCCCACGTCCTGTGTGCCCGGGGCACATCCGATGGAGCCGTGCCCTGACCCACAGACCTCCACACACCAGTGACGAGCCTGGAGGGGGCTGAAAAGCTCTGGAACCAGACAGCCGGGTCACTGCCCTGCCCATTGAACTTTATTTGCTCTGGAAATGCCTCACGGAGTTATATAAAAATAACCTGCGGATTGGCTTGCCCCATGCTTAGGTGGTGATGTCAGAGCAGTAAGCAAATTATCTTTCATCAGTTTGGCTGTATTTTTAAACACAAATTGTATTACTAATTTGGGGGTGCTCTGGCCTGTAGATAATCTGGGTGTGTTTACTGGATGACCTTCCTTCAGTGCCTATAGTTTAAAATAAAATGTATTTATACCAGGTAGCAGGGTTGGCCTCCCTTCTCTGCCTGGTTTGGGAGAAGAATTCATTGGGAAACCATGTGGCAAGTAGGGGGATGCCAAGGGGACCTCGAAAGAGTTCTCATACAGGACAAGTTTGGGGCATAAATCTGAAGGCTAAGCATGTTCATCATGTTGGGCCTCACCATGTGCGATGGGTAGGTCAGGGTGGCCTGTGTTCACACATCACAGAGATGGCCCAGGGCTCAGTAAAACCTCTGACATCCTCTGTGGGATCTTTTGTAAGCTTGGCTGAAGCTCCTGCCAGTAATGGAAATTCAAAATGCCTTTATCCTGGGGGTGTCCACTCTTGCAGCCCAGTGAAAGCCCACTCCCCATCCCAGTGTAGATGCAGTTCATGCAACACTGGCTCATGACAGGGGACATGAGACCTTTCAGAGACTAGGAGCAAGTTAGAAGAGCCAAGAGGAATGGCCACTCAGTGGGAGAGCAGGCAAATCCATCCTCTAACATTTTTGGTGGGCAGCAGAGTCAGGTAGGATGAGAAGCAGCATTTTGCCATCAGATCTAAGTCCTCACCCCAGCTCAGACAGCTGCAGCTGAAAATTCTTCCCTTGGGAGTTCGTCACCCTTTTTTAAAGACAAGTTCCAAATAACTTTTCCCCAGATCTGGGCCCACCGACCCATGGCTGACTCTGGCAACAGCAAGTTCGAGGGCAAAAGTTTAGTGAGGGATAAAAATGAGGGTTAATTTAAGCATCACCACCTTCTGATGGAAAAAAAAAAGAGGCACATTTGGGCTTGTTGCTCTGTGAACACAGGGTTCTTCCTCTGGCAGCTCTGCTGTTTACTCAGTCATTGTCAAGGAGGCAGGAAATACTGAGTCAGAAATACTGCACAAAAAGAAATATATGATGCTTAGATATTTGTGCTAAGAGCTATATAAAAAGCTGAGATAGGCTGTGCTAAATAGTTGATCTTACTGGCAATGTTCTGTGAAACCCTGGAGCCCTAAATGGCTGTTGGGAAAGGGCCGAGACAAATGCAGAGGGTTGGAGGAGGGAGCTGGTGGGCAGAGGTTGGACAGCCTCTGTCCCTTACTGCTGTCCTGGAGAAGCACAAACCTTCCTAGAAAGGGCTCCATAAATCACATTTTGCACAATTAACATCACTGCATTATTCCCTGCTTAGAACTTAAATACTACGTGTATTTGTGTCCTGGCTTGCAGGACACTCTGATGTGCAGCTTTGCTTCCTGAGGAGTATAGACCTGTGAGATGAGTGGTTTGCATTCAGGAGCAGCTCAGGAGGTGCTGGACAAACCTGTGACAGCACCAGGGAGGGATCAAACACCTCTGCCCATGGATTTGTGGGGTCTCACTGAGCTCCTCTGTACCACCCACAGCTCCACTGGGAATGTCTCACTTCATGGACAACACTACAAAAACACCTCTGCTGGAGGTGGTGGGACATGAAGCGGGACCATCAGCTCTTCCATGGGCTCTGCCCTTCCTCCAGCCACCCACTCCTGGCCTCTCTGCCTGCACCCAAGGACAGAACCCCATGGAGATCCCACCACACCGTCCCTGCCCACGCTACTGCCAGCATGGAGACAAGACAGAGCAGAGTAAGGTGATGACAGAAAACCTGCTTTGAGCCTACAGCTCCCACGCAGAACCTGGAGAACAGCAGCACAGGAGACTGAGGTTTATTTCCAGCCCTGTGTGGGCTGCCATCACCTCTGTACCCTGATTTCCCATCCGGCAACAAACGGGAATGATTTGCTCATCTTCCTCTGCGAAGTGCTCTGGGGCGTGTGACCGAGACATGCGAATCACGGCAATTATTATGACTGCAACAAAGGAGCTATTGACATTTAAAGCAGCTAAAGCTTTTAAATTACAGATGACACCCTGTGCCCAGCCTTGCAGAGGTCCTGGCTTCACCCAGCCATGAGGCATTTCACTCCCACAGGCTTTCATCACATCGCTTCCTCCATGCTGGAGCTGCACCATTTGAACATCTTCTCAGGATGTTTTGGCCATTTTGGGAAAAGCAGGGAATCCTACCAGTGGCCTTCAGCGTGGATCTGACTTTATGATGGCCACAGTTCTGTGAACTGTTTCAATCACAGAGGGCTCCAAAATGCACCAGATGGTGAAGGTCCAGGCTACCAGGACTGTAACTACCACCCCACAGACACCTACCACACACCATCTCCCTGCCAGATGATTTCTAACTTTCCTTAGATGTCACTGACCAACTCACAGAATCACAGGATGTCTGGGTTGGAAGGGATCTTATAACTCATCTCGTTTTATCCCCCGCCATGGGCAGGGACACCTTCCACTATCCCAGGGTGCTCCAAGCCCCATCCAGCCTGCCTTGAACAATTCCAGGGATATGGAATTCTTCCACATCGGCAAGAACAACTCAAAGATTCTGCATCCATGAGGCAGACACAGTGCTTACTCCTCTCAGAAGAATTTGGGCATGAAGAGAAAGTAAGGTCAAAAAACTCCTGGTTTTTCTAAAGCAGGGGCTAAGCAAACTCCCAGGACAAGAAACATAATCAATTTTACATTCCCAGGTTTGGGTAACTGAGGCAGCTGATGACCAGAGCCAACAGTAGCTGTGGACACTTCCCATGTCTACAAACACCCTGAGGTGACCAGGAAAGTGGTCACTTGAACCTCCTGCCTCCTGGTCTCACCCCAACCTCTCCATCTGGCTCCAAATCTGGGATCAGCAGCAATAAACCACCCAATGTGGGTGTCTCATGGCTTCAGACAGGAGTGCCTGTCAGGTCCTTGAAGGACTGCAGAGGTGAGAGCAGTTAATTATTGATTTAGAGGTTTAAATCACCCTGGTGGGAGCATAATGATGGATGTGCTGACAAAAGTTTTGCTACTAACCTCTCAGCTGCTAGAGATCTTGGAGCACTGTCTGGGTGGAAGCTCTGAGACGACCAGGAGGGTGGATTCAGTAGCCTGGTCTGCACACAACCAACAGCAATCACCATTTTGTCCTGGATGTTTGCCAGCACCTCCTCCAGCACCACCCAGGTGACAGAGTTGCCTTCTTCGTCACTTAATTTTTATTGCTGTCCTTCCTATCTCACACCTTCCTGGGTTCCCAAACATGTGCCAGGGTGTCAGCTCAGCTGGGTAACAGCAATTTATCATCACCTTAAAGACCTGTTATCCCACGAACCCAGACACAGCAAAACACCATCAGCCAGACGTTGCAGTGAGCAAGGGACAGACCTGCCATCTGCAGGACACACAGACACGGGGAGCTACTCACGTGTCTGAGACTCACAAGCCAATCTCTCAGTTCCATGGAGAGGGGCTGGAGGGGAGACAAGGGACCACAGAGAAACACGAATTGATTTCCTTGCTGGCTTGCCAGCAGAGCAGCCAGGACACCCGTTTATCAGCCCTGCAGACCCCCCATGTAACGCCCAGAGGAGGCCGCTCCCCCTCGGCAGCCTTGCTCTTCTGCAGCAGTGCAGGAGATCCTGGCTATATTCATCTTATTCCTGCACTTTCCAGTACAGTGGGAATCTCGAGGCAGTGATGTGCTCTTTGCCTTTATGAGTGTGCACAGGAAGCCTTGGGCTACCTTTGGAATTTTGGAGACACTGGGAGTCCTCCCCCTGAAACAGAGACAAAGAATCCATGCTCTCTAGAGCATCCCACCCCTAGGCCAGCAATTCCCTCCTAGCTACGTGGAGATGGTAGGAAGAGAGAGGATCAAGCACAGCAAATCCCTGCTCATCCCAGCACCCACAGCAGTGCTGATACCCCCACTCCATGGAAAAATATATCGATATAAATCTCCCATCCCATGGGCTGTATTCCTCATAGCACAAGCTCAGTGTAGAAGCATAATGGTTTCAAGAAATACCACAAACACCTATTTTTGGGCTGCTTCATATGAGTGTAGATGGTTTGGCGGGCAGTTTGCAAACCCTTCTCTGCAATGCAGCAGGGTCTGAACCCCAGCACCATCCCCAAATCTGTTCAGAGACCACTTCTGTGCCTGAGAAAATGCTCATCCCACTCCCAACACCAGGCTGAGGTGATGACTGGGACCCCAGTTGTGGCTGAGAGATGGATCCTGCTTTCAAATGCCATGTCTGGAGATGCCCAGCCTTGCAGCCCAGGAGGATGCAGCAGGGACCAGCTGGATTTTGCCAGCAGGGTGCATTCTTATTTTAAATTCTGCACATGCAATGTGTCCTCTTTATAAGGTGGACATAGAAAGGGATCTATGGGGACAAGCCAAATTTGGAAAAAGGGATATAAGAGGAGGAAAACTGACCGTGGAGGCAGGTGCTCCTTTGTCCAGGCACCAGGGATGGAGGAATTCCACTGGCACTGGAAATGAAGCTGTGTCCATTGAAAGGCCAGCTTGCTTGTGAATGAATGAAACCGGGCAGGGAAAGGCAGGCAGCTAATCCTGTTTGACATCAGGAGCTTTACTGCACAGGCACTCCTGGCTCACATCAGTTTGGTCCACGAAGGGATTTTCCTGAGTGCCTGGTAGCTGGCAGCAGGATGTTCTCCTGTGGGATGCTAAGACCCTCCTAGGAAGTGCCCTCTTGCTGGTGTTCACCATGAAGTGGGACTGGGACCACCCATCTGCTGAGCTGGGCAAGACACTGAGGCTTGGCCTCTTCTTCTCTGCAAGCCAGGACTGATGGATGAATGAGGCCTCAGGGGCTTCTCACATCCCCAAAACTTGTCCCTGAAGTGGAAGCCCCTGAGCTGGGTAGCACAGGAGAGCAGACAACCTTTGGATGGACATCCATAGCACAGAGGTGGCTATAAAGAAGTCCAAGGGGCATGAGATATTATAGAATCAGGGCTGGAAAGGACTTTTAAAGGTTATCTAGTTCCAGCCCACTGCCACCTTCCACTGTCCCACGTTGCTCCAAGCCCTGTCCAACCCAGCCTTGGACACTGCCAGGGATCCAGGGGCAGCCACAGCTGCTCTGGGTACCCTGTGCCAGGGCCTGCCCACCCTCACAGACAGCAATTCCTTCCCAATATCCCATCCAGCCCTGCCCTCTGGCACTGGGAAGCCATTCCCTGTGTCCTGTCCCTCCATGCCTTGTCCCCAGTCCCTGTGCAGCTCTCCTGGAGCCCCTTGAGGCCCTGCCAGGGGCTCTGAGCTCTCCCTGGAGCCTTCTCATGTGCAGCTGAACACCCCACAGCTGGCTGCAGAGCAGAGGGGCTCCAGCCCTGGAACATCCTCCCCTGGACCCGTTCTAACAGGTTCATGTCTTTCCTGAACTGGAGGACTCCAGAGCTCCATATGGGCCAGAGTTCTTGGCTGTCTCCTTTAAAAGAAAGCAGAAAAAAACCTGCAAAGATGGACACACAACAACTCGGTGGGTGGGAGAGCACAGGGGGTCCTGTAGGCAGCTGGCCAATCCATCGTGGGATGGGTCTTCCTTTCATCTGCCCCGGGACTGAACCGCGCGGATGATCAAGGAACCGGAGGAGTTAACAGACTCCCAGCCAGAGATATTCGTGGCACCCAGAGTTCGTGTAAAGTTTCATACCGGGACCCTTTACTAAATTCTTTCGGTCATGGGAGAGAAAACACTGCAACTGTTTAGTCTGCAGGGAGGTGGTGGCTCTGGCCCAGCACTCAGCATTGCTGAGCAAACACGCTGGAGAGCAAAGGGGCTGTCACCCCTCTTATCTCATCCGTCTGCTTTTCACCACGTCTCTCCCACCACCAGGCACCTGATGGGCATCGTGTACCAGTGCTGGATCTCCTTGCTGGAAATGCAGCTCTGGGATGGGGGGGAACAAGCCACCACTTGAAAATTGAGACCTGGAGGTGAAGTGCCAGTCTGCTAAAAAAATGTTATTTACACAAAGGAGCTCAGAAAATCTTTCTCAGAGGCCAACATTTACAAATTCTATGTAGCCAGGGAGCTTTTGCTATAAGAAATGTTATATTTGGCTGGTGTTTTTTTTCTTTTACGGGATGTGAAAGATGCATTAATATTTTTTGCTTATCCCCTGAGCATGCAGGTATGGAGCACCCTACAATGACTCCAAAGCTGCCTATCTGTCCTGGGAAAGGTTAGATTACAGAAGGGTGATGCAGAAAACAACATCAACGTGCAAAAGCCCTCAATTGCTCCGTCCTTTGTATCTCTGAAGGGATGTCCATGATTGCCATGGCATACTTTGCCTCAAGCTGGCAGACTGTGAGCATCACCCTGTAAGAACCCTGGATGGCATGGGTTGGAATATCAAAGAGATGCAAGGAAACACACCTTGCTCTTATGAACAAAGCAGAAACAGAAGGAGTTTTGTTTTTCCAGCCTGCCACTGCCTCCTTGGGTGATGGACACTGCACTTGCTGTCCTCATTTTCAGTTCCTGCGGCTCCTGGACTGGAAGTGTTAGCACAGAATCACAGAATGGTTTGGGTTGGGAGGGGTCTTAAAGATCATCTCATTCCAACCTTCCTGCCATGGGCAGGGACACCTTCCACTATCCCAGGCTGCTCCAAACCCTGCCCAGCCTGCCTTTATCACTGGGTTTGGATCCCCAGCACTGCCAGAGATGCTTCTTTTAACCCCTCTTTAATAAAAAAAAAAATATTTAGAGCAATAGTAATTTAAAAACAAAGAAGCAAGAAAAGTGGAAGAATTTGTCACTGGGAGGGGAAAAGGAAGCACTGTTTTGGGATGCTCAGTGAGGAAAGAGAGCACAGGGTGCACACCCCATGGTTGGCAGCACTGCTGATGAGACCAGAGGATGTGCCAAGGTAGGGCAGCATCCTCCAGCCAAGCACTGTTTGCTCCTGTCCCCAAGACTTAGATTCTGTGTTTTGCATCAGCAACAGGCCTGGGAAGCTGTAGGACAGGGACCTGAAATAATTCTCAAGCCTCATTCCTCACCCCTCAAGTGTCCTCTGGCTCCTCTGCTCCCAGTACCCACCAAAACCACTTCCCACTGTAATTTTGCTTAAATGTGTGCAGCAGGAAAAGATGGGGCTGTGCAAAACCATCCCCTCAGGGGAAGGAAAGGGGATGTGGACTTTGTAAAAGCATTGATTCTCCAGTTCCAGATTCTGGCATAGCTATGAATACCCACCAATGAAAAAACCCTGAGCCTAAGTGTGCTCGGGGGATGCTGAGGGTGCTCAAGCTGCAGGTCCCACGGGATCATCCCTCTGGGAGCCACCACAGCAGTCGGGTTCACTTGGCTGGGAACTGAATCTGGTTCAGAAACTTGTGACCCAGTTAGAAAATCTTGAAGAGATTTCCTGCTGGAGAGCACAAGAGCATCCTCTGCATGCTACAGGCCTATGTCCAAGTAAAGCCAGGGATGGGCAAAGCACATGTGCTTTAAGCACATGCTATCTCATCTTCCCTCTTTCCCAGGGCAGAAAAAGAGGTGCTTCCCTCTCCAACATCCTTCTACCCAAACCCCATGCTGGCACATGTATCTGCCCCGGCCTTGGAACAGGAGGTGATGTCCCTGGCACTTGCTTCTCCAGGGTGCTCCTGTGTCAGCAGGATGCTTCATTCCCTGACAAAATCACCGGGGGTGGGGTGGGGTGGGATGGGTGTCAGGCAGGGTGATGCATCACGGGGTCCTGATGAGCCTCCAAAACTCCTGTGCCCAGGTGAGGTGAAGGGAATCAGCTAAGAGCAGGGCTGGGCACAGCAGCTTGTCTGCCAGTATGGGGAGCAGGGATCGTCCAACTCTGCAGCATCCCAAAATCCACACCTTGGGGGTGGCTGCAGCAGCCTGAGCTGGACTGGGGCTGGAGCAGGCAGGAGCAGATGGTCTGTGAGGAGGGTGCCTCGGGCCAGCTGAGCCCCCCGGCTGACAGGAACACACTCCCACATGCCGAGGGTTTGAGCATTTTGGGAGCAAATGAGGGATTAGGAGCTGATGCCAGTTCAGCCCGATCTGGAGGGGTCTCAGCACTGAAATGTCTCCCTGCCTTTCCTCACGTCTCATCAATGGATAAATGGATTTTGAGGCTCTTTTTTTTTTTCCATTTCTGCTGTTTCTACCAGGACCCCCAGCATCCACACCCACCAACAATGTCTGGGGGCACCCAGGAGCCCACCCCAGCAGGAGGCTGCTGCCTGGCTCTGTCCCAGGGCTGCAGGCAGGATGCAGGCAGGCTGCAGGCAGGCTCAGCAGTCTGCAGTCTCCACCTAGAGCCCAGAACAGCCTCTACTCCGTGCTTAAACCCATGCACAGGGTGTGCACGGGTCCCACCGCAGCGCGAACCCCGCGCTCTGGACTCGGCTGTGCTTTTAGCAGGTGGCAGCAGCTCGGCCACGAGTGATCCTGACACTCTTCACCACCAACCTGCATGAGCACGAGGAGCCTCTGCTGGGTCCCCCCACCACTGGGAGATGCCCAGGGCATCCACTGCCCGGCAGAGACAATGAGACACCAAGTGCCATCCCTCTGGTCCCATCATGTGCTGGAGCACAGGCTGGTCCCCACTGTGGCCTTGAAATCTTGGCCCCTTCGAGGTGAAAAGGAGCCAGGAGAAATCACACACTAATTTATGGAGTAAAGGTGATGGCTGTTTTTTCACAACACACCTGAGCATTGTAGAGGTATAAGGTATAAAACCCTACCAGCACATTGAATTAAAGTCAGATGCACCAATCTTTAAACCCTAAGGGATTTTTTTTAGAAAATTAGTCCTGCTTCCTATCAAACTCTCAACTGCAGGATGCACTGCTAGTCTAATTTAAGCACCTGTCCTGTGCAGAGCCATAAATGTGGCTGCATTGGGCAGACTCCAGACCCCAGTAACCTGCAGAGCACTGGGGACAGTCCCCTTGCCATCCCCTGTGACGCCCACTGCTATGTCAGTAGCCCTGTGGACACCTCCAGATGCAGCTCAACGTGATCCCCAAAATCCACCTTGGCCTCGGACTGAGGACTGATGTGCAGTGCAAATCTACTGCTCATTTAATTTAGGGTCTGGATCAACTACTCCCAGCCCAGACAGCTCCTAGTGCTTGCGGGGCACAACTCCTGTCCCCATCCCCTCCTTCCTATCAGTGCAAAAATGCCTTTATCTTTGCGCTCCGTTAAAACCTGACATCTTGGGCTCCACTAACCCCTCCCTCACCTCACCACCACCCTCCAAAGAGGTGCTGCCTGGTGCTCCCTGGCCCCCACCACGCTGCCTTGCCGTGGAGAGGCCGCAGAGCAGCCGGGTGCTTCCAACAGCCGCCGTTCCGCTTGGGAGAAGTGGCAAGTTCAAAGCACGCAGCCGGACATTTAATCCAGGGCTCTCCAGTAACTCCCAGCCCCGCACGGGATCCGTGCGCCAGCGGCTCCTGGAGCCTCCCGTGGCCAAGCCCAGCGCTGTTACTGCGGGCAGGGAGCTTGGCTGGGCTCGGGGTAAAGGCAGGGCCAGCTCGAATTGATGCCCAGCCCTGCCCTTCACCTGCCGGTGCAGGCAGGCTGCCAGCCTGCTCCCCGGGCTCCCTCTCCTGCCTGCTGCCGACACTTGCATGGGCTGTGTTTGGCCCTGGATGACTGTGTGAAATAAGGGAAAAAAACCGCCCCCCAGAACCATGGTAAGAATTAAAAAAAAAAATTACTAACATTTTAAGTTACAGAATGCTAATGTATGTCATAAGCAAATATATATAATTATTATATATATGTATAATTAACATATATATATGCAATAAGCATATATATTAACATAAGAGCAAAGTAAGAAGTAATTGAATACAAGAATAAAGTGATAAAAATGATACGATAATAAATAATAAAAATAGAATAATCAATACACTAAAGAATTAGAGAATGTCTCCAGAGACACAAGTCAAAACTTGTGGCAAAAAACAGGGAATGTATCTCCTTTCCACTATTTTTCTCCGTGCCTGAGAGCAGGAGGACACAGCAGCTGGGGATGCTCCTCGGAGCCACCCACGGGGCTACATTCCCTGTGCCCCTTCAAGCACAACATAGATATATGAGTGTGCACGAATTTAGAGCTGCCTTTGAATTCCCTGGGCATACAGAAAATAAATCTCTTCAAAGCTACACAAAGCTTTTGCTGGGGGGAGTCCCACAGTAATTTACAAAGGCAGGACAGTTTGATGTTTGATGCTCTGATCAATATCAGAAATGTAAGGGAAGAAAGGTTTCCAAGCTCTACAGATTTCTGCAAAGCCCTAAATGAAGGTGTCTACACAAGGGCAGCATCACTTGTTATTTCTGTGCTTGTGCTAGGCTCCTGAGGAGCTGGCATCCATTCTGAGGTTCACCACCAAGATGTTCCTCACCCGCACAGAAGAGCCGTGGAGAGCAGCTTGAGCCAAGGAGGCTTTCCCCACTGAATCTCCACCTCACTGGGGGAAGAGCTCATCAACTCTTCTGGAGGAGAAACTAAAGGCTGCAATGTTGGCTCATCCACAGATCTGAGAGATGGATGTGGTGCTGCTTCGTGGAGCCGAGCTCACTGTTGTGGCACGTGAGACACACACCTGTATGGCCACACCTGTATAGCTTTAGGATCTGCTCCAGGGGCACTGGGACCTTTTTTCCCCAGTCTCTCAGTGAAGCAACCTCTCTGGTGTTTGCTGGGCAATGCCCTTTCAGAGACAAGTGGTACCACTCTGTTTTGTGTGCCACAGATTGGGCCATTTGTACTTAAATTACATTAAAAACAGCCATGGAAAGAGGACTGATTGGTTTTTGCAGTCAGTGCTGGATATGGTGCACAGGTCAGATGCTCTCCAGCCACACTTGGATCCTCCTGCCTCCACCTCTGCCAAACCACAAACTGTTCTTCACCAATAAATCATGTTGAGAAGGGAAAAAAATTTGCCTTTCAGCATTAACCATTAGTGCATTACTTAGAATAACACAGAACATCACAGAACCATTAGGGTTGGGAAAGACTTCTAAGATCATTGAGTCCAACCAACTTCCACATCCCAGTTCCCACAGTATCCACCCAGTGTCTATCATTCCAACTTAGAGCACTGTGATGCTGAAAGGGCTGCTGTCACTGGGAGGTTGTTTGCTCAGACTAAAAAGCCTAGAGGACAGGAAGAACTTCAGCTCATTTATCTCAAAACCTCATGCTCAGCTTGGCAAACACTTCACACCGCACCTACATTTACTAAGGGGAATCAATCAACTCTCCAGTACCTCATGCCACAGTGTCTACATCCCAAGAAATGCTTCAGTCTAAATTCTCCTCTTCCATCCCCCACCTGGGATGACAGCAATGGATTTGTGGCCACTTTCCTGGTTGACCCCCTCTATAAATGGTCACACCAATCATCTCAAACCCAACCAAGGCCACTGAGACCCAAATGCAACCTCTGCCAAAACCCACACGATTAGTCTCAAGGGACTAGAGGGGGAAGACATACAAGGAGGGGCTGAGGCCACTTGGTCTGTTCAGCCTGGAAACTGACTGAGGGGAGACTCACTGCAGTTACAGCATCCTTGTGAGGTGCAGAGAAGGGTCAGGCAGTGATCTCTGCTCCCTGTGACCAGGGACAGGACCCAGGGAATGGCTGGAGCTGTCAGGGAGGGTCAGGCTGGATATCAGGGAAAGGTTCTTCCCCCAGAGGGTGCTGGGCACTGCCCAGGCTCCCCAGGGAATGGGCACGGCCGCGAGGCTGCCAGAGCTCCAAGAGCATTTGGACAGCACTCTCAGGGTTGTTGGGGTGCCTGTGCAGGGTCAGGGGTTGGAGTCCATGATCCTTGTGTGTCCCTTCCAGCTCAGGATGTTCTGTGTTTCTATGAGGTTTCCACAACCAGAGCCAAGCACAGCACTGAACCAAGGAAGGGCCATTTCTGGGGCATCAAGAGGTTGCAGATGGTGACGAAATCCTCTGTGGGCATGCAACTGGCCAGGCAACAAGGCAAGCCATAGGATATGCATTTGTGTGTGCAGCAGGGTAGGCATCAGGGCATGCAATAGGGTATTCATTAGGGTATGCCATAAAGAACATGTTAGGATTTACCATAGGGAAAGCATTAGGATATACCATAGGGTATTCATTAGGGTATACCACAGGGTATCCAACAGGATATACAGTAAGGTAAATCATAATGTACACATTTGGGTGTGCAACAGGGTAGGCATTAGGGTGTGCAACAGGATGTGTGTTAGAGAATGCATCAGGATATACCATAGGGAATGCTTTAGCATATGCTGTAGGGTATGCGCTAGGGTATACCATAGGGTATGCCACAGGGAATGCAAGATGGTATGCAATAGGGTGTGCATTAGGATATACCACAGGATATGCCATGAGAAGTGCATTAGGGTATGTAATAAGGTTTAGGATATGCCATAGGGTATGCCATAGGAAGTGCATTAGGCTGTGTAAGAGGGTGTGGATTAGGATATACCATAGGCTATGTCATAGGGAATGCATTAGGCTGTACCACAAGATATTCACCAGGGAATGCCACAGGGTATCTGACAGGATATGCACTGGGGTACATCACTGAGTATGCATTAGGGTGTAAATTTTGGGGTGCATGAGGGTGTGCAATAGGGTATGCCACGGAGTATCCTATGATGTATCAAGCGCAGCGTGCCTTAGGGTACGCATTAGGGTGTGAAATGGGGTATACGTTAGGGCACGCCACAGGGCATCCAGCAGAACCAGCCCTTCTCTGGCACCAAGGCAATTCCATGTGCACGGATGCACCAGGCTCTGGCTCTGGCTGCAGGCCAGCGGGCTTTGCTGCTCTGTGTTGGGATGTTCATTGCGTGATTTCTAGTTTTTTTTTTTTATTATTATTAAAAGAAGGTATCAGCCTTCTGTTTGATGTGCTGTTGGCCATGGTTGCCAAGGGGAGCAGTGTACAATTACAGCCCCAGTGATGTCCACTCTAATAATACACTTGGCTCTGCATAGCTCAGATGCAGACACAGCTCTGCTATAAAGAGCACGGTTGTTCCAGCAGAGGAGGACTCCAACTTATGTTACATGTGAAGGGTTTGCTTAACACCCCCCACTGAAAAAAAAAAAAAAAAGAAAGCCTGGGCATGCCAGTGAGTGAAACTATGACAAGCAAAAATCTCTTGCAGGAGAGTTACTTTCAATGTATTAATGAAGAACGTATTTCTAGAGGCATGAAGAAACTGTGTATGTGTCCGTAAGATGTTCTTTCATGTTCCCAGCCATCCAAGCTCCCTGGGCCCAGCTCACCCAGGTCCATCCCAAGGGCTCACACAGCTCAAAATTGCTCTTGCTACCAAAAGACTAAACCAAACTCAATGAGGAGAAAATCAAACCCAAATCACAGAACCACAGATTTGTTTAGGTTGGAAAAGCCTTCTAAGATCATCAAGTCCAACCATTCCCTCAGCACTGCCCAAGCCACTACTGACCCATGTCCCCAGGTGCCACATCCACACAGCTTTTAAATCCCTGCAGGAATGGTGCCTCCACCACTTGCTTGGGCAGCTGTGCCAGGGATGGACATCCCAGACACCAAATGATCCCCCTCCGTGCCAAGCTCCCACATGGCAGCTCTACCAGCTGTCCACCCCACGGCTCCACTTCCCACATCTCTTTTTCTGAGAGGTTGGCAGCACTCAAATTCAAGACTTAGCCAAGATTTTGGACCAAAACACAGAGGGAGGGATAAATTCAAACCAGAGTTTTCGTCATGGATCCTCTTAGAGCATGAAGTGGACCATGTTGGCTGTAGGGAAGCTCTTCAGAGGAGCTGCTGGAAGGGAGGGCGATGATGTGACAACACTCCCATGCTGCAGCACTGGCATCTCTTTTGGGATCAAAACAAGTGCTCTGAGATTAGCTGTGAACATGTGCAACCCTTGAGCATGAGCACCTTGTCAACAGCTGAAAATAGAAGAGGAGCCAGGTTAAAAAGACAGTTTACTGCCTGTTTTGCAGGAAAAAAACCCCCTTGCTGCTTGTTTTAAGGTCCAGCCCGGTACAGGGACGCTGTCTATAGGTATAAGGATGCTCTCCTTAGGCACGACCACGCTGACAGGGCACCTCAGCGGGTTCACGCACTAATTCCTGAGGTGCTCTGGTGGGGGTGAGCTGTTGCCATCGCAGTCCTGAGGGAAAGGGACAAACAAGCCCCTACAAAACATGAGCATCTGCCGGGAGCAGATGGGGGGGCGAGCGGTGCAGGCCCAGGCGCCAGCAGCACGGGGAGGGATCACGCTGATCCCGATTTATCACACCCCGGCACAGTAATTCCCCAGCTCGCCGGTGCCCAGCAAGCCGAGCTCCTTACGTCCAGGGATCAGATTAGTCTGAAAGGTGCTAGAGAGACACAAATCCTGCTCTGCAGCAAGCGTTTTATGAAAGGTTTATTTCTCTTTTTTAATTAATGGTAAATTATCTAGAAATGGATGATGGAAAATATCTGGTGGTGGAAGGGCCAGGATTGTAGCTGGGTAATGTCATATTGTCAGTCATAGAAAAATATGATTATAACATAAGTATGTATGAATGTGTGTTTATATATGTATATATATGTGTGGGTATATATGTGTGGATATATAATTGATATCAATGTATTAATACATCATACATCAATAGGATATTCACATTACTCCATAACATGACATAATAATCGATATGCCTTACTGATACTGATAATGTATCGTATATGATTCCAATATACCACATTGATATCGATAATTAACCTTCTTATTACACACCAAGGCAGCTGCAATGACTCTTTCGTGCCTCATACCTGGCTCTGTCTCCAGGCAGGGCTATCAGGCCTGAATGCCTCAAAAAATTCCTGGTTTAGGGTTTGACCGAAGTATTTATGAATCTGTGCGACTGCACCTGATTATTTTGTTGGGAAAATGAAACAGTGCTTGGAGAAATTCAAAATCCTTTACTATCAGAAAGGAAATGTTAAATTATTTAATTTCACACAGCACTTTGCTTTTGACCTGTAGTGATCTGTAACCTTTTGCCCCACCAAGACATTTATAAAAGATGTGCACTTTGGGGCTGAACAAATCCCTTTTGCATATTTCTCTGTGCCTCAGCACATGAACTCGGTCACCCACACACCCCACTCGCTCTTTGCACCTCATTCCTCCCCACAATGCTCCCATCACACTGTGACTGGCAACACGCTCCTGAAAAGCACTTTTGAGTCTCTCTGGAGGTAGGAGATACATTATTTATCCTACATTCATGCTGTGAAGAGCTGAATGTGAAGCCACTCAGTCTTGCACAGGATGCTGCAGTAAAAAATCAGTTTACTGGGTCTGTTCGCATGAGCGGAAATGCTGGGGCAAGAGAGTAAAGCAAACTGGAAGAGTCCTCCCAAACCCAGGACTGCCATCAGAATCAGCTGTGGGCTAGCACCCTGCTGCTCCGTGGCCATCATTCCTGGGCTTTATTCTGGATTTCTTACATTGCTCAGCCTAACGGGAAGATGCGAGAGTGACCTGCGATGGGAAGAGCAGGATGCACAGCAGGTTTAGAGCTCCCTCCAGCCCCTTGCTGCTAATTCTGGGACGGATTCTGACTGCAATTTGTCTCATTCTGATTTATAATACCTTTGGAAATACTCATCTGGAAAAGATCACCACCTGGTACAGGCAATGGGCAGATGTGTATGCTGCCCAAGGGCTTTGCAGCAGAGAGTGGGCACAGGGAGAGATGCTGGGTTTGATATGCACCCAGAGCAATGAGAGAAGCAAAGCTGGGCCAGTGATTGTGCAGAATTATCTGATACTGATTTTGACTATCTTATTTTACTCCTTATTTCCCTGCTTGCTGTGTTGCCACAAAGCCAACTCAAGGTACAGGCAGCCAGGCACAGCATCCAAGAGAGGATCTCCAACAAGAGCAACAAGAACAACAAGAAGATGAGTCAAAAAGTGGAGTGAGCAACAGACTTGTGTGGAGAGCAGAGAAATGACGTGTGAGAAATGAACTGTATGTCCCACAGACAGATGTGTGTGAGGGAACAGCTGAATGGAAATGCACACTAAATTAAGGATGGAAATTTGTAGTTTCAACTCTGTCTCCAGAGGCAGAAAATTGGAGGTGCATGTGACACCTTCCCAGAAAACAACCCCCCTCTCTGATGGTGGCACTGCAGTAACACACACTCCTCTCAGCAGACCATGGGTAGTTGAGGACAGCCCTTTCTTCCCATCATCCAACATCATTATAGAATCATCTAGGCTGGAAAAGATCTCCAAGACCACCAAGTCCAACCATTAACCTCACAGACCAGTTATCAGAGCCACTGCTTTTTTACCCCCTCTGCAACTTTGCTGCCACTGATGGTTTTGGAGCAGAACAACCAACCAGTTCTCCACATACCAATAAATAAGTCACCCAGAATAATGAGAAAATACACAATTATTTCAGTTTTGTTTGAAATCAGAAACCAGGAGCAAGCCCTTCAGCCAGGTGATGCAGCCAAAAGCCTGCTCAGAGACCATCTCGGTGTCTAAGACCATCAGGGACTTGTCTTGGTGTCACTGGTGCTGAGATGGACCCTCCACTCTAACAGCCTACACTGAAAGACCCTCCCAGTTAATTTCTTTTCACGCCACGAGGATGCTGCCGCAAGCAATTGACTCATTATACAGACAGGCCCTGGTGTGAGATGTCACAATTCCATGTAGAGTTCATGAAATAAGAATGAAGAGTACCTTGATAATGCCCTCAGTGTCACATTATCTACGGTAACCATTAAAGATGTGCACAGACAAAATAGGAGGTACACACCACGAACTCATAACCTGGGTTCAAAAGGAATTTGGTAACAGCTCAGCTCCAAGCATACCGTAAAACTAAGTGAGGTGATGCTACAGGCATCTGAACAAACAACTTTATCTTAATACCTGCAACATGTTGAGGAGCAGACTCCGGAATTTGGTTCCTTCCACCATGAAGAGGGCCATTTTGTCACAGAGCTTGGCTGCTGTGGAAGCAAAGCTGCGGTCTGTCACCGCTTTCTGGTAGATGGTCTTGACTATCTCCCCCAGCATCTCCTCAGAGTTGGTGGAGTTCTGGGCCTCCTCCATGAAGGTGGTAAGCTTGGAGTCAACGTCACTGCTGTTGTTTCTCATGCTGTTGAGAATTTCAATTAATTTGTCCATTTTATTCTTTTCAGGGTCAGTGGTTTCCACTGTGACTTCGTCCTGGTCCGTGAAAAGGGAAAGACAAGGCGTCTGTTACACAAGGAAAAAACAGATATATCAGCCCATGTCCTTGCGCAAACAGCAAAGGGGAAAGGGGATTGGGAGGACATAAACAGAAAGAGAGAGAGAAAAGACAGAGCATCTTTTAGTGACACAGTAGTATAATCTCAGCATTGGAAAGCACAAGCGCATGCATCCTGCCCCAGAAATGTCCCCTTCCTCCATTTTCCACACACTTAATCCCAAAGTCCTACCCCCCAGCTCAGGGAGAAGATGTCCTTGAGTGTCCTGAGCCAGGATGCCAAAGTCTGACCACCCCAATTGCCTTTGGCATCCTGGACCAGTTTTTCTGGTGTCTGTGGCATCGTGATGATGGACATTTTTTTGCCTCTCTTTAGAAAGTGCACTGTTGTTTGCAAAATGCTCAGACAACAGTCCCACAAAAATATCTACTTTATAATATATATTTAACAATGTAAACTGAGATCAAAGAAGTTACATGATCCCAGCATTCAAAAGACTCTTGACTTTTCCATCTCTTGCCTCTTACACTTTCCACTTCCCATCATTACCACGGAAATTACTGCTTCTTTTCAACGTTTTATTAAGCATTTGCCCCTTTTTCCCCGGTGTCAGGCATGCATCCTGCTTGTTCGGCTCTGCTCCCTTCTACCCCTCCACCTCAATCTTATAATGTACTATACAGTACAAACCTATAGCAGTTTTTTGGACAACCCAACCCCAAACAGCAACTGGGAGTTGTCCAAGCCTTCCATCAGGAGGCTGGTTGTGTTGACAACACCCACCCAAGAGTGGGTGCTGATGTGACTTTTATTCTTACAAGACTCTAAATTTTTGAGACGAGCATTAAAACTAATACTCTGGAAGTCTCTACTATGCTCCCATTGCTTTAAAGAACATAAAAATAACTAACAAAATCTCTTACTCCCCCTCATGCCACTACCAGAAATAGTAAATGCTCATGCATTCAAAGGTATACATTTCCAACATGCACTCCCATGGAATTGTATATGTACAGGTTATTTTTGCTCTGTATTTTGGAAATCTCATTAGAGATAACCCCATGGATGCTTTTTACAGTCTGACAAAAGAATCTCAGCAGAAAGAATCTGAGTTTCACAGGGGGCAAATAGAGATATCATCTCCAAATTCCTCAGAAATCTGTGGCTGAATATTGTTTCCAGAAAGGATTTCTCCTCCGTCACTTGCATGCATACTTTTGTTATTGTTGGGTTGTTGGAAGGAAAGGGGGAGATAAGGGCATTTCAATTCATTGCAGAGATAAATGGATATCAGCTTTAAAGCAGTGGAGTCCAACTATTCAGCACTCAAGAGTCAAAGTTTAGCTTTGTAGAGTTTAGGGATTTAGCTCTGTAGTTGCAGAGACAAACTGCCTTTTTTAGATGTTTTTTAGCGAAGTCACTGAGCTCTTCACACCAGGAGGAAGCTCATGTGTGCACCAGCCTTTCCCCATGGAAAAGGGGAGAGTTCCCAGTCCTTGGAGAACTCAAGCTGGTAGCAACCTCAACCAAGAAGTCAAACTCAGAGCCTCAATTCTGTCAATAAAAGGCCTCCTGAAGGAGCACAAAGACACCTCAAGAGAAGTGCTGACACTGAGGGATTAAGGTAAATTGGCAGCCTTGATGGTAAGGTCCTTTGAGCCCACCCCACCCTTTGTATGGAAAATGGCCAACAGACAGACTCTTAGAAAAAGAGAAACTCAACGTTTCCCCAAGGAGTAATACCTTTTCTTTTAGTCTCCTCCTCAGCCTGTCTTTAGAAGACTGAAGCAAATTGATCTTGGGTCTGTCCCCAACGCGCTCGTGGACGCTGTCTTTCCGCTTGGTCTCCGGCTCGGGGATGTACTGCTGGGACTGCTTCTCCACGGCCTCGGGGCCTCGGGGTGCCTCCACGGGCACGGGCACCGTGCACGCAGAGCTGTCCTCGATTTTCAAATTCTCAGTCTCTTTGGCGTTTCTGTGCGTTTCTTTGTCGTTGGGCGAGTGCTTCTGGTTGTGGTGCCATCTCCGGTTCTGGCTGTAGCCGTGGTGGCCTGTCCTGCCCGAGGAGTGAGGGGCCTGGCCTCCTTGGTAGAGTTTCTGGTGGTCCCTGTTATGCTTGGTGCCACCCTGCTGATGATCCGCGTGCTGCTGAGACTTGTTCCCACTGGGGAGTCTCTGCTGTCGCCTGGAAAGTCAAAGAAAGTCATTGAAAAGCCAGGCAGCCTCAAAAAATCGATTTTAACTCCTATTAGTTGGAAACCAAACAGGTTTTTTGGTTTTGGTTTTTTTTTTTGTTTGTATTTTCTTTTTTATTTTGCAAACTGAATGGCAGGGAATTAAAAAAAAAAAAAAATTACAGCAGTCAAAGAAAGTTCACCCATTCCTTTGTGGCTCTGTTGGGCCAACACATCTGTCCCGCCAAACAGCCTGACCCTTGGCAGGGGACCACAAAAGGGGAGGCAATTTCTTGTCATCTGACAACTGAGTACCAGCTCATGCCTCTATCTCTTTCTGTGACAGTCATATTTCAGCTGGAAGTTCTTGTCAAGTTGGAGAACATGACTTTGGTTCCCAGGAAAAATTCTCCTGGGTTTCTGTGTTAAATTCTCCCAGGTTTCTGAGTTAGTTCCACACTAACCAGGAAAAACAGCAGCAGGAAGTCAGGCAGGCAAGAAATACCAGGAGATTTTTTTTTTCTGAAGGCTTTAGAGCTCCTGATACACCTGGCCTACAGCATCACTTTCTCCTCTTGCCTGCCAACATGGCACACTACTGCATGGGTTTGCAGCGAGCCATTTTAAGTGTATCAGGAATTCCTAAGTGGAAAAAAATTAACTAAAAAACAAGCCATCAAGTAAACTGGTAATCTGCCCACACCAAATGGTTTTGTTTGGCCTTATTTTATACACATCCTTCAGCACTGCTACACCAGGACAGGACACACACATGGATGAAAAGAGGACCATACTTGGCTCTGGCAGCAGGGAGAGCCAGGACCACAACCTCCAGAGAGAGGACTATGTGTACAGAGCTCCAAACAGATAACATGGAAATCCAACAGCCACAAAGAAGAGGAGCAAAGGGTTTATTCGAGAGACTATGACATCTCAGAAAGAGTGAGCAAGCCCCTGAGTGCTGGCCGTAACCGGTAGCCGAGATGGCAAATCCCCAAAAAAACAAAGAGTTGAATGGAAGAAATGCTTTGGCAGTCTCAGGCATCTCAGATTTCCAAACAGACTGCAGCGTGGCTGTCCCCAGTGGAGAAGGCAGAGCCGGAATGCCATCATCCAGGATGCAGCTAAGATGGAGATGGTCCTGGCACTGGCTGTCTTCATGAGGGCTGGGTCTCCACCAGGGTTACCCTGAGCATGGCTCTCTGCCTGCTGCCTCTTTGATACTGGTCTTGGCTCTGAGAGCCCGTGGGATGCTTTAATGACTGGCTCTTTACAAGGCTGTTGGGAGCAGTGCTTGAGGGTGGCACAGGACATCTCCCCAGTACCAGCCCCAAAAACAGAGAAATGACTGTGAGCGCTGTGGTGACCACAGTGGTTTGCATCCGTAATGGTTTTTTAGGCATGATAAAATCCCTGCTCAGCCTCATGCCTTATTACAAACCCCCACCCCAATTTGGATAAATAGCAGCATTTACTTTAAACCCATCCCACAGCTATTAGTTTTGTTTTCATCATTGGCACTGCACAGCTAAGGGCGCTCAGATGAAGGAAGCAGCCATTCACAAATACATTTCAATGGTCAGCAGTCTCCAGCCCTGCCTGCCAAAGCCATCTGTCCACGGAATCTGTAATCCTTGGCACCCCCAGGAGTCAAAACCTATTTTCCAAGGCCAACTGGCTTTTAACCATAAAGAGCAAGGGCTCGCATTTAGCAAACACAGGATGAAGAGGCTTGTTCGTGGCACTGGAAGGAATTTACTCTCAGACCACCAGATCTGGTTTTCTGAGATATTCAGTCTGTGGTTTTTTGGTTTTGTTTCTTTGTTTTTTTCCTTGCAAACTGAATGGCAGGGAATTAAAAAAAAAAAAAAAAAAAAAAAAGGAAAAAAAAAAAGTAAAAGGAGATGGGAAAAGCTTTCCTGTTTGCTGGAGCCTACAAGCATTTTATGAGTACAGATCCTCCACATCAAGTTTTCCTGGCATTTCTTTGTTTCCTCTCAGTAACGCAATCACATAAACCGCTTTGTAAAGAGCAATGCTTATTAAAAGGGGAATGTCAAAATAAAAGTTAGTTAAAAACCTTATCTGGTACTAAGCCATCACAGGCCTAAGAGTGCAAGAGTTTTGCTTTCTGTGGTTTTGCTCTTCTCTCAGACATTTTAACAGTTTAACTGTTTGGTTGCACTTCAAGTCTCAGGTTGTAAGCCAGTCAGCCTGCTACTTTATTTAATTTGTAAATATTGCACAGAAATTACAAAAGTTGCACAAAGACACAGCTGTAGTTTCAGAAGCAAGGGAAAATGCCTGGAAATGAGCTGGGAACCAAACTTGGCTGTAAATTCCTGCAAGAAATGCATGCAGGAACAGTTTTTTTTCTGAAGACATAATGATATTATAAACCAAACCCTTTATGTTTAAGGGCTATGAATGAAAAAAAGGTTTAAGATTTTAAAAAACCCCAGTTAAGCCAATGTGGAATGTGCAAGATTGTTCATTTTGAGGCTGTTGCAATAGGATGGGGGAGAACACACAGCCCTGTTCCTCTACAGGACAGCTAAAAGGTGATGTTCCCATGGCAAGGGGCAGAGCAAACACAGACCAAAGCTCTGCAGTCACTGATCACAGGGTGGAAAACACCAGAGTTAAAAAAGTTTGGGGGAAAAATTTGAAAGAAATAAAAGGCAAAGGAAGGAGAATGTCAAAAAAGGAGCAATGTCTGTGACTTGGCAGCAGTTGGGGTCTAGACAATCATCCAGCATTCAGGAAAAGACGCGTTGTGTGCTTTTATCTTCCCAACACCCCAGCGAAGAAGAAAAGCCAAGAAGAAACAGGATCTGCAGAGAGGAAGAGCCAAAGCAGGGAGAACGGGGCTCAGATCTCAAAACTTTCTTGACTGCAGAGTATCTCAAAGCCTGAGAAGTTGGGATGACCCATCCCTGCTCTCAGGTGTGACCAAGGTGCTGGGGACACAGAGCGTCCCGGGAAGAGACAAAATGGGGACATGGGCATCCCGCCACTCCCACTGTGGGTTGTTGGTGGAAACAACCTTGTGCTTGTTCAAGGGCAGCACTGTGGCAGCTTGAGGTGATGACCCAAGACAGTGCCTTGGGGTGATGTGCCAAGCCCAGGGAACCAGGCAGGACCTAAAGGCACTTCCCAACCTAGGCTTTTAGGTCTGAGATGCTGAAGGGAGGAACAGCTGAAGTTTGAATCACACAGTGACACCTCAAAGAAAAGCAAGAATTCACCCCAGAAAAATGCTTCAGTTACTGGGAAATCCCTCCTCTGTCCCCCTCTGCCCATCCTGAGCCGTAAGGATGCAGTGCCTTGCAGGGAACCATAATTCAGCTACAAGAAAAAGCATCTGGACAGTACAACGGTTTCTTATCTCTTGACTCCATTTAACATTAAATAACTGTTTTCACTTCAAAGGCCAAATTCCAATTCATTACAAAACTCCCCCTGACTTCAGTGGGATTTGGCCATCGGACAACATGGAAACTAAAGAGATGCTGAGAGTCACAAAGAAATTGCAAAAGTACTAAAAACCAAGGGGAGACAGTCAGGGTTGCCAAGCTGGAAATAGGATAGTACTGCTTCTGCTATTGTTTCTCCACCCATTTTTTTATTTAACTAACTAAATGAGATACCTTTCAACAGAATTTAGATCTGACAAATGTCTGTTCTGTTGGAGAAGCCCACGCAAAACAAATCTAAGGCTTCAGCTGTCTTGGTGATTACCAGCCTATGTGCTCAGAAATACATGATTCCTGCAAGTTTTTACTACATTGTTTGCTCCTATCGAAAGGAGCAGGAAGGCACAAGTCTGGGGAAAATAACTCCAGACACGTGGACAGCTGTGGTCTGAAGCACAGTTGCTCTGTCCTGTCAGCCTAGACCATATCCCCACGAGCGAGATGAGTCTTTTGAGAGCCCCCACCATTCATCTGCCATGCGGGGAGGCTGGAGGACAATGAGGGGCTGCATTCTGCTGGTGGCTGCACAGAGATTCGGGTAAGCAATTCCTACAAACACTGAGAGGTGAGGACTTACATTAGAGCCACTGGTCCCAAGAGGGGCAGCTGAAGGAGCTTGGGCGGTTCAGCCTGGAGAAAAGGAGGTTCAGGGGGGACCTTCTGCCTCTGACAGGAGAATGCAGCTAGGTGGGGGTCTGGCTCTTTTCTAAGGGAACAGTGACAGGACAAGAGGAAATGGTCCCAAGCTGTGCCAGGTAAGGTTTAGATTCAATATTGGGAAAATTCCTTAACTGAAAGGGATGTCACGCCCTGGCACAGCTGCCCAGGGCAGTGGTGGAGTCCCCATCCCTGGAGGGATTTAAAAGCTGTGTGCATGTGGCACCTGGGGACGTGGGTCAGTGGCGGCTTTGGAAGTGCTGGAGGAATTGCCAGACTTGATGACCTAAGAGGTTTTTTCCCACCTAAATAATTCTGAGATTCTATACATCTCCAGTGGCATTTGAGACATTTACCCCACAATGCAGAGCACCTTGTACAACCAAACAGACTGAAATCCCATCGTGGGACTCAGGGATCCAGTCTCCACACATGCTGGTTCCTGCCTTTGGAAAACCTGCCTGGACACTTGCCCTCAATCCCAGCCGACTTCCCCATGGCACAAAACCTGCAGGACACGATAAACTCCTTGCAGAGCAGAAATTCTGATTTAGTCCTGCTTTTGTGCAGAGCACAATACCTGGTGGGCATAGCCAGGGCCACCCAGCAATTAACAACTAATGTGGACTTGCAGACACTCAGGCAAGAGATTGAGAATGAAGAGTGGTACCAAGGTCAAACCTTCTCCATCACCTGTACCCTTCTGGTGCTTGAATGAACACCTTCCTCACTGCATTTGACAGACAGTAAGTTTCTCAGCACCCTTTCATCTGCCTGGACATGGTCTCATCTCTGTGTGAGGAGTATAACATATATATTAACATGCCTGCAACTAGTTAGCAACTGTTGTGGCAAGGGATGGATTAAGATCACAGAATCACAGAATGGTTTTGTTCGGAAGGGACTTTAAAGATCATTCAGTACCACCTCCCTGTCATGGGCAGGGACACCTTCCACTACATTAGGGTGCTCCAAGCCCCATCCAACCTGGCCTGGAACACTTCCAGGATCAGCAGAAACAGAGTCTGTGGTACCTTCCATTCCCATGACAAGTCCAGGTCCCTCTTATCCCTGATACCCCTCAAAGCTGGGGGAGCATAACGTCCCCAAGGAACTCAGCAGCTGTTCCTGCAAATGGAGGACTGGTGGGGCTGGCTCTGTGGGATGACAGGCCACCTCTCTCACCTTCTTTCTGAAAATCCCAACACAATTTTCCATTGAGGGAGGGAAATTAAAAAGAAACCCTTTAAGAGTCACCACCGAAAGAGTAAAATTCTCAATTTAGAACATGGGTTTTTCCCAGCTGTACTAGCTAGCTGCCCAGGAAACTCAGCCTGAAGAGGGAAAAGGCAGGAAGGAGCAAAATCCTCTGAAACATCCCCTGAACAAACCCATTTCTCCAGGCCCAGTCTTTCTGAACTAAGCATATTCCAGCCAGACCACAAACAATTGGACTGGTACCCTGAAGCAGGCACTGCTGGAGGGGTTTGGGCATGGCAGTACTGCTGTGGTCAGAAACACCCATCATCACTGGCTTTGAGCATTTAAGAGATGTTGTGGCCCAAACTGCAGGGACTGAAGGATCCCAGTTAGGACCTGGTGGAATTTTATAGCATCTAAAACTGGTCCCAAGAGGTCTGGGGAATATTGTTATTAATATAATGAGGAAAAGGTATGAATTTCTATTCTAGAGGCCTGACTTCCCCCAGAAGCATTCTTCAGCAAGCCTACCTCCACCAAAGGCACTCTGATGTTTCGTGTGCATGGATAATGATAACTCAGTGCTGCTTTGATCAGGGAGCATCACGCCCAGCCCCAGCCATATTCTATCCCTGCTGTGGCTGAGAGTGGGAAATACTCAGATAAGCTTGACAGTTCCACACAATTTAATCAAAAACCTCAAAACCCCACAGAAAGCAATAACCACCAGCTCCAAGGATGAAGAACACAGGATTTGTGTTGTGTTTTCCCTTTGGCTTTCTCTCTCAAACTGGTTTCACTTGGCTCCAGTTTCATTTTTGTTTGCATTTTTCTCAGATGAGAAGGGAACAAGATGTCATGTTCACTCCTGAAAACAAAAATGAAATTATTCACACTTCTTTCATGCCTTTCTGTCACCAAGGGTAAAGACCACCCCAGCTGCTAGACTAAGCCCATGTCATCTGGACAGACACAGCATCTTGGAATTGTAGAAAGTACGCCTGTCAAAATGGTGGTGATCAAGATTTAAAACCATCTTTGAACAGCTGAGATGAAGTGCATGCTTTAAGTCTTACATGTACGCATCTTTGCAAACATACAATGAACACCAGAGGACAAGCACAGCCAACCAAAACAACCCTGTGAGGGGAGAGATGTTTGTGATGAGGCTCAGAGTCTCTAGCTGCTGTGAAAAGCACTAGGAAACCTTCATGTGAGCTGCCTACATGGGTACAGCTCCCTTTGTCACCACCTTGGTCCTGAGGTACAGTCACTGCTGACAAACCTTCCTTTGGGCCTGGACACCACATCTGCCTTTGTTTGCTAGAGATGATTTCATTTGGTCCTCTAGAGCATAATTAGACTCACTATAAACCAACATGGTAGCAAATGATTTTCACAGTGAGGGTTGTAAAACACCAGCACAGGTTGCTCAGAGAGGTGGTGGACACCCTATCCCTAGAAACATTCAAGGCCAGGTTGGACAGGGCTCTGAGCTACTCTGGTCTAGTGGAAGATGACCCTAACCATGGCAGGGGATGGGACTGGATGAGCTTTAAAGGTACCTTTGAACCTGAGCTATTCTATCAGTGTGATCTTTTGTCTTTACATCCAAAATTCCCACTGACTCTGAAGCAAATGGATGAATGACGAACTTCTCCCACCCCCTCCACAGGACCACCAGGCAAATGCCCAGCCAGCAGACTGTGCTGCAGCAGCAGAGACAGCGCTGCTGGGCTGAGGGGACATGGCACAACACCCCTCAAGATGGACTCAAAAGCACCGAAAAGCAAAGTTGACTGCTGCTGAAGCCAGGGACAGCCCTCACACTCTGCAATGCTTGGCCGCACAGGCTGCCTGAGTCAGCTATTTTCTTCTAAGCTTCATGGAAATGAATCTTCAGGAGGAATTTAAGAAGCTGTTTTGCAACACCAGCTTGGGAAAGACATCCCAAGTACAGATGGCATGTGAGATAGCTCTGAAACAGCTCTTTTAATGCTTTGCTGGATCTCCCACAAATCACGAGGGATGTCGAGATAGAGGCCCTTGCTGCACAGAGTGGGCAACCAGCTAGGAAGGCACCCCCTGAACTTCAAGGCTGACTGCCCAGACTGGTGTAGAAATCACTGCTGTGATTTCATGTAGAAATCGCTTGGAAATGGTTCTCTTTGTAAACTACATTACTTGGAATTATGTTGTTGGATTCTCAGCATACTGTAAACAAGATTGCAAGAATTACATAAAATCCATTGGAAAACACAGTGACAAGGAACTGAGTCCAGTTTAGACAAAATAGTTTAAACTAAGACACGACCACAGTACACAATGTTTCCCAAACACAAACGGATCCTGGGCTACTGGTAAGAATGTGGCTTGAATGAATATGGAATAATCTTTTACTACTTTGCAATAAAAGAGCTTATACTTCAGACTCCAGGCTGCTTCCTTTAAAAATACACCCAGGCTGATCAGTTAACCCGAGATCTGATAATCCTCCAAGAGATATAAACTTTAAACCCATGCCAAGATGCACAGACGCAGCCCACCACCATGCCTCTGTGGTCCCGCTCCCCCCAAGACACATCCTAAATAGTACAACGAGCCCCCACCTGCTGCCTTTGTGGTCAGCTGTCTTCCTTTAGACCCCTGTGCCTCTTTGACCTGCAGCAAGGAGACATCCTAGGGTTTTTTTTTCCATATCCTATTTATACCAGTGCTTTCTAGTGAAGAAATAAATGTCTTTCCTGTAGGAGCTAAGGCAAGATTTGACAGGATCTCCTGACAGCTGTCCAGACATATGAGATGACCCAAAGTCAATGGCAAGCAATTACTTCCGACACAGGGATCCAGTAAAACACCAACCCAAGCTGCAGAGGTGCTTTGGACTTAGGTGTGCCAGAAGCCTTTATCAAACACGTAATATAAAATTCTTTAAAAGAGATGCAGCAGGCTCTAGCATCCAGTGTAGAGCTTTGGGAGGCAGGATTGATCTGGAAATTGATTTATTGCAACCCAGTGACAATCCTAAGCCATTTCCTGAATGTTTACCTAACTCTGTTCCACTGTCAAAAGAAGAGTTCATAGAATTATAGATGGTTTGAGTTGGAAGGGGCCTTTTACAGGTCATTTAGGCAACCCCCTCCGCAATGGGCAGGGTCATCTTCAACAAGAGGAGTTGTCTGCTCCTGACCCCATTCCTGCCTCCTCTCTCATGCTACCCCTAACACTCCCACTGAATTGCTGAGCTGTGCCAGGATCTGATTCACTCCTAAAATTTAATTTGTCTTGGATGAGTTTTCACTTGTCAGTTTGGATGGGAACACACTGCCTGGGGGCAGGCACAGAGCTGGGCCACCTTCTGCAGCTCCGATGTCACGTAGCTGTTGGCCCTTGCTGCTTGGGGACCCACACCCCCAGCTTTAATCAGGAAACCAGGAAGATCCACAGCATCTGCACAATGCTGGGAATGGCTGCAGCAATGTTAGTTTAAAGGAAAGAAAGAAGCCTGTTGTCCACTCGTGCCCTGGAGGCTGTCATGCTAAATAAAGACATTATCAGAGAAAGAGCAGAGACTCAGCGCCTTCATGCCTGTCAATGACCCCGACACCTTCCCAATCAATCCAGGGACTCTCTTTCCCACAGATGGTCCCTTGGAGACAGACTGCTGTGGCTGTAGTAGGAATAAATGGAAACAAAACAGTTAACAAATACCCAAAAATAGAGCACAGTTAACTTTTTTTTTTTTTAATATGGAGATGAAAAATCCCTGGGTGATTTATGTGCCAGCAGAGATATTAGCGGCATATAATAGATGCAATATTTTTAATACTAATATTTTGGGCTGAGACAAGAGCTGGAATGGAAAGTATTTCCAGTGCCTTGACTTCTTTATTTTGCAAACATCAGTTGCTAACTGGGGTCAGACAGAAATATTGTTTCTGCAATAAGAGCCCAAACAACTTAAGCTGGCAACTTCTTCACACACTAGCCATGCCAGGAGGCCCTGCAGAGCTTCAGCTTGTTAGTCCCTCCCAGATCTCTGTGGCCAATGTCCCTAGCAAGGGTTTGCAGGGAGAAGAATGGGTGGAAGACACTCTTTTGCTGAGGGTGACTACTTACCACGGCCAAAAACTGGAAGTCACCACACAAACTCTGCAACCACACCACTGAAGTGTTGCTGGGCTTCTTCAAATGGGCCAGGTCTCACTGAATGACATTGTGTGAGACAGCAGGTGCCATAAAGCTTTTTATTTATACCCACTGAGAGTATCAACTTGTACTTGCCCTTATCTCTGAGCTCAGTTGCCAGATACTTTGGGGAGCAATTTGGCAGCAGGGAGCCCCGGGTGCTCACTCCAAGGCAGTGGCACATTTACATTTGAGGATGGAAAGCACGAGAAAGAAACAAGTTATTTCACTTCATATTCGCTCCAGCAACCAGCTGCTGACAACATCTCCATGAACTCAGCCTGGAAAACAAGGTGTAGATGGATAAAGCCATTTCCAGTGCCGAGGAGCCATGCCGGAAACACTCCACCAAGGAGAAAGCCATTTCAACAACAGATCGGTTTCCTAGTGCAGAGGAACCTGCCGCTGTATTTCCTTCCCTCAATTCTGGCAGGCTGAAATAGCATCACGTAGTCAGCCGTGTTTTGCACCGTGTGACACTGAGGGAGCAGCCCCGCATGGCAGGCTCAGGGGTGGCAGGGCTCACACACAGGAGGATCTGGTGGCCACAGGTTCACTGCAAGGTCTGCGGTGGGGGAAGGTCCAACTACAGACTCCTTCCACCTTTCCAGCTCAGCTTCCTCACAGGCAAAGGGGAGATGCTGAGAGCAGTCCTCTAGCATAAAGCACTTTGGGGTTGGAGGTGTTTTGTTGTCCATCTCTGTGGCTGTAGCCTGGGAGTGGCTCTTGCATTCTCTCCCTGTCACCCATCCTACACCTGACTGACCCAAGAACACCCCATGCTTGCACACATAACAAAGACTTTCCTCACATGTTGGGTAAAAATAAATAAATCACACAATCAGCTACCAAAGCAACACCAATACAAGCAATACCAAAGACATGGACCTGCTGGAGTGATTCCAGAAGAGGCCACAGAGATGCTCTGAGGGCTGGAACCCCTCTGCTCTGGAGACAGGTTGGGAAAACAGAGGATATTCACCCGCATAAGAGAAGGGTCCAGGGAAACCTCACTGCTGCCTTCCAGTAGTTAAAGAGGGCTTATAAAAACTAGAATGACTTTTTACACAGGCAGGTAGTGACAGGACAAGGGGTAATGGTTTTAAACTTAAAAAGGGAAGATTTAGATTAGATGTTAGGAAGAAATTCTTCCTGTGAAGATGGGGAGGCCCTGGCACAGGTTGCCCAGAGCAGCTCTGGCTGCCCCTGGATCCCAGGCAGTGTCCAAGGCCAGGCTGGACGGGGCTTGGAGCACCCTGGGATAGTGGAAGGTGTCCCTGTCCATGGCAGGGGGTGGCACTGGATGATCTTTAAAGTCCCTTCCAATCCAAACCATTCTGTGATTCTGTGAAGATGACCCAGGTGGAGGACCAAAAATTCCTCAGAGGGTTCTGGAGCATCTCTCCTATGAGGGAAGGCTGAGAGAGTTGGGGGCTGTTCAGCCTTGGGAAGGCTCTGTAGCGACTTTATTGCAGCCATTCAGTACTTACGGGGAAAGAAACCTTAAGATCATCAAGTTGAGATCATCTCCATTAAGAAGAGGAAAGCACTGCTGGGAAGCAGCAGTGCATGCATGCCCTGTTCCTCTCATCCTCTTCCTGCTAGTGACCAAGCCAGGTGGCCTTGTGTGACCCATCACACCTCTCTCTCCTCTTGCTCTTATGGCCTTTCTGTCCAGCTCCAGACACCAACAGCACATCTAACTGCAAGTTACAAACTCTGCTAATGCAGGATGGCATGGCAACCACAAGATAAGGGGAGTGATGTCCCAGCAGGAAGGGGGTGGCAGGCACAGCCAGCAGCACACATGGACAATTACATCCACCCTGCTCGCGCGCCGTAATTCATTAGGCCACGCTAACGTGATCACCCAGCTGAGCCCTGCTAGGAACAAATTGCTAGGGTGGTATTGTCCTCTGGGGACCTGCAGCCCGGAGAATTAATTTAGTGTAATAACTCCCAGCGACGCTGCAGAAAATAAAACCAAAATGATG